>NC_064631.1:428946278-429267349 GCF_023864275.1 Schistocerca cancellata | reverse complement strand
AATAAAACCCTAGAAGAGCTTCGCATTTTTCTCTGGAGACGTCAGGAACTATCAGAGATATACCGTCTATTCAAATTTGAAACAATTTGATGCAAATCTCTCCAGCTGCAAATAACTTCCGAAGGAGTAACTACTAGTCTTTTTCCAGTTTATGTTGCTCGTCGGTTATTAGTGTGCTACTTTTAAATTTACCTTCAGTTGTAGTGAGATACCTACGATAATTGTCAACCGAGATATGTGCACTGTTGTGGAATAAAGCTAAGGAGGGCCGCAGCTGTAATTATGTGTTCAATTCAGTCTCCAAGGGCTTCGCACTAGTGTGTAGGTTCCGATACCTTGACCTGCATTTTTTGTTTTCCTACACCGTTTTGCTTGTTTCGTCAGAATCAACGCGTTCGCCAAGCAAATTAATTCCAACTAAATATCATAGTTTTGCGTTGTGACTGTAAATAGGATCATACTGCGTGAAACCTGTGTGTAGATTATTAGCGTTTGTAGGGTTGGCATGCTGTGGTCGCTCCCCCATCTTCTCTTCCTTTACTTCCAGTGTAAATGTTTAGTCACGGGTAGAAGCCAATGACACTGTACACTAGCGTATTTTCTACGAATCTTCGTTCGCTTTTGTTCGCTTCCATTCTCTCAGTTGTGAAGGATGCTTTAAGCGACATATTGCAGCGGCTACAAAACAGTCGTAATTAGGCAGGCCAGTCTCGCTTTCGCCAGCAAGAAGACGTTAAACTCACCAGTCCTCTATAGTCAATTATTAAAGCATCTCGCTTCTAGAAGCATTCAGTAAGATTCCGAGGTACGACCGTTGGATTTGAAACCGTGAGCGGCTAACAGTCAATACGTTGACTCCAACCAGCTTGCGCAGATAATTTTTTATTTTTCGAGATTTTTGGGGCTTTTATTTTCTGTAACCAATGTAAATCATTGTATTATTAGGAAAGCAATGTTATGGTATAGTATTCTTCTAGCCGACTGCGTGGAACCAACTAATTATAAAGAAGTGGAGTCATTGTCCGCCTCCGTATTTGGGTGCTCACTTTGATTCCCGGCCAGAGAATGAGTGTTATTTTGTCCTATTCATCATTTCGTAATCGACGGAGAAGTCGCCGAAGTGGCGTCAAAAAAATACTTACACTAGGCGTCCGTATAACACCAGGTGGGGTTTCGCAGCCGATGATGCCATACGGTATTTCACTTTAGATTCATTGAATCAGGCTCCAATAGGGTAAATATGTAAATAGTATTACAATGTTAAAAAATTTAGATGTTGTGCCCTTTTACGACTACCTCATTTTGAGCATGTAACTTACCCACAATTCCCAGTAGTTACCGATACATTCACCTAATGTTCTGTGATTCACAGAAAAGGCATCTATTCCGAAGAATTTGTACTGACATAATACTAACGAAACATGTTGCACTAATAGCAATGGAAAATAAAAAAAGTTCCATAATTGTGCTGATGGGTTTTAATGAATCAATAAATATTTATTAGAAACTTGAAGTTTGGCGAAAATGTTGTTGTTTAATGAAATAATACGTCCGTTTGAGGACAAAAGTTATAAAACTATGTTAGGTTTAAATCTGAATTTACATAATCACAAAAATTTATGTAGGTGACAATGACTAATACAAGCACGAACCTTAACTGATAACGCAGAGGGCTGTAAACAATTAGACGTAATTATTATGACAGCAAACACTTTGTAATCATTTCGCATCAAAAATCATTTACTAAGTGCAACACGTAACACAAGAATAATAGAAAACCGTTTGTACAATATCATGTTCTCTGGCTTTAGGTATCATCAACCATTTCTTTCTAACGAACAGAAATAATTACCTGCAATACAAAAACTTAACACTGAATACATCACAATCGGCAGCAATGAGAACAGGCAACGCCCAAAGTGCATAACTACGAGCGAGTGCTGAAAAGTAATGCCTCCGATTTTTTAAATTCTGTTCTCAGTATCAGTTGCGGTACTACATGTCATGCATATTAGTCGGTTGACTTCCCCGCTTCGCTGGCGTAGCTAGAGGGCTCCAAATTGTAGCGTGTAAAATGGCGGTGTGTAGCGTAACTACGTCGGTGAGTGAGAAACAGCTTGCTGTAATCGGGTTTCCAACTGAAGCCATAGAAGAATGAAAGATGTGTACGATGATGACTGTATCGATATCAGTAAAGTGAGACTTTGGGTTGTTCGTGGTCGTAATGATGAAAACGGTGGTGCTAATTCAACGTGTGTCACAGAGCTCGGAGTGGACGACCGCGTTTCCAAAACGTTAAAGAACACCTTCGAAGACTTCACTTTGATAGTGATGAAGCGGCGCAAGCAGAGGCGAGGTTGTCATCAAAGACAAACATTCTACAGTGACGGTATCAACAAACTGCTCTTTAGTTGGGAGAAATGTGTTCCTCACCCGGGTGACAATGTTGAGAAATAAATATATGAACAACAAGATTTAGAGTATCGATAAAGTTCGTTTTATTTAAAAAGTTTAACAGTTTTCACCTAAGAAATTCGGAGACATTTCTTTTCAGCACACCTTCATAAATACATAAAATTACGTAATGCTGTTGAATTATAATATGTGCTGTTACTTTATCTGACAAATTTTGTTTGATGCCTAAAATGTCTCTTATCCAAAAGATAATGAATGTAGTTAAATGGGCAAATTTGACATAATTGTAAAGTTTATCTTTGGAGTGAAACACAAAAATATAAAACTTACTTTCGTGCACAATTAATATTTTCAAATTACACTTTATCTCTGTTATAATATCGCGACACTAGGTTTTTACAATGATAGGAATGGATCCTGCTTCTGGTGGTAATGATGTAGGAAAAATAGACACACTGGGTACCAAATTAAGTTGACAAAACTCTGGAATGTTCTCTTTGTTTTGTAATATTTGTTTCGTAAATAAAACCTCTTTTTCTTCCTGCACTGTAATTTATTTCTCCCAGACGCGTTTCATCTTTTTTCACCGTAAGGCATCTTCAGTGGGATCTACAGTAGAACAATAGAGTTTTGTTTTGATATGCTTTATTTTTAGATTATCGAACAGTTCACGTCTCGCTTTTTATATAAATAAGTAATTACCTACAGTTTTTTGGCGTCTGGTCTAGAGGTCGCATTACCAGTGATTCAACTAGGCTGACAAGTCTTTTACATTTTTTTAACTTCCATAATGGCAGAGTGTTGTTTTGAGGTGGAGCTGTTGTAGGCGTGACATACTGACTTGGCTAAAACAGTTATTTTCCAAAAGGATCTTCTTCGATTTAAGATCAAAATTTAATTTAACGGCCAAACAATATCCTTCTTCCATCAGTACTCTTGAAACTCTTCTCAAATTAATACTGTACTATGGTTTACACCACCGAATGCCCGTTAGTTTCACAATGCCTTACCTAACATTTTAACACCACGAACTTCACGCCACACACATCTTCTGCGCTCAGTTTCAAAGTTACTCACGTCCGATCTCACATGCTGTTTTAAATTAGGTTTCTTTCTCTGTGCACGCCGTCGCGTACCAACAACGTTGCTGCCATGCCGTCAATGCTTTTGGTGAAAGATTGTTATTATACATGATAAAGATTCCGACTTGCCTTAAACAGAGTGTATGCTACAGTCCTTACAACATTGTTTTTAAATAGTTTGTAATAAGTTTACTTTACATACCTTCAGATGATTACCATTGACAAGAAAACAATAAAATATATTTTATGTATTTACAATTTGAAAAATATGTAAAATCTGAAAAGAAATATTGTAATTGTGGTGTCACCGCCAGACACCACACTTGCTAGGTGGTAGCCTTTAAATCGGCCGCGGTCCGCTAGTATACGTCAGACCCGCGTGTCGCCACTATCAGTGATTGCAGACCGAGCGCCGCCACACGGCAGGTCTAGAGAGACTTCCTAGCACTCGCCCCAGTTGTACAGCCGACTTTGCTAGCGATGGTTCACTGACAAGTTACGCTCTCATTTGCCGAGACGATAGTTAGCGTAGCCTTCAGCGACGTCATTTGCTACGACTTAGCAAGGCGCCATTATCATTTGCTATTTATCTTGTGATGCATGTACCGTCAGACCGATGTTCACCAATTATGAATTAAAGTTAAGTATTCCAGTAGTTACTTACGTTCTTTGCTATTATAAATTCCCTTAACTGTTCCAGACCTCACGCCAGCCTGCGTGAGCTTAAACGCGTGCCTTTCGGCTTCCTCAGAGTGGCTTGGTTGTCTTGCCAAGTCACAACAGTAATAATTATGAAGTACTGCGTTGCAGTCTCTTAAGTAGAATGTAAAAGTTTATACGTGACTTCCACAATTCCTGTTATAGCCTTATACTTCTAGAGGCTGTAGAAAAGACTCACTCGAAACTGTCTTATGCGGGTTGGTCAGAAACAGTCTGAAAAGCTTGGAAGGATGTTGCAGGAGAGATTGTGCTGAGAAATACGACTAATTGTTAACAAAAAGAAACTCGATACGTTGCGCCGTTTCTGAGTTAATTAACTCTGAAGTTTGGCAATCAGGCTGTTGAGCACGTAGCTTCAAGCGGCACTCCAGACACGGTGAAGCCGAACTTGTCCCTCATTTGGTCTCCTAAAACCGAACAAGAGAGCAGTACAAAAATTAGACCTAGGACGGTAGTAAGGATCGAACCCGAGCCAAATTGTGAGCAGTCTCGTGCGCTATCGGTCATGCAATGACAACAACTGACTCTAGTTATACCTGACGGGCCACTTGAATTTGTATATACGCAAAAACTCGATTTAGTTATTTCAATGCCAATTACCTTGGAAACTGTGGAACGTATCGAATTCCTTCCTTAACAATTACTTCTCAGAACAGCTTATCCTTTAACACTCTTAAAAGTCTCGCCCTAATAGTAATATCTCTTGCGAATTCAACTTCTTTGTAAAAATTATATAAATGTAATAAGTGTGTTACACTCGATAACACATATACCGCATACGGTGAATAATAACCTATGCCACCAGGACTGTCTCAAACTATATAGATACCTCGTAAATAATACTTACGCAGTTTCATTAAAATAGCGAAAACCTGGGATCTTGGATAGTATGTCGACATGAATGTTAGCTGTATATCTCCCAAGAACTACACTTCTTTCAAGTACACCGTATTAGATAGGAAGGAAAGATGCACGACCCAATCAAACCACCATTGCTGATACCAGCCCATAGGTTGAGACACAATGCGTAGTGAAATCCGAAAGAATGCGTGTCAGGATCTCAGTATGTTTTAGGGGTTTCAAACATCTTCAGTTTTGATACAATATTCGTGGAAAAAATTCTGAATGGATCAGTGGATTACACACAAAACTTTGTAGGAGTCACGTTCTGAAGTTGAGACGCGGAGCGACAGCAAAGACAGTCCTAAGAGGCGCATTTTCGTCATGTGCAGCACCTCGGTACTCACGTTAATGAAGAAACGTGTCTTGGACGCTCGACTTTTTCGTCCTTACCGACGAGTGATAGTAACCCACCTTATCTTCGGCTCAGTGATGTACGTCCTACGTTACTATGTAGATGATTTCAAAAAGTCGAGCCCACCGTTAGGGACTTATCCTGGTAAGTTAGTCTTCATAGCTGAATGTTCAGCGTGTGTCACTTCTATACGGAGACCTGTGTTTGATTCCAATAGGCAGGCGTTTTTCCTTGGTGGGAGGACTAGACCAGGGGGCACTCAGCCTCGTGAAGGCAAATGAGGAGCTATTCGAGTGAGAAGTAGCGGTTCTACGCTCAAGAAATCCGATAACGGCTGGGAGAGCGGTGTGCTGACTCCACGCCCTTCCATACCTCATCTGGTGACGACAGTGTCATGGGATGGCACGACGGTCGGTCGGTACCAACTGGCCCATCAGGACCACAATGTAGACCTTAGCTTAGCTTTGCTTCTTGTTCTGATCTCTGTTAAAGAAACAGGTTCGGGTCGTAGAAGCACGATATCCTTGATGAATCCCTCAATAAAAAAGCAAGAGGTGTCATGTCCAGTGAACGGGAGGACAATGCAATCTGCGTACCGTGGCCAATCCATTTATCTGGAGAGCGCTTACTGAAGAAATCCCATATATCGCAGATATAGTGCAGCGGCTCCCCATTTTCGACGAAATCTGTGCTGAGTTCTTGGTCAGTCTCGTTAGATAGTGGGATTAAAAAGTTTTCCAGCTTATCTAAGTACACTTCTTCATTAACTGTTTTCTTTTGGAAAAATAAGGGGCTCTAAACTTCGCTCGTTCTCAACGCACAAAAGACAACTTCTAGGTTCTCACGACCATGTACCAAGATTTGAAGCAGGCTATCAGTGTCCAGAATCTTACTGCTGTGTTTATAATTTTATTAATTAAATAAAAAATTGACTCATCATCAAAGGTAATGTTTTAAATGAAATGTTCGTCTTTATCCAACCTTTGTTGAGATTTCGCCACAGAAGTCCTTACGAACCGTACTATCGGTGCCTGTTAGTTCTTGCGCCATTGTCAATAGACATTGTCTGAGATGAAAATATCTTGCCGGTCGGAGTGGCAGAGGGGTTCTAGACGCTTCAGTCTGAAGCCGCGCGACCGCTACGGTCGCAGGTTCGAATCCTGCCTCGAGCATAGATGTGTGTGATGTCCTTAGGTTTGTTAGGTTTACTTATTTCTAAGTTCTAGGGGACTGATGACCTCAGAAGTTAAGTCCCATAGTGCTCAGAGCCATTTGAACCATTTGAAAATATCCTCGTAGCTCACGACAAACAGTCATATGTGGGACGCCCAGCTCGCAAGAAGCACGCCGGGTCGATTTGGAAGATTGCTAACAAAGCTTTGCCTCACTTGCTCTACGACGTCATAAGACGTCGACCTCAGGGTTTTTTTTTTTCCTACAGAGCTACTACCACTTTCTGCAAAACACCCATACCACTCATAAAGGGTAGGCTAGCGAGGAAGACCTTCACCGTAATCAGTACGATAATAGCTTTGCACAGTTGTCGCAGGCTTTGTTTCCTCAAACCAAAACACACAGCGACCACTATCGGCAACAGTGAAAGAAATGTATGCTACAAGTGCCACTTGAGCTTGAGGTGATGTGATCCGGTACTATTGAAATAAATGAATTAAAACGTGATTTACTGTCCTTCAAAATTACGTCCAAGGTTTGTAAGATGTGTCAATAAGTTAGCATGAATCTTAAAAGCTGTAAAGCCGTTACAGGAACATTCTATATTGTAGTCAAATACATAGGCAGTGTCTGTTGCAGGTATTTATTGTAAAACTGGCACGTTTTGCGCTAGTGGTGTACCCTCAGCATTTCTTTAAATTAACAATACTACATATATTACGTAAAGTTGTGATCACGAGACTGTTCAACCCCTGCTAAGTAAATGTTGACTTAGGTAACTTATGAAAAGAATTTGTCTTAGGCCGTCGGCACATGGTACGAGGCAACTAACGTTGACGCGCACGCAGACGGGATATCCAGCGTCATGAGACACAGCGTCGTCGGCAACGGGACGATTTGGTCAGTATGATTTTGCGGTCTGCAGCGGCTGGGGTAGCGAATTGCACCGTCTTGTCAGTGTCCAGGCTAGAGACAGCAGCTCACAGTCAGTGAGGAGAAAGGGTAGAAAGGTTGGTAAAAAAATGCAAAGCACAAAGTGATGCATGCTTTTGTGATCCATGCTTTCTATTGGCAAGCTGTGCCCGTTGACAGAGTTCCGCAAGCTGTGAGTGCCAGGATAAATGATGTTGACTTGATTAAGTTTGTTGTTATATTAAACCACGGCAAGGCAGTGAGGAATTCGTGTGTGTCAAAGCAGTGTTTTTCTCCACCTGGCCGTGGAGTCGTTGTGCGTTTTATTCGAGTGTGAAATTGTAAATACGGGGAGTGTTGTTCTATAAAAATGTACTAGCAAGAAGTTATTGTGCCTTTTGTTTACCTGCATTTTCTGTTATCAGGTTTTCAGGTTACCGGCATTTTCTTGTGGTCCATATTCTAGTTCAGTGTGGTTGTGTTACCAGTAGAGGACAGATGTTGGTAGTAGTAAATTTTAGATAATTATAGTGATCATTTGATGCCTTGATTTGTTTTAGTGCGCCCTTGTATAGCTGTTAACTGGCAGGTGTTAATTTTTTCTTTCGCTTGGTGCCCGCTCTTGAAATTTATCATGGTCCGAAATAAGTTGTCATTTTATTTTGGAGCTATGTTGTTTAGCCATTCTGGGCCAAAGCAAGATTATTTTATTTGTATGTATAATGTATGGAAGTATTTCAGCGAAATGTCTGTTCCACTCTGACCAGTCACATTAAAGTGACCACCTCGCAAAATCCTGAATAACCATCTCTTGCAGTGCGGAATGCAACTAGACCCGCAGGAAGCGCGTCATTCGGTTCTGGAATGTACCGAGAGGGATGTGGAGCCATGCCGACTGCAGGTCGGTTACTCTGTTAAGATCCATGACTCGTACAAACCGATTGAGGTCACACAGATTCGCGATTGAGTTTATCACCCTGGGGTTATGTGGCCAGGAGAGTACGGCAAACGCATCCTGCTGCTCTTGAAACGATGCATATATACCGTGAACTGTTTCACACGCTGCATTGTCTTGCTAACAGACGCCATCATGCTGAGGTAAACAAACTGCAGGTAGGGGTGGTCATGGTCACCAAGGATAGATGCATACTTTTGTTGACCCATTGTGCCTTCAATAATGACCATACCACCTAGGGAATGCCACAGAGGAATTCTCCAGACCACAACGCTAGCAGTGTGTTCGCTTTCAGATGTTTCACGCCGTAAACGCCAATGGCCGTCTGTCCGATGGAGCATAAAATGTGATTATCTGAAAGACCACATGTCGCCGCTCAGTGAACTCCAGTGAACTCCAGTTGCGGTATTGGTGTGCTAATTCCAGCCTTCTTCCCCGATGAACAGCAATCAGCATGGCTGTGCCTGCTGTGGAGGCCCATACATTGCAACGGTCGTTGAGGAGACACTTGTTAGCCTCTTATTTGATCTGGGCGGTCAGTTGCTCAACAGTTGCACGTCTGTTCTCCCAACACATCTCCGCAGCCGACGTTCATCCCTATCATCTACAGCATCACAGATGCCTAGGCACCGGTTTTGGATAGCGGCATTTTGCTATCTACATGTACATCTACATCCGTACTGCGCAAGCCACCTGACGGTGTGTGGCGGAGGGTACCTTGAGTACCTCTATCGGTTCTCCCTTCTATTCCAGTCTCGTATTGTTCGTGGAAAGAAGGATTGTCGGTATGCTTCAGTGTGAGCTCTAATCTCTCTGATTTTATCCTCATGGTCTCTTCGCGGGATATACGTAGGAGAGAGCAAAATGGTTCAAATGGCTCTGAGTACTATGGGACTTAACATCTGTGGTCATCAGTCCCCTAGAACTTAGAACTACTTAAACCTAACTAACCTAAGGACATCACACACATCCATGCCCGAGGCAGGATTCGAACCTGCGACCGTAGCAGTCGCGCGGTTCCGGACTGCGCTGCTAGAACCGCTAGACCACCGCGGCCGGCAGGAGGGAGCAATATACTGCCTGACTCTTCGGTGAAGGTATGTTCTCGAAACTTTAACAAAAGCCCGTACCGAGCTACTGAGCGTCTCTCCTGCAGAGTCTTCCACTGGAGTTTATCTATCATCTCCGTAACGCTTTCGCGATTACTAAATGATCCTGTAACGAAGCGCGCTGCTCTCCGTTGGATCTTCTCTATCTCTTCTATCAACCCTATCTGGTACGGATCCCACACTGCTGAGCAGTATTCAAGCAGTGGGCGAACAAGCGTACTGTAACCTACTTCCTTTGTTTTCGGATTCCATTTCCTTAGGATTATTCCAATGAATCTCAGTCTGGTATCTGCTTATATGATCATTCCATTTTAAATCACTCATAATGCCTACTTCCAGATAATTTAGCGATCTATCTTTCTATGTATTCGCAGCACATTACACTTGTCTACATTGAGATTCAATTGCCATTCCCTGCACCATGCGTCAATTCGCTGCAGATCCTCCTGCATTTCAGTACAAATTTCCATTGTTACAACCTCTCGATACACCACAGCAACATCTGCAAAAATCCTCAGTGAATTTCCGATGTTATCCACAAGGTCATTTATGTATATTGTGAATAGCAACGGTCCTATGACACTCCCCTGCGGCACACCTGAAATCACTCTTACTTCGGAAGACTTCTCTCCATTGTGAATGACATGCTGCGTTCTGTTATCTAGGAACTCTTCAATCCAATCACACAATTGGTCTGATAGTCCATATGCTCTTACTTTGTTCATTAAACGACTGTGGTGAACTGTAACGAACGCCTTGTGGAAGTCAAGAATCACGGCATCTACCTGTGAACCCGCGTCTATGGCCCTCTGCTATGGATGGCATACTTTAATCACGGCGGCACGAGAACAGTTTTCAAACTTAGCTGATTCGATAATGCTTCCACAGTTAGCCCGAAAGCCAACGATCAGGTCATTTTGGACGTCAGATAAATCGTTCCTTTTCGCATAACGACGATTGTACTGTTTTCCACGTCCCACCGACGCACTTTATATACCGTCCACTGCTAGTGCTGCCACCTGACGACTGTGAGTGGTTGCATTTATGTGACTGGAACGTGTATGTTATTGTTGCTTTTTGTGACTTAAGCTTATAGTATTGCTATTGGGATGGCGTATTGCGTTGATCCCTTTTATCCTTATATTCCAGAAATTATATTCGTATGCACTCCGCTGTTGTGATTTATTGTTCAATAAAGGAAATATTATTTATAAGTCCACGCTCGCACAGCGCTATTCAGAATGAGAGTGCTCCAGTCAAGTTAAAAAACACCGCCGACATCTATCACACCCTCCGCACACTGCGGGTTAAATGCGTCATCGGCTGGTCTATGCACTCGTCTTGCATGATTTTCAAAAGCAGGCTAAATCGCTACCTTTCATACCACACTACACGCCTTCAGCCAGTAACTACCTAATTTCTGCGTTGTTTGCCTCACCGAAGACCTGTAGTTTCATATACCGCTGTGATCAGTGATCTTATCAGAGGTACTCGAATTCACTCATGCACTGCACGCAGCTCCATTCGGTACATTCACTGACAGCACATATTCCTGGCTTGAAACTGACTGCGATCGACAAGACGTGAGTGGCATCCACAACCCCTGTCTGTTGGTATCATTTTACAACAGCTGTTCTGAAGACATATTATATGTCTCCGAGTTGCACACTATTCCTTGTAGACAAGTTAGACAGTCTACATTGAGGCACCATGAAATCGCTTCATTCTCTGTGCGGCCACGTGCACCTTCAAATACAACAGCTCCTTTCTGCATCCTGTCACGTCTGTACGTCGTCCCACCTCACAGCCGACTGGTAAATTCGCACAGTCTCATGTCATGACTTAAGGATTCATTCAGCCCATGATATAAGAAGATTTTTTAAACTTTTTTTTAACTACTGAAGAAATCAACGTAAATCTCTTCGCACAATATATGTTGATTCCTGGACAACATTTTTTTGATTTTTAAGGAAATTCAGCCATCATTGAGATCTCCAGCCCCCCCCTCCCCCATCTGAGGAGTTAAAGCTGGTGTTTTAAAAATGAGATGTGTCCATGACGGAAGTCCTGCAGTCTATAGATCTTATCTGAAATCAAAATACAAACAATTTTCTTAATCTGTACCTCAAACTGACGGAATGGATTGCGTACACACCAACAAAAATATCTTTCTTACATTTGGCTGAATTACATGTTCACCAGGAGTAATAAACTATTTTTTATTTAATTTATTCAATAGTTATTGCATAAAACGTGGCCATAGACACACGAAAAAACTACATCTTTGTTTCAAACGTCCGTCTTTTTATCACTCTATGAAATTTCAAACAACTGTGCGGTTAATCAGTGAGAGGTATCCTATAGATTACGAAAATTGTTAGTTTTTTGATTTCAGATGAGATTTGCAGATTTTTGACACATCATTCCTCGGGTAGGGGCTTAATGACCGAATTTCCCTAAAAAATCATAAAATATTATCCAGGAATAAGTTAATAACGTGTAAAAAGATTTGCATTGATTTCCAAATAAATCGTAACAAGTCGCTTATTTTATAGGCTGATGGAGGAGAATGCACGCTTAATTCAGCGGCAGTCTGACGTGACCACCTGGTGCGAATTCTTCTCCAAAGCGACCTGTCTGATCTTTTACGGACGTGACCAATATTTTGTACGCTGAGCTTACACCGCTCTGCATACCTTATCTGTTAGCTCCCTTCCATAATTACGACGATTGTGTGACTAGAATTGCCGAACAGGCTGTAGTTTGACAGAGAATTCGTTCGCCTGCAGCTGCACGTCGTGATATCGGCCGTTGTTTGGAAACACTAGTATATGATCACACTTGTGAACTTCTAACCTCTCTGCTGAGTGTGTGCTTCGTTGGTATGCCCTTCCAGAGCATCACTGGAGTGCAGGTCGTGATATGCCTTCAGCGACTTTCACTCTTGCTGCTATTGTCGTAAAATTTTACAGCTCATTGTCCCGACCGTTCATCTCGTTTCTGATTTTCCACTTGTTATAACGTCTTTAAAGGGCAGGTGCGTTAATGTAAGAAGGGACTTATTAAATAATTCGAAAATATGACGCATGAAATTTATTCTCGGTACCACTGCTCGCTCCCACAAAATGAAACAATCTGCCCGTAGTAATAACAAGAGGAACATCTTTCATCGAATTGCGAAACGTTTAGTTTACTACTAAGATAAACAATTGAAGGCCATACAATGGTAGTGAACAATTTGTTTGTTTTGAGAAACTGCGCTGTAAATTTTAATAAAATTACAAAAGTAAGTTATTTCAAGTATATTCATTGCGATTTTTTTTTAATCAGGTGAGACATTGCTTTGAAATACTTTAGAGAAACGACGTATTTCTTACATTTATTATCAATAAAATTCGCCAACAACCGTGTAATTGAGATGTTATTTTATTTTGACTACCAGTTTCGGCGTTCCTTTATGCTATCTTCAGGCCCCATATTAATATCTAAAATAGTAAACGATATTGTCATACACTGCCATATATTCCTGGATGTCGTGAAACAGTATCCCAAGTGCTTCATTAGAGGACCTGATTATATTGTTAATTCTATGAAAAAAATATTTTTAAAGCTATCGCAGTGCGTACTTAACATTGGTTACCTGGAAACTGAATGCTCTTAACACGGATTAGCATTGACTTTTCAATATTTATTTTCTGGGTAAGTTAACGAACTATTGCTGTGAAAAGGAAGGAAGACTGGGTTTATCGTCCGTCAACATCGAGTTCATTAGAGACGGAGCACAAACTCCGATTGTGTCAAGGATAGGGAAGAAAATCGACTGTGGTCTTTCAAAGCAACCATCCCGACATTTTCCTGGCGCGTTTTAGAGAAATCACGGAAAACCTAAATCTGGATGACCGGAGGTGCGTTTGAACCGTCGTCCTCCCGAATGCGAGTACAGTGGGCTAACCACTGCACCTCCTCGCTCGGTGAATATTACTGTGAAACCTTTCAAAAGTACGAGGGTCACCTCAAAATTCCTGCACATTGCACATGCGCGACCGTTATGGAGATCATCCTCACATGGAGCCCTTCTCCTTCAACATGTCACACCGTACACTGTCATCGGACACATCCTCCATACGGTCCCGACTTGGCCCCGTCCGACCTTCATGTGTTTCCAAAACTTAAAGTACGCCTTCGAGGACTTCACTTTGATAGTGACGAAGCGATGCATGCAGAGGTGAAACTGTGGCTCCGTCAACAATGTCAATCATTTTACGGTGACGGTATCAACAAAATGGTATTCTATTGGGAAAAATGTTTTCATCGCCACGGTGACTATGTTGAGGAACGAATAAGTAGACATGTAGAATGAAGGAGCATAATGTTAATAACGTTTGTTTTATTTAAAAACTTCAAGAGTTTTCAGATATAAAATTTGGAGATTATGCTTTTCAGCACGCCCTCGTATATCTGTAATTCTTTTTCACAATTAGAAATTATACTAACATATGCACACATATACAATTAATATTTCTCATTATAGTATGGGGAACAGTAATTGTACCGTATTTATTATTTTTTTACTGTTTTAACCTGGCAATATTAGCGTCATGAGGCCCTCTCTTACACCTAACCAGGCGTTCCACATCGCATATGTTACAATTTGCGTTTTATACGGTACTAGATTTCTAAAAATAAAAATTACAATAGCAGAGATAAGAAAATCATGCACACATTTTATATTCGTACATGGTAAATAGAACAACAATTAGAGATTACAATAAGGTAGGTTTTTAATTATGAATGCTATCAGCAAAGAACACGGAGAAAACTATGGGCGAGGAAGGGAAAGATGAATGTGATAACACACAGTTAAAAGTGGCGTGACTCATAGAGAAAAGAAAAGAAAGAAAGAAGCATAGCTTGGAGAAGATAGAAGCACTTGCTGTGCTTTTTGGGAGAGGGCACGTTGGCCATATATGTCAGTTTTGAGGAACTGCTATGAGAATGACAGGAGGAACTTCTTAAAAGTAGCAGGACTTCGAATTGCGCGAAGAGTGTAGGGCAACTTATTCCAGAGGCCGGTGACAGCAAAGGTGTTCGCCAATGTTTCTGTTTTATGAATCGGCTCACCTAAGATACTAGACGGCTGAGACCATGTGTTTTTAATCTCTGAGACGAGGTACTGGGGTACTTGCGCACTGAGGGGCCGGTGAAGTTACTGTATGGTAGTCCTGTAAACTGTATGGCCGCAACGACCCTAACTGATGTATGACGCAATGACATGGTCATATCAACGAACGTTGCAGGTATAACGCACTTAAGTATACATTGTTAGTTCTAGCCTAGTGTTTTCACTACTTATACCAGGTTTAATTACACCACACTAGCGGAGTTTCGGTAGAATGAGTGACTGCACAAGTTAGCGTTTCATACGGTGTGGAAACACGTTCCGAAACGTTTTGAGGGCATAGAGGCAAGCAAAATCTATGAAGTCTGCCGGCATAATATGGCGACAGTATTCCACGCCCACTTTAAATGCCCAGCTAAAATTACATCCAAGTTCTTCACTGCTCTCTGATATGGTAATGGGATGCCATCCATTTGAATTGGAGACATCTGATCTTGGAATTCTGGACTTAATAATTTCTAATGGGATACTGAGGTTACTTGCGAACCGAGTGAGGTGGCGCAGTGATTAGCACACTGGACTCGCATTCGGGAGGATAAAGGTTCAAACCCGCGATCGGCCATCCTGATTCGTGTTCTCCATGCGTTCTCAAAATCGCTTCAGGAAAATGTCGGGATGGTTCCTTTGAAAGAACACGACCGATTTCCTACCCAAACCTTCCCTAATCCGAGTTTGTGCTCCGTCTCTGATAACCTCGGTGTTAACAGGACCTTAAGCCCTTATCTTCCTTTTCTTCCTTATTACTTAGGACTTTTTTTGCATTTAGTTTAAGCTCCAAATTTTTCGTCCGTGTCACCACTGAACACAGATCATCATTCATCTGGGCAATCATAGTATTTATAACTCCAGGTCTGGCACTTAAGTACAGCTGGCGGTCATCGGCGTAGAAATGATATTTACAGGAAGACAGAACCATGAAACGTCATTGACATGCAAGGAAAACAAGTGGGTCGGAGATTGACCCTTGTGGCACACCTTAAAGAACATGTTTCCAGGACGATTTTTATTCCCACAGATAACTGTTTTTCAAGTATCTTTCAAACCCCTTCAGAGCACTATATGAGAAATTTAGCTCGCATTTTTCTGGGCAGTGTCAAGCTGACAATATGAAAAGCTTTTCTGAAATCTAGTAGAGACAATATTATGGCCTCACGATTGTCCATGGCATATACGCGCGAAGTGGCCGCGTGGTTTGAGGCGCAATGTCACAGATAGCGCAGCCCTGCACTCCACAGGTTCGAGTCCTCCCTTGGGCCATGGGTGTGTGTGTTATCCTTAGTAGAAGTTAGTTTAAGTAATGTGTAAGTCTAGGGACCGGTGACCTCAGTAGTTTGGTCCGTTAGGAATTCACACACATTTGAACATTTTTTTTTCATTACATATTTCAGGTTGTTGTTTACCGTGATGAGTGCAGTGTTTGTGCTGTTGTGTTTACGGAAGCCGGACTGATATTTGTCACGTAAGTTGAATACGCACAACTGTGCTCTACTTTGGTCGTGTACAATGTATTCCAGGGCTTTGGAAACAACGGGTAATATGCCGATTGATCGGTAATCACAAGGTGATTGCGGGTTTTCGATCTTAGGAATAGGTCTAACCTCGCTTATTATCTAGGAAGTGAGGTGTATTCCATTCACAAGCGAAAAATTAAATACGTCTGTTAAGACAGGTATTAAAGCGTCGGTTATGTTTGTGATCATGGTTACGCTAATTCCGTTGTTGTCTGTTGCTTCGGAAGAAATTCTCATTATTGCTTTCTTGTTGTATTTATTGTTACATGTTTTAGGTGGAAAGTATCATGATTGATTATGAAGTTAGGAGCTTCTTGTGGACGATAGTTCCTTGCCTCATGGAAGTTGATCGGTGAACAGAAAAATTTGTTCATTTCATCGGCTGAGACCTGAAAAGCAGTTTCTCGATTTGCCTATCCAACATCCAAGCTATGCAGATTCTTTTACAGAGTCGAGTATTGTATAGCTTCATACAATGGAACGAGCGTGCCTGATTTTGACATTGTGAACGCATTGCTTTTCCCTGTTTCGAAGCAGTCTGTATTCTTCGTACCGTTCTGGCTTGAGATTTGCCTTGAAACGTCTATGAACATCATCCCTATTTTCGTAATCTGATGTTAATTCTGTTGTCAGAAATGGAGCATGGTTTTTTCTGACACGGATTGTGCGTATAGGGGTACGTTTGTCATATAGAGCAGTGAGTTTATTAGCAAGTTCGTAGACGTTACCAATAGTTGTTGCCTCTCTGATTATTTGATGCCGTGAGGTTTCTGAGCTGTCGGCTGTTAAAAGTGTCACGTCAAATAACGGGATTTCACTTTTGGGAGCTACACGGAATAGGCAATGAATGTTATATCGCTTGCTGAGAGACCTAGAGCCGAAGTTTGACCTATATCCATTACTTTATCGATATTTTTCGTTGCAGTCCCATCTATACGTGTACGACAGTGCGCAGTGTGGTGTGTAGGTTCTAATAGAAGAATGTTGAGGTCGTTGTGACTAAACTATCATCTTAAGTTAGTCATGGAGGGAGTGTCCCTCAACAAGTCTATGTTCGTGTCTCCCATTGTGTGTTCGTATTGTTACTGTAGCGAATCCAGTTCCGACAGAAAGGAGGTCATTGAATTGGTTTTTGGTGATTTGTATATGACATGAGTTAAGCGCCTCTGACTCGATACATTTATTTCAATGGACATGAATCCAGCCTGTCTTCCTTCGGCAGAGTTTGATCTACTTACGACTTTGAGTTTGAGATCAATTCGTACACACGCCCCGACGTACTTACCTCATTGAGAATCTGTATCTTCATTGCCTTAATAAGAGTCTTTTTACCGACTTGCCCATGATCCACTTCTGCTCCTGGTTGCTAGCATTTCTCTCTCTGGTTCGTCTCAAACTTATAGGGGCTTCGTTAATTACACTTTTGTAACTTTTACTTTAACTGATCTTGATAATACGTGAACTTCATATTGATCACTCGTTAGTTTAGCTTTCAGTGCTTTATGTTGGTTTTCTGCTGGTTTGTCAATCTTGAACGCAAAATATATTGCAGTTGAGGAATGGAATTTGCGCTCTTCTCATAGTTTTTTCCCTTCCTGTGCCAACCTCTTCACCTCAGAGTAGCAACTCGCAGCCTACGTCCTCAAATATTTGCTGGATATAGACATAGAAGTTCTTTATTGGTGCCTTAACAGATGTCCTATTATCCTGCCCCTACTTCTTCTCAGCGTTTTTCATACGTGAGAACCTCCTCATTGCTCTTATCAATCCTCTAATTTTCAACATTCTTATGTCGCACCACCTCTCAAATGCTACGATTCTCTTCTGTACCGGTTTTCCCTCAGTACATTCTTCATTGCCATACAATGCTGTACTCCAGACGTACAGTCTCAGAAATTTCTTCCCCAAATTAAGGCCTATGTTTGATACTTCTCAGCATTGCCTTCTTGCCAGTGCTAGTCAGCTTTTTATGTCCTCCATACTCCGTCCGTCATGGGTTATTTTGTTGCCTAGGTTGCAGAATTCCTTAACTTCATCCACTTCGTGACCATCAGTCATTATGTCAAGTTTCTTGCCGTTCGCATTTCTCCAACTTCTCATTACTTTTTTCTTTGTTCGGTTTAGTCTCAATCCGTATTCTGCACTCATTAAACAACAGATTTTGTAATTCTTCTTCACTTTCACTTAGGATAGCAACGTCGTCAACGAATCTTGTCACTGATATCCTTTCACCTTTAATTCTGATTCCCTCTTGAATCTTTATTTCTATCATTGCTCTTCTATATACAGACTGAAGAGTAGGAGTTAAATACTGCCTCTCTCTGAAACCCATTTTAATCACTGAACTTCTTATTGGTCTTCCACTCTTATTGTTCCCTCTTGGCTCTTATACATATTGTATGTTACCCGACTTTCCCCATAGCTTATCTCTAATTTCTCAGAATTTAGAACACCTTGCACTAATTGACACTGTTGAACGCTTTTGTTCAGTTCGACAGATCCTGTGAACGTATTTTGATTTTTCTTCAGTCTTGTTTCCATTATCAACTGCAACGTCAGAACGCGTCTCTGCTGCCTTTACCTTTCCCAAAGACCAGCTGATTGTCATCTAACACATCCTCAATTTTCTTTTCCATTCTGCTATATATTACTTCTGTCAGAAACTTGAAGGCGTGAGCTGTTAAGCTGACTGTGCTACAATTCTCGCATTTGTCAGCTCTTGCGATCTTCTGAATTGTGTGGATGATATTTTTCCGAAAGTCAGATAGGATATCGCCAGACTCATACACTCTACACACCAACGTGAATAGTGGCTTTTTGCCGTGTCCCCCAGTGATTTGAGAAATTCTGATGGAATGTTACCCATCCCTTCTACCTTATTTGATCGCAAGTCTTCCAAAGTTCTTTTAAATTCTGGTTCTGATACTGAACCCCCAATGTCTTCTACATCGAGTCCAATTTCTTCTTCTTACACGTCATGTGACGTGTCAACTACCTGCTAGAGGCCTTCAGTGTACCCTTTCCACCTATCCCCTTTGTCCTCTGCATTTAAGAGTGAAATTTCCATTGCACTCTTAATGTTACCACCCTTGCTTTTAATTTGATCGAAGGCTGTTTTGACTTTTCTGTATGCTGAGTCAGTCCTTCCCACAATCACTTATTTTTAGATTTCTTCATATTTTTCATGTAGCCATTTCGCCTTAGCTTCCCTGCACTTCCTGTTTATTTCATTCCTAAGTGACTTGTATTTCTTTTTTCCTGAATGTCCAGTAACATTTTCGTACCTCCTTCCTTCATCGATCAACTGAGTATTTCTTCTATTACCCTTGGTTTCTTAGCAGTTATCTTCTTTGTACTTATGTTTCTCTTTCCGACTTCTGTGATTTCTTTGTAGATATGTCCGTTCCTCTTCAACTGAATTGCCTGCTGAGCTATTCTGTATCGCAGAATCATAGCCTCACAGAACTCCAAGCAAATCCCTTCATTCTGTAGTAGGTCCTGTAGTAAGTCCGTATCCCTCTTCTTGGCGCTTTAATTCCTCCATACTAGCCTCTTAAACTTCAGCCTACTCTTCATTACTAGTAAATTGTGGTCTGAGCCTCTATCTGCTCCTGAGTACGCCTTAGTACAGTCTTAGACATAAAACCTGGCCGCCGGCCGGCCGCCACAGAGACTAAGTCCGAGTCGTTCACTTAAGGTGGCCAATAAAACTGACCGCCCCTGACAACTCTAAGTCCGGCTATCTTCACAATCTGGCAACACTGTAAGATGCGGAAGTGTTAGGAGGAAGTGTTGTCTACTTCCGAGTTGTTATCGGACTGGTTGAGCCCGTGGTCTAGTGGCAATCGTCGTGCAATCTGAACTTGAGGTCGCATGTTCGCGTCCAGTGTACTTTTTTTTTTTTTAACCACATGTCGGTCTAAAGTTATGAGTCTGATTGAACATGGAAGATAATTCGCTTAACATTCTACCCACCAGCAATAACAAGTATTCCAGAAACAATTCCGCAGGACAGCTCGTGGCTGCGTCGCGTTTACGCTCGAGCGTTTCCTCGCGCTGCAGCGGCTACCGGCCACTGGCCAGATGCCACCCGCCGCCTGAAATCCGGCGCCGCCCAGGTGAACGCGGCGCGACGCTGTCAGTGTATGTATCAACTGTCATTTTCGAATTTGATGTTCTAATTATCATCTTGCAGTTAAGCATTGGAGTTCTGCATACTTGAAAATCACGAACTACAGTTCAGCATTGTAAAATTGAGTCGCAAGTGGAAAAAGGTGTAACATCTGCAACACAACGTTTACTTTTGGTATAACAGAGAGGTGAACGCGGAGGAGGCAGCTAGAAATATTTGAACTGTGTTTGGAGCGAGTGTTTTTGCGAAAAATACGCCAAAGACCGTTCTGGCATGAATGATTTTCCACATTAAGAAAGTCTCGACTACTGATATATGTGATAGATTACCATTTTACCATCACGCGACATTTGCATTCAATGGGCAAAGTTCAGACGTCTGGTGTAGGAGTACTGCATGCTCTAATTCGAAACAACAAAAATCAACGGAATAACTATTATTGAACGTCATCAGGTCACTCATTGAGCATTGCTAAGCAGTACTGTTACTGGGTACGTGTTATGATGCCGGCTTACTAGAAAAACATCACGACAGCAGCTATCTTAATAAAGCGTTAAGTGTCTGTAAGATGACTGGGCCTATTTTAACAGGAATTTGTAGGATATTACCGACTTTTGACTTTTGTATTTACTTCATTTCCTGTATCATTCGCAAGTATTATGAAAATGTACGAATTCATAGATAAATTATGTACTCACAACAACAAAAAATATGTCGGCAGAATACAAAAGTGACGCAGTAGCGTACGGTTTTCGCTCTGACACTAAGGATTAGTGAAAGTAGCAAGACGAATTTTGCTCGAGCGTTTTCTTATGATTCCCTTATTGAGTTTGTATCTGCCTGCTTGTAGCTCTGCTACAAAAGAATTAAAAATCTGGCCTTCACCGAGTCTCGAAAGGCGAACGAAAGCAGCTTGCACCTGACAGCCAAGCATGTTTGCTGGGAACTGGTTTTTCCTAAAGTGGGAAGATATCCTTTTGTGGTTGAATTGTTTGCAGATGTCAGTCAGACGCGTGCCGTTGGTCTAAGCGTTTCGGTGTGTTGAATTTGTACCAATGATTTTTCTATACGTTTTTCCAATCCCAAATAGAGTGTTGAAGTCTCCCATTAGTATTTTCACGTCATCTTGGTGAATTTTGCTCATAGTATTTTCGAGTGTGTTCCAGAATTTTTCGACATTTCCGGTGTTTTTCTTATTTTCGATGTTGGTGGGGGTATTTGCATTGATGAGTGTATATTTTTTACTGGGGCTCTGAATGAGCATAGTCATAAATCGATTGTTGATGGGTGTGATTTCTTTGACGAAGTTGATGATAGACCTGCGTTCGAGAAATGTAATGCCGAAGATTGGTAAGCTTTTCGCTACCTTTTGTTGTATTTTGCTCTTGAAGATACAAAGGTTTCCGTAATGCAAGGTTTCATTGTCAGTTAGTCGTGGTTATTGAAGAGCAAGGATGAGAATTTTTTGTCGTCCGATTTCTTTTGTGAGATCATTTAGTTTTCGTGTATGGGTCAATGTATCGATGTTTAGTTTTCAAATGCATGCTTTCTGCTTGTAGGGAAATTTACCAGAGATCTTCGATATTCTCTGCCGTGCTGACCTGGACTCCCCAAAATCCGAAAATCCAACTGCCGCCTGTCGACAGCCGGGTTGTGTACCACCTAGGGTAAAATTGACTTTGCTTGCACAGTTCATGTTTGTTTGGGTTTCATTGGTTTGTCCTGGGCGATTCCAGGACCGGACAGGACCAGAGGGTGTTGAAGCTTTGGAAGCAAATATTTTCAACCGAGATGATTGAGCTAACAGACGGTGACCAGAGTAGCGGTGATTTTCACTCAGACGTGTCTGGATTTTGGGTTCAAGGGATTGAGTGGCCGTTCAGGATTGTGTTATTATTTGGTTCACCGATAGTATTTGATTTCCTCGGTACCACCCATATGGGGGAGGGTTTCCCCTATCCGGCACACGCGATTATTATTATTATTATTATTATTATTATTGTCGTCATTATATCATCAGCAAATCCGATATGGTGTATCTTCCCACCACTGAAATAGATGTGTATTTTTCGATTAAGTATTTCCATCATATACATATGGGTTATAATTATGTTACATTGCTGTTAGTAGAAATATTTCTCTCTTTTTCTTAGACAGTTGCTACCTGTTACTCCATCTTAGGAATTTATGTGCGCAGCATTGTTGCAATACAGACGTTTAATGTTATCCGATTTCTGTAATTTCTTTTCGATACCAGATCGTTCTAATAGGATTTAGCCAGTCAGTCTTAATGTGGATATCCGACTACGACTCTCATCATGTCATAGGCTGGGTAAACCACATTCTTAACCGGACTGTTGAACCTAGATCACTTATCTATGACAGGGCCTGAATTCTTAAACACTGTGGAAAATAATAATCCAATATGCTTATCACAAACACGTTATTTAAATATAAATATATGAACTAACGAGATAACAGTTCATTTACAGGAGCAGAGCCCCATCCATCATAGCAGAGCAGTGCGAGATTGGTTTCATGGCCAAGAGAGAATAAAGCTGTTGCCGTTTGTTCCACGATCACCGAATATCAACAAGATAGAGAATATGTGGGCAGAGGTAACAAGGTCATTGCCATGTGGACCTACAAATGCAAGTGACCTTTGGACGAATATAGAAAATGTATTGTGGGAAGTAAACTATCACGCTACACTAAAAGTATACTCGTCCACAAAACCCATGTGGACAATTATCTGATAATCGGTCAAGCTTTGCTTTGTCGCAGCTCTTTAGCATACAAGTCCATTTACTTTCAGTCTCGTCCTTACAAGTCTTGCAATGCAAGGTAATTGAAAAATCTCATCCACTCAACGCCAGCTGAGGAATTGACTGGTGCATGTGTTGTTCAACACACAGTAGTTGTCAGCCTCACTGGAATTAATGACTGTTTGCGCGCACTTGTGTGTGTGTGTGTGTGTGTGTGTCTGTGTGTGTTTTCGTGTTCACGCACAGTCTGAATCAATACTATTAACATTGGAGAGACAACCAACAATAAACATTGCATCAAATGTGACTGTAAAGTATTTTAATGCGATGGGAAGTTAGAAACTGAATTTTTACCCAACCCACGTCCTGCATATTACGTCAAGTAAAATGTATTAACTCCATAGTATCGTTAGCAGAGACAGTGCGCTCTTGTTATCGAAGCTTGCTACAAGTGCAGCGATTAGCAGTGCCCAATGCCGCCGCGATTTATGTTGGCTGTGCGTGGACACTGCAGCAGACGCTTCGCCATAAACAGAAAGAAATCACCTTGACTCTGACTGCAGTGAGCGGATATCACTGCCTGCGTGTTCTTATAGTAACCAACGTGAGAGTCTACTCACAGGTGCCACGAAGCAATTACAACGGGTATCATGGCACTAGTCATCAGAATATTAACCAGTGATGAAATGTCCACTTTATTTGAATCCCAAGAAAATAGGGACCTTCTCACAAAGGAATGTGAAGTGATATCAAGATTCATCAAACTGCGACAATTATTTGTGTTTTACTGTCTTAATCGGACCGAAAACTTGAAAGCGTATTCACCAGACGCGATTCACAATTTTGGAGCTTCTACAGTGGTTGAGTTTGCAATGTATCTTTGCCGTACAATATTGTTATTGAGATCACTGTCATTGGCGCATCCACCAGAAGACAGACATGGCCTGGCTATTGTTGTCATTTTTCCTGACGGGTACTCTGCCTTTGCTCGAAACGTGAAGACTTAAGGTGAATTCGAACATTCCATATGGTGAAAATTTGATGTTTCTGTTCTTCCTTCTCAAACTTTCAAATAACAGTTACATTAAGCGGCAGAAAACGCCTGTGAACCAACAGTTAATAATGCAATCATAATTAGTGGAATCTGTCATCTGATAATTGTGAAAAACTACTTTTTTCATCTTCACAGCACCGCAGTATGAACTCAAGGGTTTCATAGGATACCTATAGTTGTGATCGTTTTCAATGACAGTAGGGGAGCAGCAATACCATCTGACTTGAAACATACTTTTCCAGCGGGATTTGAATCTTTGGCTATTCTTGAGGTATCAAGAATGTGAGCAATCTCTCATTGCTATGGTACAGGCTAGAGCAGAAAGAAGCGGGTTTCCGACAAAGTAAACAATGAGAGACAATGTCGCTGTCACTTATTAAACAGGAATTGTTCAGAAAATTACAACTATATCTAGTGGAATGAGCAGGTTGATGCAGCTGCAGTCCGGCACTATCACTGATCAAATGAAAATTTGTGCCTGACCAAGTTCGAACCCGGATTCGTAGTGTCTTTTCTTTCGGACATTTCCGAAAGAACAATCACCACACATATATCCATATAGAGGGTGTTATATGGCATTTTTTCTGGAATTTGTTTATACTACAACCTCCTACAATATTTACTATTCCTCTTGAAACATCCGGTATAATTATTTGAGTCTCAACGAGTCATCGAAAGTTTTCAGTGCTAGACGCACGACATCGTCCGAACCCTCGCGGGAATACAATGTGGCCGCGAGCGAGTGGAATAATGGTCGGGAGGGGGGGGGGGGAGGGGCGGGGGCGGAGGGTACTGCGTATGCGGCAAAGATGGGAATTCGCGTCTGACGAGGAGCGTGTGTAGATAGGTGGTGCAGAGAGGTTGTCTGCTGTGTCCCGACAGTGCCCACCGTCGGAGGTTCGAGTCCTCCCTCCGGCATGGGTGTGTGTAAGTCAGTTTAAGTAGTGTCTAAGCTTAGGGACCGATGATCTAAGCAGCTTGGCCTCATAAGTTCTTACTGCAATAGGTGCGCACTGGTTAGATGTAACTGATGACAGACTCCAACTCGGATTGTGGTTAAGGGCGAATCCCAAGCGCATGGCCACGAACAATTGGGAGCGGAAACTTAATGTCATCGGAACCTTGTTGAAGGAGCATGGCATGCGATCGTTAGACCGACCGCAGAAAGTTCAGTTTATAAATACATACATACTTAGCAAAATATATCAAGTCGTAGCAGTCTTACCGATACCACAGGTCACTGCACATAAAGTATTAGCTGTAGCCTCTTGGTATGTTTGGAAACAAAATAATTTCAAAGTACCCTCCACACGGCGACTTTGCAGAGACAAAACGAAGGACTTGGAATTAAAGACGTACTTTTAAACTAATACATGCCACTAAAACAGGCATTACGAAACTTCTGTTCCTCTCGTTAGATCCTGGGGATAGGAACGCTCCTGCTAATGTAGCATGCCAGGATAGATTACGTCCGAAAGTACTATGGCGATTGGAGCTGTATAAGACTTCCACCAGCACAAACCAACACTAGAACCGTCTATGATTATATTACCAGACATCGTTTTCACAAACCAAATCCGGTAAATTAACCTACAAAAAAACTGGAGGAACTTCTGGAAAAATATCAACAATAAAATTCTACCAACTAGAGTCTGTGCCGTATGGTGCGACGTTGTGAACGAAACCATACCCGCGACTGCTACGGTCGCAGGTTCGAATCCTGCCTCGGGCATGGATGTGTGTGATGTCCTTCGGTTGGTTAGGTTTGAGTAGTTCTAGGGGACTGATGACCATTGATGTTAAGTCCCATAGTGCTCAGAGCCATTTTTTTCGAAACCTAACCCACAGCGGAACGATTATGGAAAATCAAATTGAGACCATCTCCATACTGCGACAAATGTCGGCTTGTAGAAACTGTAGCGCACATCTTCTTATGTGAAAATAGAAACAGAATCTGGAACTGGACTAGGAAGAAAATAGCACTATCAACAGAACCGCAGAAAGTCATGTACCGATAACTGAAGCTTTACAACCCGTCTTGAAATGTTACCCGTTTGCTAAGAATAACAGTTATTCGTGGCTTCTGGGACAGTTGCATGGGGGCTTTATTTTAATAAAATGCAAATATTTTTTTTTTGTTTTAGTAGCTGTGAGTCCGATTACGTAAGTCTCGTAAACGGCTGGCCCTGACTAGTTTTAGTACGCAATCTGACTGCTTAGAACAACAACAAAGAATGAAATGAAAATTTCAGTTAATACAATTAATTAATTAAGTCCCCAGCAACTATAAATTCTACGAAGCCAACAAGGCACAAGTGTAGCTGTTCTGTGTGTGGTAGTGCGACTCAACGCACATCTGGCACGGTTCTTCTTCAACAAGACAAGAAATTTTAAATACCATTTATACTGACGTGATAAAAGAAAATTACAAATACTATAATTGTGCAAGAAAACCAAAATTACACTCTAATACAAGAACACACGCCAGATGCTTTGTTGACTGAACCTATAATGACACATTATTCAGGTCACTGAAAGAATAAAAGAATAAAAGAAAATACCTCCATATATATTGACGAAATGCTCTCTGACCATTACAATATCTCCATTAGAACAACATCTGCTATCTCTCCCATCAAACCACTGCATAAAACATGGAACAACACTCTTCACTACCACATCTCACTCTGACTTCACGACCAGCAGTCTCCACCACAACTTCTCGGTAAGCACTGCTTGCCGCTACGTCTCAATAATCACTGCCAGTGGAGGCGGCGGAACAATACTCTCTGGCGCGATTTCTGGCGCTGTGGCTCAGTGTAGCCACCTTTCATATGCCCTTCCTCCACGGGCTAGAATTTGATGGTATTTTTGCCAGCATTGGTGGTGAAAATACCACCAAATTCGTCAAAAAAAATACAGACAAAAATAAAAGATAATATTAATACGTAAATATCATAAAACTAGATAAAATTTTGGCTTTGCACTGACCTTTCAATAGCCTAATATATAAAATACACTAAGCAATACAAATTCTTTCATACATGTGACTTTACATAATAGTTTACACAAGTATTATGTGGTTAAACAGTTCAATCAATAGCGTCAGCAATGACGAATATGTACAGGTAAGAGTCTTATAACTTTTCACAAACAGTAATACACAAAAAATCAGTTTATACAAATATTCACATAAAATGTTTACACAACAAGTGGTTGACAGTTCCAGCAGTAGCACCCAGCAATGTTGAGTAGGTGCAGACTCCAACAGGTGACATCATTTCAGTAGAAGCAGTCCATCAGTGGCACCCAGCATTGTGGAACAGGTGCAGACTCCAACAGGTGACATCATTTCAGTAGAAACAGTCCATCAGTGGCACCCAGCATTGTGGAACAGGTGCAGACTCCAACAGGTGACATCATTTCAGTAAAAGCAGTCCATCAGTAGCACCCAGTAATGTTGAGTAGGTGCAGACTCCAACAGGTGACATCATTTCAGTAGAAGCAGTTCATCAGTGGCACCCAGCATTGTGGAGTAGGTTCAGACTCCAACTGGTGACATCATTTCAGTAGAAGCAGTCCATCAATGGCACCCAGCAATGTTGAGTAGGTGCAGACACCATCAAGTGACATTATGTCAGTAGAAGCAGTTCCATCAGTGGCACCCAGTAATGTTGAACAGGTGCAGACAGCAACAAGTGACATCATTTCAGTAGAAGCAGTCCATCAGTGGCACCCAGTAATGTTGAGCAGGTGCAGACACCAAGAAGTGACTTCATTTCAGTAGAAGCAGTCCATCAGTGGCACCCAGCAATGTTGAACAGGTGCTACAGCAACAAGTGACACCATTTCAGTAGAAGCAGTTCCATCAGTGGCACCCAGCAATGTTGAACAGGTGCTACAGCAACAAGTGACAGCATTTCAGTAGAAGCAGTCCATCAGTGGCACCCAGCAATGTTGAGCAGGTGCAGACACCAGTCCATAATATTCACTATCACTAATCACACTGTTGATCAGAGTTTATCAGCAGAAATTAAATATGTCCTAGTGGTACCAATCACGTAGAAAAAGTGCAAGTAACAGTCCATAATATTCACTATCACTAATTAGACAGTTCATCAGCAGTAATTAAACATTTCCAGGTGGCACCCATTATGTTGAACAAGTGCAGGTAACAGTCCATAATATTCACTATCACTAATCAGACAGTTCATCAGCAGAAATTAAACATTTCTAAGTGTCACACATCAATTTGAACAGGTGCAGGTGTGAACAACAGTTTGAATGCACACACAATTGCTTTTACAAAATTATTATCAATGCTCTTACACTAAACATACAAATCATAACAAACACACAAATGATGTCAGATAATTGTCATATTAACTATTACAAGTACACAAACATCAGTAAACCTATAATATTTATGGGTGTCAGTGCAAGCCACTACAAACAAATAAAATAATATTTAGGAGATAGGTGGGTAGGATTAGGAAAGGAAAACACACAAAACACACTCACTCATCTTTCATCCACATTAAGTACTACTGTGTAATTGAATAGTGTTAACTGTGTACATGCACTTCTGTCAAAATTTCATGTTCATCATGTGTATCAAGTAATAGTGGCAGCAATGTATAACAGTCAATAATAGTTAAGTCAATGCCATAGTCATCTTGTCAAGACTAATGTTTGCCGAGCCAGATCAAAATGTACAGTTGCTGAACAAACTGTCAGTGTGCCAAGATATGCAACTTCCTCTCTCCAAAAAAAAAGTACATACTGCTTAGTGATTTAACAAAGTGTGTGTAGACAATCTTCCTTCCATTTTAGTGTTCTAGTCTACTATCTTCATCCTCCTTGTTCCATATAGACCAAAAAAAAAAAATATATGCACCTCACTTACTTTACCTCTTATACACCAAAACTCCAATCAACTTCATATAATCTCAATACCTCAATAATACCTCTTCAATACGTCGATACATATAAACCTTATTGCCAGTATCATTTCACTTCCATAACAACTCTTTCCTCTAGTCAGTCTCCTCGAATAAGTACAGATAAAATCCTAATGCAAACCTCCTCATCCCATACAATCCGAAGACACACTGTCAACACACAACCTCTGTGTAATCCATCTGACCAAAATCTTCTACTCATTATGAATTATAAACAAAAGAAATGCATACATGACCTCTAACAGACTTAGTTCGAATAACTCTCAGTAATTAAGTACGATTACGGAGTGTGAATGATCCTAATATTTCACAGTGTGTACACCACTTCAAGAATTATGGCAAACAGAAGCAAACATGTGGAGTATTTCTTGTGTCAAGTGTCACTTCCTATTTCAATTGCTCACGAAAAATGCAGTGTAATAACTGTGTTGGTATGTCATGTCGTTAGCTTCCTTCCTATTGGCATACATTTATACAGCTTTCATAAAACCTCCAGCTCATGTGACTTCTATGAAGTTTCTTGTATTAATGTCATTCGTCGAATTATAGCAGTTCATTTTCTTATCTTAAAAATATAAAGCACTGAGCGTAAGCAAAACAAGCAATAGCGAGTAAATATACCAGTAGAGAACAGAATGTCAACAAGTGGATGCAGCACAAATCTTACAACGAGGCTCTGCCGAGCAAACAATCTGTAACTAATACCATAGTGTAACCTAAACTCTATGTTCATATACAGTACAACAGCATTTCTATATACAAAATTAAAGAGTAGTTGTGACAACAAACAGAAATGTATAAATATGCAATCCATACGCATAGCAGCAAACATATCTTACGTAATAAACAGGTCATCAGCATCGTATAACCGTAAGCAAATAAATGTTCATATGTAATCTTAATAAATAAACATGAAGGCGCAAGCAAATAAGTAAACATGAAGGCGCAAGCAGATAAATCACAAAGTATAACTTACATACCTAACCACATCAGCACAATTAATCAGGTGACAATTATAATTTAAATAAATAGGCACAGCAGGCACATAATTAAAAAATATGACATCAGTGAAAAAGCAGTGCAGTCAAGCGATGCATAATATACACAAGTTACAACCCAGTTCATTAATAATCATTGTCAAAATCAGTTAACGTACGCAAGCACGTCGCTTCACAAGTAATTTCATAGAACATGAAATTTAGCACAAAGTATGAATCACGTAATCGCGAGCAGCAAATTACGTCTAAAGTACGTACCTAAGTGGAAATATGTTACCTGAAAAATAAACTCAATTAATAATTACCTTTTTAGTTTATTACTTTCTTCTTCGAAATGACATTTTTCCTGAAATTTTCTCAATAGCAAGTCGTCTTAACGTCGGACACGCACAGAATTTACCTGAAGTTCTTAAATATTTTATAGAACCGTATCCTGAAAAATACTGAATGTTAATAACAGAATTCATCAAGTCACTATAGCTTTATACTGAATTTAGTCGGAGAAATTAGACTGTGTATTTATTTACGGCTGTCAGTGCATTCGCACTGAGCGCTCGATCAGCTGTAGGCGCGTGACGTAGGAAGTGATTGTTTGCGGTCAACGACTGCCTTGTGCGGCGTGCAGACTTCACTGTTGCTTTGAGTATATGCCACCGCCAAAACACAGCGCGGTATCCTTGTACTCTCCGTGTGTTTACATACAACTGTTAGTTTCTCAAAAGTATGTCATTCTACAAAAATTTTTCAAAAGTATATCATTCCACAAAAATTTTAACGTTAGATATATGATGTATTCCCTTAGAGCGTCGTGATTTAAGAGTTTCTACTTCGACAGTGTTATCATGAATAATTTTGCGAATTCTATATGGACCGTTATAAAGCAGAAAAAATTTCCGACACAAGCCTTTTCCTTTGTGAGACAAACGATGAGCCTTAATTAACACCTTCTGACCAACTGACAAGATTTTTAAACGACCAGAACGCTTAGCTGATTTCTCTCTTCTAGCAGCCGCTGATGCAATATTTTGTAGAGCCAGGTTGACAACTTCAGAATGCCGCAGTTTCCGTGTAGGCGGAAAAGGAACGATTTCAGAAATGCGATTTGTCGGTGCTTTGTTTTTTAATATCAGTATAAGCGGTAAAGAAGTTGAATCATTAGGAAGTTCATTCAGAATGTTTTGAAAAATATGAAGATACTGATCCCAAGTTCTGTGATTCTGATGACAATAAAGACGACACAATTTATTGATTTCCTTCATCCATCTCTCTGAAGCGTTAGATTGAGGGTGAAAAAGTGAAATGAAAATTGGTTTAATTTTACGACGCCGTAGAGTACGAAGCCAAATTTTAGAACGAAACTGTGATCCATTATCTGATATAACCTTATCAACATGACCCACTTCTTTAAGAAAATGGTTAATGAAAGCATTAGATACTGAACGAGCTGTTGCTTTGCGTAAGGATGTAAAACACACATATTTTGATGTCAACTCCACTGCTACGAAAATGTACGCAAAACCATTAGTAGATCGAACCACTGGACCGAACAAATCAACTGCAGCCATGTCCTTTAATTTTGCTGGAATGATAGGAAACAACGGTGCTCTGTGAGAAACTGTCGGCGGCTTAGCCTTTTGACATAATTTGCATTTGGCAAGAACAGATCGAATACGTTTTTCCATATTACTGAAGTAACAATTTTCTCGCAATTTATGAAAGCATTTTCTGGGACCAAAGTGTGCATAACTGAAATGCGTATACCAAATCAGCTTATTAACCCACTCATCAGGAATACAAACTAACCAAACAGAGTTGTCGACCGATTTTCGTTTAAAAAGAACTTTCCAGATCGATCGCAAAAACGAGGTGTGGCCAAATTGTCCAATCTAACAAAGCGTCTAAGAAAATTACAGACACCAAGGAAACTACGAACATCACGTTTTGTGGTAGGAACAGCATAATTACGAATAGCGTCTAATTTTTCTGGATCAGGAAGAATACCTTCTGTAGAAATAATGTGACCGAGAAATCTCACCTGACAACGACCAAATTCAGATTTTTCTAAGTTCACTGTAATGCCAACTCTTGCAAAGATACGTAACAATGAATCCAAAATTTTGTTGTGTTTACTCCAAGAATGTTTAGCAATAAGAATGTAGTCAACATATGAAGTAATATTGTCACGAAGATAAGCAGGTAAAATTTCATTTAAGCTACGAATGAATGCTGCTGAAGGTAAAGTCCAAACGGTAATTTACGAAATCACTTTTAGGTAAAATAGCCATATCCGGTTATTGTTTACTTACTCACTAGATAGATTGATAGTCGAAGAGTTGTTTCGATAGATGCAAAGAATAGTGAAAGAGTAGGCAGCGGTACAGAAAACTAAAAGAGAAATAGCACCACTACAGCTCGGGGCCCTATGCTCGCTACGGCACATATTCACTTAGAGTAGTGAATCCCCTGAGGACATTAATAGCTGCACATAATTTTCAGTTTGTGATTTAGTGGCAAATTTGGCGGAAATGCGTACGTAAATTGATCTAACCATGCACATGTATGTATGTCATTCTTAGAATTGCGGAAGATCTTAAATTTCCGAACAGTCAAAAAGTGTTTACATCAAAGTTTTCGCCTCGTGGCGACAAAGACCTACCGCGTCTGTCCCAGTCCGAATGTCGATTATTGTCAAGTTCGCGCGCCTGGCGCTCTCTTGTTGCATCCCGTAAATGAAATAAATTACTTTCTTCAAACCCCTCTGCTATCTGTGATTCCAAATTTCTTTTGCTGTGTTTTCCTACAATTTCGCCTTCGATTTGTTTGACTTGCTTTCGTAATGCCTCAACTTCCCTTTTAACGCGTTCATTAAATTCTCCCTGATTTTCAACATGCTTATTTATGTTCTGGTACTCTTCGGTTTCTGAAAATGGCAAAGGAGTTGTATCATCTGAATCTGTGTCCCCATTTAAACTAAGATTTGACAATTTATCTGAAATCTCCTCCACTCTTTCCGATAAGTTTACGTCTTCCGTAAGTGTCGCGACTCGGGTTTCGGTATTGTCACATTTAGTAGTTAACTGTTCACACTGTTGCGTTAAGTTATTTATTCTGTCATTTGGTACGGATTCCTCGGTTCTTTCAATTATTTCTTCCTTATCGTGTGCACGATGTAAATTTAACTCTGAAAAATTTTGTACTATCACGCGATCTTTTTCTTCCTGTTCTCTGTCCTGTTCCTCTTGTCTAATTTCTGTTGAAATTAAACTATTATTGTGAGCATTCAAAATTGGTTGCACTTCTTCTCTAATTTCTTTGTTTGATTCATCTTTCATGTTGAAATATGTCCCTATTCGTGAACTTAACCGTGTTGCCATTGCTTCCATCTCTGTTTTTAATTCAGATCGTAACTGTGATCCCATTGTTTTTAATTCAGATCCTATTTGTGAGCATAACCGTGTTGTCATTGCTTTCATTTCTGTTTTAATTTCAGATCCCATTGAGTCTATCTGTGACCCCAAATCTAATATTGCACTCATCAACCGCTGCATATCTTCTGTCGTTAATCTCGTATTCTGAGAATTTTTCGATTGTGAAAAATTTTGAAATGGTTCCGGACTATTTTCCCGACTTATTAAATTGTTTTCCACTTCATTATTCATCATACTGTTCTCCTGTGTTGGCGAGTTCGCCATGTCAACAATTTCGTCATTCTGACTATCCATCATTTTTGCCTTTTTCATCGATCGCGTAATCATTTACAAAACATACAAAACTCGTCACTATATGAAATTTATACACAATGACACTTTATCATCAACAATACCATTCACTCGAAGTGTCTCCCTCAAACACGATTAACGAACAATAGAAGAATGACAATCACCAAATCTACACATGCAATACAAACTACAATTACTAAACTACAAATTACTACAACAATACTACTGTCTACTATTATTACAATCAGAAGATTCCAAGGGACGATCCGAAGCAGCGGTCGCCACGTGCATGGGGGCTCAATTAAAATAAATATGAATGCAAATATTTTTAGTAGCTGTAAGTCCGATTACGCAAGTCTCGTAAACGGCTGGCCCTGACTAGTTTTAGTACGCAATCTGACTGCTTAGAACAACAACAAAGAATGAAATGAAAATTTCAGTTAATACAATTAATTAATTAAGTCCCCAGCAACTATAAATTCTACGAAGCCAACAAGGCACAAGTGTAGCTGTTCTGTGTGTGGTAGTGCGACTCAACGCACATCTGGCACGGTTCTTCTTCAACAAGACAAGAAATTTTAAATACCATTTATACTGACGTGATAAAAGAAAATTACAAATACTATAATTGTGCAAGAAAACCAAAATTACACTCTAATACAAGAACACACGCCAGATGCTTTGTTGACTGAACCTGTAATGACACATTATTCAGGTCACTGAAAGAATAAAAGAATAAAAGAAAATACCTCCATATATATTGACGAAATGCACTCTGACCATTACAATATTCCATTAGAACAACATCTGCTATCTCTCCCATCAAACCACTGCATAAAACATGGAACAACACTCTTCACTACCACATCTCACTCTGACTTCACGACCAGCAGTCTCCACCACAACTTCTCGGTAAGCACTGCTTGCCGCTACGTCTCAATAATCACTGCCAGTGGAGGCGGCGGAACAATACTCTCTGGCGCGATTTCTGGCGCTGTGGCTCAGTGTAGCCACCTTTCACAGTTTCTGTTTTACATCGTAACAAACAAAACTTAGAACTTAGAAGAGTACATGTTTTATCTTACAGAAGAACATATTAAGCCGAAGAAGAATAAAAAATATAAGGAATGGTTTCAAATTTTTTTATCTATATGTGGGCTACAAAGAGGTGGACAGTTTTTTTATTAGAAACAGAATACTATTCTTTAACTTTTTTTTATTCCTGGAATATTCTTAAGCAGAATACTATTCTTTCAGTTTTTTATCCCTGGAATATTCTTTTACGTTGATTCTAAAATCAGAACTGTTCTAATTTGGCAAAACCCCTCCGGCTCCGAAATTTCTTTCATTTGTTGAAAAATAAATGGCTTCGTTACAGACCTCATATGCATACAGTGCTTAATAACTTAAACTGTGAATATATTTCTGAATGAATGTTTGCTATGTATTTTTCCGTCACCCTTTTCACTGTTATAAGTTATGTCCTACAAGGAACGCACGCCATTGGAGGCTGCAATCTGTAATTTATTTGACCTTAATAACTACATCAATTTTGTTCTACAATTTAAAGTAATATATAGTGATAGGTATGGGGGAGGCATTGTGGCTAGGCCTCGGATCTTCGACCCCTCCCCTCTTTGCCTCCGCCTACCTGGTGCTGAATGTCTTCTCAAATTAAAAAAAATAATAGTGCAGTGATCAGCACGTGTGTCTAGTAAGCAGGAGGTCCAGGTTCGAAGCCCAGTCGGTCACAAATTTTCATCTGCCGTCGCTGCTGTATTTCAACGCGCTGTGTCAGTGTGGACGTCAGTCCATCGATATTTAAGATGCAATTGTTTTTTGAGGCAATAGAGGTGATTTGCGAACATTTGTCTTGGCATCAATGTAACAGGACTTCAACGGCATCCAACCCTTAGTCATTGCTTTGTGCCAACACTAGTCCATGTCATATATATGCGAATCAGATTGTAGTTTATATTTAGTCAAATAACGAATGGTCAGTATACAAGTATGCCGGCCGGAGTGGCCGAGCGGTTCTATGATCTACAGTCTCGAACTTCGCGACCGCTACGGTCGCAAGTTCGAATCCTTCTCTGGCATGGATGTGTCTGATGTCCTAAGGTTTAAGTTCCAAAAAAATGTGTGTGAAATCTTATGGGACTTAACTGCTAAGGTCATCAGTCCCTAAGCTTACACACTATTTAACCTAAATAATCCTAAGGACAAACACACACACCCATGCCCGAGGGAGGACTCGAACCTCCGCCGGGACCAGCCGCACAGTCCACGACTGGGCCTCAGACCGCTCGGCTAATCCGGCGCGGTTAGGTTTGAGTAGTTCTAAGTTCTAGAGGACTGATGACCTCAGAAGTTAAGTCCCATAGTGCTCAGAGACATTTGAACCATTTTTGAAGTATACAAGTATTTACGAACAGTAGAAGCAGCATTGCAGCTAACTGATAACTTAACAAAGAGCAACATAGAGTACCTGTGTAATGAGTCATTCCAGCTGCATAGCTGAGGGTAATATTTGCAAAGCAATTCATTGCAGAATTAATGTAATACACCCACGATGATCTCTGTCGTCATACTGTATCATTAGCAGCCCATGAATGGAGTACTATGTTCGTTAAATCGGATTACTAAAGCTGAGGCCAAATAAAGAGAAGGGACGACGCCACAACACTATCTTTACTTAAGTAAGTAGTCAGAACTAAATTATGCGTGCCACCATTAACGTTACTGTAAGCAGTTTGAGAGCATAACACAACCACAACTACTGACAACCTGAGCCACATCCTCACGCAGTTGTAACTCGCAGTTATTACAAGTTGCTGATGTTTGTCAAAAATAACGGAAAGCACCTCTGAAGTTCGATTTGCAGTACGCCTAGGACGGAGAGAATCCTAAATAACAGTAATAGGTCTCAAGTTCTTGCAGTTTGATATTAATGCAGTTCCCGATAGTTTCACACTAACGGGTTCTTTTGGCTATCGAAATACTCATATGGGAATTATAAAAGTGTAATTGCTAGAACGCTCAACTACCTTAATAACACCTCATTCTGGATTGAATACGACTCGGAAAACGACGTTAATTTGGCGTTTACATCCATCACCTGGCGTCTTACTGAATGAAATCTGAAGTGCACACACAGTTGCGTTGACTGCCGCATGGATTCTGTGAAGTGTTGTAGCAGCTGGCAGTCACTGCTGAATACAGACATGTGCAAATATCCTCGCTGCTCTAGGGGAACTAGTCTTTGTTGAATTTTTTCCATACCGTAATTAGCACAATAACACAAGGCTTATTCTGTTGAAGAACTTGATGCCCACAAGTCCTTAAATAAGAATCTCCTAGCGGGAGTAATGCATGAAAGGAAACAGACTGTTGGACAAAAGAATGGACAGCTCCCCGTTTCATGCGTTTACGATAGCGCCTACGATAAGAATCTGGTGTCATATTATGCTTCAAAACCCTAAACTGTTAATTTTTTACTTCATAATAAAACAAAAGTGATGATATGAGAAGATGAAATGACTTATATGCCTCTCAGGAACTTGAGTTTTCGTGATTATTTTTTCACTTCATACTAAAACAAGGGCGTTAATATGAGAAGAGGAAATGAAATATACGCTTCCAAGACACAATATTTCCTTGTGTGCTACTACTGCATACATGAAAGCCCTGCAGTTAATTTTTGTATGTTGGATAAATCTTGATATCACCTCTCATGCCTTTGTGAGAAGGTTCCAATTTTCTTGGGATTCAAATAAAGTGGACATTTCATCACTGGTTAATATTCCGATGACTAATGCCATGATACCCGTTGCAATTGCTCCATGGCACCTGTGTGTTGCTATAAGAACACGCAGGCAGTGATATCCGCTCACTCCAGTCAGAGCCAAGGTGATTTCTTTCTGTTTATGGCGAAGCGTCTGCTGCAGTGTCCACGCTCAGCCAACATAAACAAATCGCGGCGGCATTGGGCACTGCTAATCGCTGCACTTGTAGCGGGCTTCGACAACAAGATCGCACTGTCTCTGCTAACGATACTATGGAGTTAATACATCTTACTTAACGTAATATGCAGGACGTGGGTTGGGTAAAAATTCAGTTTCTAACTTCCCATCGCATTAAAATACTTTACAGTCACATTTGATGCAATGTTTATTGTTGGTTGTCTCTCCAATGTTAATAGTATTGATTCAGATTGTGCGTGAACACGAAAACACACACAGACACACACACACACACACACACACACACACACACACACACACACACACACACACAAGTGCGCGCAAACAGTCATTAATTCCAGTGTGGCTGACAACTACTGTGTGTTGAACAACACATGCACCAGTCAATTCCTCAGCTGGCGTTGAGTGGATGAGATTTTTCAATTACCTTGCATTGCAAGACTTGTAAGGACGAGACTGAAAGTAAATGGACTTGTATGCTAAAGAGCTGCGACAAAGCAAAGCTTGACCGATTATCAGATAATTGTCCACATGGGTTTTGTGGACGAGTATACTTTTAGTGTAGCGTGATAGTTTACTTCCCACAATACATTTTCTATATTCGTCCAAAGGTCACTTGCATTTGTAGGTCCACATGGCAATGACCTTGTTACCTCTGCCCACATATTCTCTATCTTGTTGATATTCGGTGATCGTGGAACAAACGGCAACAGCTTTATTCTCTCTTGGCCATGAAACCAATCTCGCACTGCTCTGCTATGATGGATGGGGCTCTGCTCCTGTAAATGAACTGTTATCTCGTTAGTTCATATATTTATATTTAAATAACGTGTTTGTGATAAGCATATTGGATTATTATTTTCCACAGTGTTTAAGAATTCAGGCCCTATCATAGATAAGTGATCTAGATTCAACAGTCCGGTTAAGAATGTGGTTTACCCAGCCTATGACATGATGAGAGTCGTAGTCGGATATCCACATTAAGACTGACTGGCTAAATCCTATTAGAACGATCTGGTATCGAAAAGAAATTACAGAAATCGGATAATATTAAACGTCTGTATTGCAACAATGCTGCGCACATAAATTCCTATGATGGAGTAAAAGGTAGCAACTGTCTAAGAAAAAGAGAGAAATATTTCTACTAGCAGCAATGTAACATAATTATAACCCATATATATGTGATGGAAATACTTAATCGAAAAATACACATCTATTTCAGTGGTGGGAAGATACACCATATCGGATTTGCTGATGATATAATGACGACAATAATAATAATAATAATCGCGTGTGGCGGATAGCGGAAACCCTCCCCCATATGGGTGGTACCGAGGAAATCAAATACTATCGGTGAACCAAATACTAACACAATCCTGAACGGCTACTTAATCCGTTGAACCCAAAAGCCAGACACGTCTGAGTGAAAATCACCGCTACTCTGGTCACTGTCTGTTAGCTCAATCATCTCGGCTGAAAATATTTGCTTCCAAAGCTTCAACACCCCTTGGTCCTGTTCGGCCCTGGGATCGCCCAGGACAAACCAATGAAACCCAAACAAACATGAACTGTGCAAGCAAAGTCAATTTTACTCTAGGTGGTACACAACCCGGCTGTCGACAGGCGGCAGTTGGATTTTCGGATTCTGGGGAGTCTAGGTCACCACGTCTAACTGACAATGAAACCTTGCATTACGGAAACCTTTGTATCTTCAAGAGCAAAATACAACAAAAGGTAGCGAAAAGCGTACCAATCTTCGGCATGGCATTTCTCGAACACAGATCTATCATCATCTCTGTTAAAGAAATCACACCCATCAACAATCGATTTATGACTATGCCCATTCAGAGCCCCAGTAAAAAATATACACTCATCAATGCGCATGCCCCCACCAACATCGAAAATAAGAAAAACCCCGGAAATGTCGAAAAATTCGGCAACACACTCGAAGATACAATGAACAAAATTCACCAAGATGACGTGGAAATACTAATGGGAGACTTCAACACTCTATGTGGGACTGAAAAAACGTATAGAGAAATCATTGGTACAAATTCAACACACCGAAACACTTAGACCAACGGCACACGTCTGACTGATATCTGCCAACAATTCAACCACAAAAGGATATCTTCCCACTTTAGGAAAAACCAGTTCCCAGCTAACATGCTTGGCTGTCAGGTGCAAGCTGCTTTCGTACGCCTTTCGAGACTCGATGAAAGTCAGATTTTTAATTCTTTTGTAGCAGAGCTACAAGCAGGCAGATACAAATTCAATAAGGGAATCGTAAAACAACGCTCGAGCAAAATTCGTCTTACTACTTTCAGTAATCCTTAGTGTCAGAGGAAAACTATACGGTACTGCCAATTTCATAATGCCACTTTTGTTTTCTGCCGACATATTTTTTGTTGTAGTGAATACATAATTTTATCTATGAATTGTCACATTTTCATAATACTTGCGAATGATACAGGAAGTGAAGTAAATACAGATCTTTTCGCGGTCAAACGTCGGTAATATCATACTAATTCTTCTTAAAATAGCCTCAATCGTCTTACAGACACTTTATGCTTCGCTGCAGTCTGGGACGCGCGACCACTACGGTCGCAGGTTCGAATCCTGCTTCGGGCATGGATGTGTGTGATGTCCTTAGGTTAGTTAGGTTTAACTAGTTCTACGTTCTACCGGACTGATGACCGCAGAAGGTAAGTCCCATAATGGTCAGACCCTTATGAAACACTTTTGAACTTAATGCTTTATTAAGATAGACTGCCGTCGTGATGTTTCTGTAGTAAGCCGAATTTAATTTGTATTAGTACAGTGAATATTTTAATTACATTTTCCATTAGTTTACTAAACGCAACAGTAATCATCAAAGAGAAATAAATCAGCAGCAGAATTTTCTTTCACGATATCTTATACAATCTGACAATGCTAAATTTGTTTACAAATTCTACGCCCGTAGAATTCCACTCGTTCTAACGATGTCATTAAACCAGAGTAGTTCTAAGAGTATTTTCGTCAGGAAATGAATTGCCTCGACGGTTGATCGATCAAGAGCGGGAAAGGTAAAATTTTACGAATATATGACGAGAGCGACAAGTGCTTGAGAGAGGACTTCCCTATCAATTCAAGTGCCTGTGAGACGACTTTCCTATCAATCTCCTAGATGTTGTTGGCAACAAATTCCAGCTGTGTTGCACACACCCCTTGGAGCAGAATTCTTAGCCCAAAACACAATATTGGAGATATCAGATATAAAATATTATGTTCACACTACTCTTTGCTCGAGTTTACGTCTTTTGGTGGAGCTCAGACTTTCATTTCTTCTTAGGAAGTTAACGATAAAGGCATTATAACACGTCACCAGTAACAGTACTGCATAGGAATGCTCAATGAGCGACCTGATGACGTTCAATAATAATCACTCCGTTGATTTTTGTTGTTTCGAATTAGAGCATGCAGTACTCCTACATCAGACTTCTGAACTTTGCCTGTTGAATGCAAATGTCGCATGATGGTAAAATGGTAATCTATCACATATATCAGTAGTCGAGCCTTCCTTAATGTGGAAATTCATTCATGCCAGAACGGTCTTTGGCGTATTTTTCGCAAAAACACTCGCTCCAAACACAGTTCAAATATTTCTAGCTGCCTCCTCCGCGTTCACCTCTCTGTTATACCAAAAGTAAACGTTGTGTTGCAGATGTTACACCTTTTTCCACTTGCGACTCAATTTTACAATGCTGAACTGTAGTTCGTGATTTTCAAGTATGCAGAACTCCAATGCTTAACTGCAAGATGATAATTAGAACATCAAATTCGAAAATGACAGTTGATACATACACTGACAGCGTCGCGCCGCGTTCACCTGGGCGGCGCCGGATTTCAGGCGGCGGGTGGCATCTGGCCGGTGGCCGGTAGCCGCTGCAGCGCGAGGAAACGCTCGAGCGTAAACGCGACGCAGCCACGAGCTGTCCTGCGGAATTGTTTCTGGAATACTTGTTATTGCTGGTGGGTAGAATGTTAAGCGAATTATCTTCCATGTTCAATCAGACTCATAACTTTAGACCGACATGTGGTTAAAAAAAAAAAATGTACACTGGACGCGAACATGCCACCTCAAGTTTAGAATGCACGACGATTGCCACTAGACCACGGGCTCAACCAGTCCGATAACAACTCGGAAGTAGACAACACTTCCTCCTAACACTTCCGCATCTTACAGTGTTGCCAGATTGTGAAGATAGCCGGACTTAGAGTTGTCAGGGGCGGTCAGTTTTATTGGCCACCTTAAGTGAACGACTCGGACTTAGTCTCTGTGGCGGCCGGCCGGCGGCCAGGTTTTATGTCTAAGACTGTACGTTCCTCCCACTCCTTCCGCTGTTAGAAAAAGAATACCTCTTAGCCCTTCTTCTGATGCCTCCATGTCACTGTTTGCAATGCGACTGGCAGTGTTGGACGATTGATGCAAGATGCTGCTAGCTCTGTATAGTCACGTGACGTGCACGCGTGCCCTCTAGCGACGGGCTGTGAACTTCCGCGCTCTGGTCGGACCCACACGCCACGATATTACACACGCCACGATATTACCCTCCTGTCACCTGTTAGCGCATTCAGACTTCGGCTCGTTTCTTTTTGAACGCCCCTTGTATTTCGTCGTTTGTGGGAGACAGGCTCGCGTACGGCATCAGGCAACCATGAGAGGCGGGTGCGCCTGGTTCGTACATATGCCTTGCTGAACACTATTGAATATCTCCCGCTATTATCATCAGGCAGGTGGTCGCCATCAAAGGATAAGCCAGACGACCATGTGGAAAATTCTCCACAACATCTGCCATTATCGATACTACTTACAACGCGTGCAGGTCTTATTACCTACGGATTCGCCTCCGCGGCAGAGGTTTAGTCCCTGGTTCATTACACAAATCACCATGATGCCGGGATTTTTGTTACTCATCCTATTCATAGACGAGGCTACCTTTACGAGAGATGGTATTGTCAACCTTCACAACATCCCCTTGTCAGCAACGAGAGTCTCCTTGGTATGGCGACAGCAAATCATCAGCACTGGTTCAGTCCCAATGTATGTGTGTGTGTGTGTGTGTGTGTGTGTGTGTTTGTGTGTGTGCTGGGGCGGGGGCGGGACTTATTGGTGACCGCCTCGTGGCAGTTATATTTACACAACGCCTGACAGGTGAGGCATATCTGCAGTTCTTGCAGGTATCCTGCTTCCACTGCTGGAAGTCGTGCCTTTGCTGGTATGGAGGGTAATGTAGCTTCTACGTGATACTGGTCCCACTCACAGCCGTAGTTCCGTGCGGAGGCATCTCGACAACTACCCCGGACGATTGATTGGATGAGGTGGTCCTGTCGCATGACCTAGCCAGTCGCTGGATCTCAACCTGAAAGAAGTGTACTTAGATTCCATACCGGACGTGCAAACACTGGAAGAACGGATTCGTGCTTCCTGTGACGTCATTCTGTGCAGGACAGCACAACTGAACCTGTGCATCAGTCGGTGCTGCGTCGTGTTAGATGCCCGTGGGGACAATTTCGAACACATCGTCTAATACTGCTCTTATCACAGAATTTTGCCCACTGCGTTGTACTGTGCAGGCATGATGAATTAATGAATACCCTGTACCACAGACTCCATCCATTTCCGGCATGTCCACATGATCTTTTTCACTCCTTATGCTCTGAGGGATCGTTCCTTCCAGTTTGTCCCATTTTGCAAAATTGCCTTGTATGAGCCGAGCAGAGAAGAATGACGAATTGATCTAGTTACGGTACAGGCCGCGAATGAGTAAATCCAATGACGTACGTGACTCTGGTACAGGATAGATTGTTATGACAAGGCGCCTGTCAACGAGCATCTTGGAAACGGCGAAGCTGGTCGGCTGTTCGCGTGCCGCTGTCGTGAGCATACATGAAGGGAAATGGTTGAAGGACGACGAAACCACGAAGAGGCAGCAAGGTATTGGAAGCCCACGTTTCATCGCGAAACGTTGAGGATAGAGCAGACGCTTGTCCGCTCAGTAAATCAGGAAAGAAAGATTTTACTACAGGGTACATTGCTGATACATAAACACGTATTCCGCAATACACCGTTCAGCATACATTCTTTAACATGGAGCTCCATAGCAGATGACCTTTTGTAGGCCTGTTTCGACCCATCCGCAAAAACAGCTACATAGTCGTGGTGCTCAGATAAAATAGCAGAAAGTGCAATCTCTCTTGTACCGCACCAAATCTAAAATAACTCTGGGCCTCTCCAGTAACCAGGGTGGCAGGCGATTAAAACCCTGGATTTGGGGTCGTACAGACTCCACACCGAGGTACTCCAGCACTCGTTGCACAGGGATCCCAAATGGTATCGTGGCCTGCGGACGGTGGGAAAAAAGGCGGTCAGACGGTCCATAGGCGGATGAGCAACAATATGGTGGGCAGACGAGGTTGGAGCTGCAAAAAACTTACAATATGGCGCACGAGTAGGAGCTGCCGCCGGATGGTAAGTGGCGGTTCCCTGACCTCAGCACAGAGGCTGGGTATGGGACTGGTCCGATAAGCACCCGTGGCCAGCCGAATCCCCGCATGGTGGACAGCGTCAAGGACCCGCAAATAAGACTGCCTCGCTATCCCAGTAGTTCAACCGCGAACACACAAAAGCCCAATAAAACTGGAGGAGACGCGCCTTGTCCGCCCCCCAAGACCGGTGGCTGAGGATGTTCAGTGCCTTCAGGGTTCTGGCTTTCAAGTCTCGTAGGTGTGGCAGCCATATCAACCTGGAGTCAAAAAATAAGCCCAGAAACCGCACAGATAAAGCTTTGCAATATCTCACTCACCATCTCCTCAAGAGCAATGTATAACTCCAATATAAATTTATGGCTACCATTGATACTAAGTCATGCCGAAATAATCTTACATTCAGATTCGATTTCTACCTCTCTGGATTTGAATTTCTTGTTTACTGCGACAAATAATTCACCTCCCATCCTTCCGAGACTTGGATTTACCCAAAAAACTTCAATGCTACGTATTTCGTGTTTTAATCAACTTTCTGTACTTAATATTCTGTAATGTCCACTGCTTTTTGGGAACGCTGACATCCACGTGTTGCACGCTACCCGGATGCCTGTATGAGATCTAACGGCGTCTCAGTAACGTCACTCTCCGAACTACTCCAGTCAGAGTGTCAACAAGACTCCCGCTGTCTTTCCAATGCGGCAGCTGCCTATAATTCAGTTACAGTGTACTAGCTGAACACAAAAGTAACAAGACCTTTCGTATTATTAAGGAATTAATAGTCGTAACGTGTCACAGTGCGACCGTTTCCTACTTTGAACTGCGTCATTACGCTGTGACGGATTTCATATAAACCCATTTGTCTTCTCACATTCGTGAATTATTTGCTTCCTCTGCTCAAGCTGCCCTACACTCCGCTCTTAATTCCGTGCCCTTTCGTCACCATCATAACATTTTCCTACAGGTTCAACATACATGGTCAATTCCTTTTGTGAAACGGTAAGCCAGAGGCTTCCATCGTCTCTCTGTTCCAAGTCTTTCGCTTTCCGTTTCTCAGTCAGTTACGCACTTCCTTTCCCCACACTTATTTTCTTGTGTTCTGTCTCTTTTCTCTTACTCCCCCTTTCCCATGTACATTGCCGCCCTTTTGTTCGGAGATTTGCTGACATGAAGACATCGGAGACTTGCAGACACCTAAGTTGACGTAACAATATGCAGCCCGGCAGCGGCTGCAAGTAGTATTGTTTGAACTACACAAATATCAGTGACTTGCTATAACAGATACGTGCCGGCCGAAGTGGCTGTGCGGTTCTAGGCGCTGCAGTCTGGAACCGCGAGACCGCTACGGTCGCTGGTTCGAATCCTGCCTCGGGCATGGTTGTGTGTGTGTGATGTCCTTAGGTTAGTTAGGTTTAACTAGTTCTAAGTTCCAGGGGTATAATGACCTCAGAAGTTGAGTCCCATAGTGCTCAGAGCCATTTGAACAATTTTTTGAACAGATACGTAGGGTGCTTCCTCAAACCTGTGAAAAAAAGACTAAATATTTTGTCGCTGATACCAGTAAATGCCTAGAGCGAGTAAATAGTTTTAAAAATAAATGTGATACAATTTACCAAAAATGTGTTTGTTTCGTATTTACGTTAAATATAACCTTGAAGTGGTATCCTTCAACAATTTTTTTTTTCAAGATTAACTTTTCATATTTTTCGATGTCCGAAATAATTGTTTATATCATTTCTTCATACAATGATTCCACATTTGTTTATTTAATTAATTAAAACACTCCATTTGCTATTGAGAACTTTATAGAATCCACTACCGGTATCGTCATATGTATTAGGTCACTTTCAAGTGGATATCATGCTGTAGAGAAGCAATATCCAAATGACACAGATACAATCAAATGAATTTAAAATTGTACATGACTAATGATACCGTTTCAAGATTATGAAAACTATGTCATTGTAAAGACTGACATATCATTTGGCACGTGATATTTTAAATCAAACTGACTTGCTCTTTTATGATTTGGATGTTTCCCCTCTACAGTACGATAACCACTTGAAAAGGACCTAATACTAAGACCGTAACCGCTAGTGAACCCAATTAAGTTCTCAACAGCAACTGGAGCGGTTTTTCATTAATTTTTTGTATGGCTGTGTATAGTTTGTAGGTCTCTATTTAATCTGAATTATACTTGTTCGTCATTGACAGTTTTCTGAAACGCACTATCTACTATGTTAATTAAGTCGAGAGAATCATTATCACTACGAAATTGCTATTAAAATTAATATGATGTTTGTCAGAAAAAGTCCAATTGTTCAAATAATAGTCCATGTTTTCTTGGCAATAAACAAGCCTTGTTTGGCCTCAGAGCACGCCTGGAAGAACTGTGTACGCACCCATCCATATCTTCGTACTACATATTTAAAACAAAACAAAAACCCAGATCCTCAGACTTAATTTTTTATTACTGTTTGTACACAACAAACTTAGGCAGCATAAGTCTGTGCAATAATAACTATATTTAACACTTCTGAATGTGGTTAATAAATGATTTTCTGGGAATTCTGTCGAATTAGATCAGCAGTATTCCACACAGCAACTGCGAAAAACTGCTTCCAATTCGAATAATACAACGTATTTATGCAATAACTGTTAGTCCGTATAACGCTTGTCAGTTTCACGAAATTATCTCAAATAATTAAGGGATATGAACATCCAGTTGCAGCTGTGCTATATTATGTGCTGATCAGAATCTAATTCTGTATGTATTTAAGACTGTCATATTAACTGCTTACTAGATGAGTTCCCGGCGTTTCCCAAGTAAGTATTTATTGTAATATTTTATTAGTCTATCTCCTCCCTCTATCTGTCCATCTCCTCCCTCACCCCCTCTCTGTCCATTTTCCCCAGCGCCTCTCTCTGTCCATCTTTTTCTCCTCCACATTTCTGTTCATCTCATCTCTCCCCTCTTAGTGTCCATCCCCTTCTCATACCTTTCTGTCCATTTCCTCTCCCCCTCTCTGTACATCTCTTGCTCCCCCTTACCTGTCCCCATCTCCTCCTTCTCCCTCTCTCTTTGACCATCTCCCCTTCATCCCTCACATCCCTCCCTCTCCTCCTCTTCCCTTTCTCTGTCAGTCCCCCTCACCGTTCATCTCCTTTTTCTTCCCCCTTCGCTGTTTCTCCATCTCCTCTCCCTCCTCCCTTCTCCCTTCACGTTATGACGTTTACCCTAATAGGAGGCTGGTGGTTCTTATCTCCACAGTATTTCTTTCAAGATTGTAACTAACATATGTATTAAACTTGATTGAAACCGTTGCAGGAGATGTGAAACATACATACATACATAAGTACATATATATACGCGTACATTTATTTTTACAATATGCATAGATATAGCAGAAACCCGAGTTTTGACCCATATAGGTTGGTCGAGACCGATCAACTGTCATGTCGTCCTCTGACAATGACGTCGTTAGGATGCGGTATACAGGGGCGTGTGGTCAGCACACCACTGTCCCGGTGGTTGTCTGCTTTCTCGACCTTGGAACCACTACTTTTCAATCAAGTAGTTGTTCAATTAGCGTAACGATGGTGAGTTGCAGTCGTACGAAGGAAAGTAGTCAGACAAGCTGACCACTGAGCAACAGAGTGGCACAACCGTATACAGGGTGGGTCAGAGATAATGGCCTGTTTTAAACTGCACGCCATTTATGAACAGGGCCACTACCTGACAAAGGTGGTGTCCGCAAATCTCTTACACACTGATGTTCACTAGCCTCCGTATCCGTATTTGTCCGGCACTCAGCTACCAATGTCCATAGTCTAAATCCATCCGGTTGTACGTTGTTCCTTCATTTATCATGAACGAATATAAATTGTAGTCTGCTATTGTTTCCACCTTTCATGTTTATATTAGATATAAGAAACATTATGTTTGCTGTAAGTAATGCAATATAAAATAAAACAATGTCTGGTTACACGTAATAGAAAACACGCTCTCTCTGTGATCTCATCAGGATAATTAAATCGATAAATAAATAAATAAAACAGATCAAGATCAAAATCGCGCTCCACTACGTTCTGACAAATTATTACTGTACAGTCCTGTTTCACTGGTGTCTAGATTATGTTTCATTGGGATGTGCTATGTCTGTCAGTAAATCATATTGTCGGTGTTCACACATGTTTATATTAGATATAAGAAACATTATGTTTGCTGTAATTAATGCAATATAAAATAAAAAAAGTCTGGTTACACGTAATAGAAAACACGCTCTCTCTGCGATCTCATCAGGATAATTAAATCGATAAATAAATAAATAAAACAGATCAAGATCAAAATCGCGCTCCACTACGTTCTGACAAATTATTACTGTACAGTCCTGTTTCACTGGTGTCTAGATTATGTTTCATTGGGATGTGCTATGTCTGTCAGTAAATCATATTGTCGGTGTTCACACAGAATTCAGCCACTGGAGGCGCTTCAGGGCTACTGAGATACACGAGATTCTGATAAACGATCGGGTATACTTACGCAAGTACTGATAGTGATAGGTGCACCAAAGTAATCGAATACACCAACTCATTGTTGGTCTGTATGGATTTTCGGTGCCGGAGTGCGCCTTTTAACTAGGGAGGCGTTGTGGTGCAGGTCGAGGACAATGCTGCAACAGACAGGGCGCCGTTTCGGTTACGCAAAATAACTCGGCACCTTGTGCAGTAAAGCATTCTACAGAGTAAACAAGAAGTCCCATTACCCCTATGTATTACATAGACGCTAATGAATTGTTGTTTCTTATTGTTGTAGATGCTGATACACATCTAAATCACGGCTGATGAGTCCGCTTCCGCCAGTGAGGAATGCACTGCAAAGAACACCACGATTTCACTTCAAGGTTTTGGAGTGGGAAATAGAGCAACCACCAACACGATTGAAACGTGTGTGGAGGCAGCAGGATCTGTCGAACATTCGCCAAAAAAGTCCATTCTTAAGCGATCACAGGAATTGGGAGTTCCAAATGTGACATTACACAACAATATGAATAATAATTTGAAGTTGTAGACATTTAAACCTTTATTTGTAAGCAAACTGAGTGATAATGATATGCAAAAACGTCATCAGGCTTATGGGCGAATGCTCAGTATCCTTACAGCTGTTGCTGTTGTAATAGCTGGACTTATTTGTTGGTGCCTTATTTGTAAAGAGCTTTCGTATGCTTGGAGGAATACAAGTTATGTATGCCTTCTGTTTATTGTGAAATATTGTTCACTAATCATTTTTGCTCGTGTCAGCTTTCCTACGAAGACAGTTGCCTCAGCACTCTATACCCACCTCTCATTACCGTTATGTACGAAGCCATGCACAACATACCACATGTCATTATCCGTGCTGTAATTTCTGCAATCCACCAGGTGGATCGATATTTCTCTGGTGGTCCTGTGAAGCACATTACGTATATCACCATGTTACATGATTGGTTTATTGCACATCTGCAAGAGACTTCTCAGTCGTGTACGTTTTGAGAAGGATGGAGCACCAAATCATCATGCTAATGCCATTAGAGAATATCATACAGAGATATTGGATGTGGTTCAGACCATTTTCTGTACCTTTGGAGAGAGAGCCGCAAAGTCCTGATCTGTCATGTTGCAGCAGTGCATTATAGTGGTTCATTAAACGGAAGGTTGCTGCCATACGTTACGAGACAGTTGACATACTTGAAGATGCTGTTCGTCGTGCATTTACTGCCTTCACGCCACCAACGTCGAGAAGAATTTCACATCGCACGTGGAGGGGACTCATAGTCGTTATGAAAGCGTGTATACACAGACTCTCTAAAATAAATAAAAAAGAATAAGTGATTACTCGGTGCTGGACGAACCCACTCCTCTATTTCTTACTTTGCTGTCGCCTGTTTAACTGTACCCTCCTTTGGGTTAGTTGTTTACCAGTTAACCCCTACCCCTAATTCTTGACAGATGCGAAATCTCATGTATAAACCGTCATATCTCCCGTACTATGTCTCGTACAATGATACAATTTTGAAGATAAATTCAGCGGTATATTTGGACACTGTCTGCAAAATGTGTTGCAAATAGAGTTAATTGGAAAGAAGCAATAAATTAAAATGTCATGCCTGATGCTACAGGTTTACTGAATGAGCAGCCAAAATATAGTACGAAATGAAATTTGTACTTTTCGTCATTTACACAGGGGTTTCAGCGAGAAAAAGTTTTGTAAGAGGTGTGACTCTTCAAGCTTTTCCGGCGGATATATTGTAAATAGTCTTCATGGGTTTGCCGCCGGACGACGTTGTGCAAATTCCGTAATATTTCCTCGGAGCAGCTATCCGAAATCTTCATGTGGTTCAACCTTGCTGGTGGCTAGATACGACTGACGGTATCCGCACGTCGACGCCCTGAATATACACTCCTGGAAATTGAAATAAGAACACCGTGAATTCATTGTCCCAGGAAGGGGAAACTTTGACACATTCCTGGGGTCAGATACATCACATGATCACACTGACAGAACCACAGGCACATAGACACAGGCAACAGAGCATGCACAATGTCGGCACTAGTACAGTGTATATCCACCTTTCGCAGAAATGCAGGCTGCTATTCTCCCATGGAGACGATCGTAGAGATGCTGGATGTAGTCCTGTGGAACGGCTTGCCATGCCATTTCCACCTGGCGCCTCAGTTGGACCAGCGTTCGTGCTGGACGTGCAGACCGCGTGAGACGACGCTTCATCCAGTCCCAAACATGCTCAATGGGGGACAGATCCGGAGATCTTGCTGGCCAGGGTAGTTGACTTACACCTTCTAGAGCACGTTGGGTGGCACGGGATACATGCGGACGTGCATTGTCCTGTTGGAACAGCAAGTTCCCTTGCCGGTCTAGGAATGGTAGAACGATGGGTTCGATGACGGTTTGGATGTACCGTGCACTATTCAGTGTCCCCTCGACGATCACCAGTGGTGTACGGCCAGTGTAGGAGATCGCTCCCCACACCATGATGCCGGGTGTTGGCCCTGTGTGCCTCGGTCGTATGCAGTCCTGATTGTGGCGCTCACCTGCACGGCGCCAAACACGCATACGACCATCATTGGCACCAAGGCAGAAGCGACTCTCATCGCTGAAGACGACACGTCTCCATTCGTCCCTCCATTCACGCCTGTCGCGACACCACTGGAGGCGGGCTGCACGATGTTGGGGCGTGAGCGGAAGACGGCCTAACGGTGTGCGGGACCGTAGCCCAGCTTCATGGAGACGGTTGCGAATGGTCCTCGCCGATACCCCAGGAGCAACAGTGTCCCTAATTTGCTGGGAAGTGGCGGTGCGGTCCCCTACGGCACTGCGTAGGATCCTACGGTCTTGGCGTGCATCCGTGCGTCGCTGCGGTCCGGTCCCAGGTCGACGGGCACGTGCACCTTCCGCCGACCACTGGCGACAACATCGATGTACTGTGGAGACCTCACGCCCCACGTGTTGAGCAATTCGGCGGTACGTCCACCCGGCCTCCCGCATGCCCACTATACGCCCTCGCTCAAAGTCCGTCAACTGCACATACGGTTCACGTCCACGCTGTCGCGGCATGCTACCAGTGTTAAAGACTGCGATGGAGCTCCGTATGCCACGGCAAACTGGCTGACACTGACGGCGGCGGTGCACAAATGCTGCGCAGCTAGCGCCATTCGACGGCCAACACCGCGGTTCCTGGTGTGTCCGCTGTGCCGTGCGTGTGATCATTGCTTGTACAGCCCTCTTGCAGTGTCCGGAGCAAGTATGGTGGGTCTGACACACCGGTGTCAATGTGTTCTTTTTTCCATTTCCAGGAGTGTAGAACACGCGTACGAAGAATGCGCGGGCGCGAAAATCACTCATGCGCAATGCCTCTGCGGAAAATCGCTGAGCGGCCCTCCTGCGGGTGCGCTGTACACTATGTTTTCTAACAGTGCGCCCAGAAGTCTCTCACTAATGGTGTTTAATTATGTATACAGTATGTTGGAAGTCGCGAAGTGCTCTCATTCTTAAATACTAGATGAATGTAATCTGGTAACTTGGACACTGTGATTTACGGTGCCTCAAGACATATACACTGTTTCTAACTGTAAAACTTGACTTACTGTGTTAAGCATTAAACGTATGATTGTAGCTCTTAATGAGAAGATTATGACAGCATTAAAAATTTTTAAAATCGGTCAGTAACTCTATGAAATAGTGAAAATCAAAATTTTTGTTGCCCCTAGAATGTGTCAGGCAGGCAACCTGCAACTGTTACAATGCCACTTGTTAGGCGTTTAGTAATACAGATGTGGTGTTTTCTTGTTCGGTACTCTAGTTAGAGCTACTAATTTCCGGCATAACCAGTAAATTCGATCGCTCGCAGACTCGCTGACTATAGCCTGAAGTTCTATTCCGAGCAGCTACAGCTCCTGAACTGCACCTCCGCTACCGCTTGGTGGCCGCATGCAACGAAGGACCCCCACAACTACAATTGTCGCCTCTTCTAGCACGCCGTCTATGCAGGTACAGGCCAACTTGTTTTAAATGATGATGATGTTTGGATTGTGGGCGCTCAGCTGCGCGGCTATCAGCGCCCGTACAAATTCCCAACCTTTTCTCAGTCCAATCTTGCCACGTGTATGAATGATCATGAAATGATGAAGACTACACAAACACCCAGTCATATCTCGAGGCAGGTGAAAATCCCTGACCCCGCCGGGAATCGAACCCGGAACCCCGTGCTCGGGAAGCGAGAACGCGACCGTGAGACCACGAGCTCCGGACCCAACTGTTTTTGTGCGCACCTTCCTGAGGCACAATTTGCAGTGTGCGTTGCGAGTTAATGAAGCCTCAAAAGAGTAACAATCTTGTCGTCTGGAGTAGGGTAACAGTGAATGTATTTTATCGTGTTCTGGTGTTTAGAATATACGTAATTTTGCAGACCGAGTAAACTTTGACAATGTTTGTTCAGAGATATATTGTCGAGATGAATCAGTCTTAACTGAACCATTATGACGAACGAGAACGAGGAGGTGTGATCGAACTGCTAGAAATCAGATAAGAGCAAATGAATGGCACATTTCCAAGTAGTTCTAGTTTTAATGTTAAAAACAAATATCAAAGTGTGAATACGTTTTGAAACCGTTGAGTTGTCAATTACTGATTCGTGCTATAAGGTACAAAGTTGAACTCTCAACAGTTTTCATTTGAAAATTCCACTTTCATTTACATGAAATGAAACTACTAGCAATCAGATTTCATAAGAGTAACGTTGTCGCTCAGGCAAAACGTGGGTAGAATTTTTACGCAATGTACTCTCTCTGATTTGGCCAGCAGACATCAAACGTTGAGCAGGAGTGTGTTACAGAACGCGTCAATTTTTGTTCATATCTGGACTTGCAGCAGTAAGAAGTTCCCTGTGGAGTGTAGGAATAGAGCCTTACGATTCTTATTGTTTTAACTTCTGTACACTGACGATAAATAACCTTAGAATGAAGCCCATTCGAAGCGCCGTTTCAACACCATTGTTGCTGCTGTGGTCTTCAGTGCGAAGACTGGGTTGATGTAGTTTTCTACGCTGATTTATAGCATGCAAGCCGCTTCATCTCTGCATAATTCTTGCAACCGCCGTCCATTGGAAACTGCTTACTGTATTTGATCCTTTGTCTCTCACTGCAGTTATCCCTCCTCCCACTTACATCCTTTATCATACTGACGATTCTTTAATGTCTTAGGATGGCTGCTGCCAATCGTTCCCTTCTTTTAGTTAGGATGTGCATTAATTTCTTTTCTCTCCACAATATTATTGTGCAATATCATTACTGAATAATATTTTGCAATATTATTTACGTTCCCCTGTAAATTGCCCAATAATAAGGAAAATATTTTTGTGGAATAATATTATTCCCCAACACCACGATACTGGCAGTGATTTATACATGTCGAAGCACTGAAAGTAACACTGTTTTATTGGGCGCAGCCTCGAATCCTCCCGAAACCAGGTAGGTAAGCAGGTAACAGAACCGAATCCTCCCAAACGGACACATTGTATGTTGTATTATAAAAAAATGGGTCTAAGCACTATGGGACTTAACGTCTGAGGTCATCAGTCCCCTAGACTTAGAACTAATTAAACCTAACTAACCTAAGGACATCACACACATCCATGCCCGAAGCAGGATTCGAACCTGTGACTGCAGCAGCAGCTCGGTTCCGGACTGAAGCGCCTAGAACCGCTCGGCCACAACGGCCGGCATGTTATATTATAGACAATAATATAATTATCTCTGCCATGTTTCTTATCTCCTTCCCCTACCCCTCCCATGTTTTAAACAAAAAATATTGATGCACGCTTTGCGCGTGACCTTGAGTGAGACTTAGTCCTTGTCGCTGTGCCGGCTGGACTTTACATCTTCTACTGTAACTTCATATGCTTTCCTTTGCCTGCTTGGAGTATTCACAACGTTTAGAACTGCTACCTTCTTCAAACGGGAGGATTCTGTCCCATCGTTTTTCAGACGCTTGCGGGCTTGGGAGGATTCGGTGCCATTTTTATTACCGCGGGATGATTCGGGGCTGCACTCGTTTTATTTTGTTTCTAACTAATTTTCAAACAATAACAACGAACAGTGAATGCAAAGATATCCAGGCCTGTTGAACGCTAGAAAGTGCCCACAAATGACACAATATTTCCAAGCGGTGCAACACATTTCAAACGCATTTGATGCGGTCACTATTATTGTGCAACCTCTCAGTATCACCTCTACTCATTCAATACTATTGCATATCCACATACATTGCCCAATTAAATTGACCGTCCAGGAGGATCATGTAATTCTCATAGTCGTTCTGTAGCACAACAATTCTAAAGCTTCTATTCTCTTCTGTCTGAACTGCTTATCGTTCACGTTTCACCTCCGTACAAGATTACATTCCCGACAAGTAGTTTAAGAAAAGACTTCCGAACGTTTAAATCTATATTCGACGTTAACAGATTTCTCTTTTAAAGAAGCGATAAACAGCCACTCTGCATTTTACATCTTCTCTAACTCGTGCATTATCAGTTAGTTTGCTGTCCAAATAGAAAAACTCATCGACTCCTTTTAGTACCTGATTGCAGTCAGGATCGCTTGACTTTTTCGGCTACATTCCGTTAACCCTGTTTTATTGATGCTCATCTTAGACCCTCTTTTGAAGACACTATTCATTCCGTTCAACTTTTCTTCCAAGTCTTTTGTCATATCTGGCAGGATTATAATGTCACCAGCAAACCTCAAGGTTCTTTTTTTTTTTTCCTGACCTTTAATTCCTTCTTGAAATTTTCTTCGGTTCTATAACTGCTTTCTCAATGCAAAGATTGAATAGGTTATAATCCTGTCTCACTTCCTTGCCAACTACTGTTCCTTTTTCATATCCTGCAATTACAGTCTGTGTTCTGTGCCAGTTGTAGACAATCTTTCGGCAACTGAAATTTATCGCTGCTACGTTGAAAATTTCAGATAATGTGTTCCAGTGAACATTGTGAGAAGCTTTCTGTAAATTTAAAAATTTTATATGTGTAGATTTGACCTTTTTCAACCTATCTTCTAAGATAGGTCGTAGGATCGTGACGCACCGCAGAAAAGCGTGAAACGATCGTGTCGGTTAACTTCAGTTACGCCTGGCAAAATTCTTGCAGAGCTTCTCTCGACATTCCTGTAAGCGGCAGCGTGATTACCATGCGAAATTCCCGCTGAAAGCCGCAGAGCCGTCCGCTAGCTGGAGTCTCGCACCGGGACCTCTCGGTTAATTGGGCGCCGTATCGCACGTATATCTCGGGCCCGTTAGCAGCGCCGCGCGGCGGGATCAGGCAGCATTAGTCGCGCTGGTTTAATGATTATAACTTGCTTTGGGACCCCGCGCCCCGCGGCGATAAATAAGCGCATTAAGACGATCGGAATCGAATCTCGACGGACCCGTAGATTATAGTCGTGGCCAAATTAATAAACAAAGACCATGATATTTCATCTGCGCTTAATGAATACCCTCGTAGCCGTCTTCATACTCGTTCTGACGGTCGCTCCATAGTTACTGCACGGTGCTTCTGATATCCACAACTTTACCTCTTTAATCTGATATGTTACTGTTTCCAAGACCTGCTGTATTGGTCCTGTATTTACTACTCCTGTCCTTTTGGCAGGCCGTAATTATTCCTGTCTGTGACATTTTTTACGAGTTCTTACAAGTTTTTAGGCATACAGAGTATTCGAAAATCCTCATCACAAACTTCTAAGATTTGTAGAGAGAGTGAGTACATAATATCTTGTATAGGAGCTCATGTACCGTTTCCGTTTTACGATGGTTTCAATTCAGATGTTTAACTCATCGCCGGCCGGTGTGGTCGAGCGGATCTAGGCGCTTCAGTCTAAAACCGCGCGACCGCTACGTCGCAGGTTCGAATCCTGCCTCGGGCATGGATGTGTGTGATGTCCTTAGGTTAGTTAGGTTTAAGTAGTTCTAATTCTAGGGGACTGATGACCTCAGATGTTGAGTCCCATAGTGCGCAGAGCCATTTAACTCATCCGCTACTGCTTGAGAAATTGAATCAGACGTGACACAGTACAATTATTAGGTTACAATTCGACAGGAATTTATCACTTAAGCACATTTCTGTGTTTTACGACTTAAACATTACGTGTCTGCATTATTCCAGATAATAATCGTGTTTGTTACATGTGTAACGTTCTTTAAAAATATATTTGTGTTATCCAAATTTACTGTTGATGTGTTGTTGAGCAAATGGTGTGATTAATCGGTTTTACTGTAATCCAAAGAAAAATTAAGCAACTTAATCTGGAAAAACAGTATGCAATGCCTATAATGAAATCAATCCCTCTGAAATTTACTCAGTCTCGTGAGCACCGAGTTATGTGGCCCTGTGCAGTAAACTGATAAAATTCCTTACGCAAATTAACAATGAAATACATTTTCCTTAGCTCTAGAGTCACAACGGATGTAACTTTAGTGTTCTGTTCTCTCCACAGCAGGCATACAAAATATTCAATCTTGGCTCAGCGAAGTGCAATGCCGGCCATACAATAGCTTCATACAAAGACTGTCATACGACATGGTAGAGGTTGAGGTACTAATAACAGGATATGCTAGGACCGACTTCTTCAGTTCGAAAATTGTATTCAAAACAAAGTTTCTCCTTCACAAAATCTAATATGAAACATTTCACATTAACGTCAAAATCAGTGAACTTCTCAACTGTTCTACAATTCTCAGTTACTGACTTAGTTAACAATACTTGGATTGTTACATAACAAAAAGTCTAACATCGTTTAACAAAATAGATTCCAAAATTTAACTTGTCTGTATCAGGATTACAAAACACACAAAATTACAAATCGGGCATACCCAATCTACCTAGAGATTAAATCTGATGGAGGATACTTAGTTACTACACTCAAGGGACGATACTGTTAGAATTAGCAAAATCCACATTGCGTTGCTGCATACTTAAAACTAACTATACAAAATTTCATTATATTACAAAACTGTATTATGCTGCGTCCATAGGCCATCAGCTAAATTCTCACAGCTAGCCACTAGCTTTAAGTCTTACATCCCACCTTTAACAGAGTGCCAGGGTAACTGCTACTGCGTTCTGCGAGACTTAAATCGATTCTGCCTCTCGGGCAACGTAATTGGTTCAGTGGTGCCAAAGATACAATCTCTACATGTGATAACCATTACACGTAATTTTTCATGAAAAGTATTACAAAATCGGGCTCCTGTGCAAGTGGACCCCTGACAACATTACAACAGCGGCTTGATGTGGCGACAACCAACGTTGTTATAGACACTGCACTTAACGAAGCATGTTCTGCTACACACTCTCCATCCCACCTGATGTGTCTTCAATTTTTAGTGAAGTGATCCGAACTCGTGCCGACAGCTCTCCCTCTCTCTCTACAGGAATCTCGTAAACTAAACTTTGCACACGACCCCACAAGAAGTAGTCGATAGTAGTACACTTCGTCCTGTCTGTCCTATTCCATACTAGGACAAGCAACTCTGGGACTTTTCTCTCTCCCTCAGCAGACGTGGGCGTGATACACATCTGAACTGAAACCGTCACAGAACGAAAACGGCACGTTTGCGGATATGGGTACTTATTCAAAATATCGTGTGTCCACTCCCCTATACAAGTCCTAGAAGTCTGTAACGGGAATTTTCGAACACTCTTATCGAAAACTCGGGTAATACGAGAGTCCGAAAAAACAGAATGCCAGAGACGTGCACGTTATGTTTTCCTCGTAAACATACAAATTAAACATTATTTTCACATCAGTTTCGAGCAAATATTGAAAATTAAACTATGCCGTTAACTAATCTAAGTAACCTACCCAAATTGTCGTGGCTGATTGGGATGTTAGGACAGGAGTATAACCAAAGGTTCACTAATAGCATTCATTTTATTTAACATTATATAAAACAGTTTACACATTCCAAAAACAAATACTCCTCCAAATTGACATACATCTGGCTAAAAGTGGCTCTGAGCACTATGCGACTTAACTTCTGAGGTCATCAGTCGCCTAGAACTTAGAACTAATTAAACCTAACTAACCTAAGGACATCACACACATCCATGCCCGAGGCAGGATTCGAACCTGCGACCGTAGCGGTCGCTCGGTTCCAGACTGCAGCGCCTAGAACCGCACGGCCACTCCGGCCGGCGACATACATCTATGTATCCTTCAAAACAGAAAATCGTTGCTCACAAAATTTCAAGCCAAGAAGTTTTTAATATCAGTGAAACAGTGCATTTCACAGATACTGGTCGTTATATTTAACAAAGTGTTTCTTGACAAAACTCAGAAAAATTCGCACAATGGCTCAATAGCTTTAAAACAGATTCCTCAAATGTAATTACAGTAGACTGCCAACACAATTACAAAAATAAGAACCATAAAAATATTACGTAAAAATGCAAAAACATTAGGTGAAGCCTGTTTACAGAACCTTTCAGTAGAACAAGTTTACAACAAAACGACACGTTGGCTGAAGATATCTTGATCTGTCGAATACGCAGCGCCCTTTACATCAAACATTCCACTTACGTTAATCATCTCATAATGACCAGTGGGGCTGTTGACGTCCGCTTTCAGTACACATAAACAAGCTCCACAACATACCTTCGAACATAATAAAATCCGTTTCCTGAAACATACATATCTCAGAGACAGGCTAACGGTAGGTCATGCACATGTAAGAACTAACAGTAGTGCTTATTGTGTGACAGTAACATTCTAACTCTCGTCCAGAAAAGTGACAACATAATCTTCTTAGGTGAGGCACAGTAGTTCAAACAAATCAAAGTCCAACGAAACTTCCAAATTTGGCTCAAAAATATCTATAGTGAAACCTCTGCCTTAACGCAAGCCTTATGTTTACTTGATAAGCTGTATGTTCAAATGTCTGTGAATTGCTAAGGGATCAAACTGCTGAGGTCATCGGTCCCTAGACTTACACACTACTTAATCTAACTTACGCTAAGGACAACACACACACCCATGCCCGAGGGACGACTCGAACCTCCGGCGGGAGGGGCCGTGCAATCCGTGACATGGCGCCTCTAACCGCGCGGCGATAAGCTCTACATTACAAGCGACAGTACAAATCATAGACTACAGTTTCGTTTGGTGCCACAAACGGAAAACAAAAAAAAAATTCAATAATACTGAACAAGACAGTCGCCTCAATATTCGCAACATCAACTCGGACGAATCACTGTAATCCTTGCGTACCTCTGACTAAGCAGAAATAATTACTATTCACCTTACGGTATCCGTCGGCATTAATTCTTTAGACTGAGATGCATAGTGAGAAAGTCAGTTATCCGCAACCGCAACGTAGCGTAAAACAGGCTAAAAATCCGGGTCACATCATAATGACAACATCCAATTCAAAAATGAACCGACGAACTTCACACGAGAGCTTCCCCAGATCAGCATTGCTCGCCGAACGTGGCTGTTGTGAACACACTTGCACAGGCAGACCAGCCGTACGCCGTTGTATTCATCCGGAAGGACTTGCTCCCATCCGGGAAGCACTCTACTATCACTGCAACACCCGCAAATATTACCCAGGAGCCCGTTACCACCGTGCAGTTAAACGCGGTGCTATTCGACGGTGCAGAAACTATGTGCCGTTCCCGCGTGAGCTAACATCCTGCTCTCGGCACCGCTTCTGTCTAAGCGACTCTTAAACACATTACTATCTCTCAAGTAGGAATGTCCACCTTTGTTCGCTGCCTGTCCGTTACATCTCACAGCTCTGATAATGTTTCAAAGAGGTCACCTGACTCTACATGTCCGACGCAAACGCTGCCGATTGCAGTACTGACAATCATTGGCACTGAACACAGTAAGTTTCCTTCTTCTTATCACATGGGTCACACTACAGCCTGTCACATAATCCCGCATCTCAGCCGCCAGACCCCTCGATCCCGCCATTCTTTCTCACCCACTTCTGTTCATCTTCTCTCAAATGCTTCTTAGATATCCGTGAGCAACGCTTTTCGTTATCTTACCCTTCTTCTCCTTCCAGTACGTTGCCGTGAAAGTCCTCTCTTTGTCCACCTGTGTTTTTCCATTCTTTTGACATTCCCTAAATATCCTATCTGACTTTCTTCTACTTTATCTGTAATACTACAATGGGTTTGCGTCCTCTCTACACACATCAAAAAAGTTTTGCATCACCTCGGTGCCGAGAGTTCCGAAACCTGTACAGAAAATGGGAATGGAGAACAACATGAACATCATTTCTGCCCTTTTTATTGCTCATGAAAACCACACATTGCATGTTGTACCACCATACAGCGAGATCTGCACAGGTGGTGGTCCTGATTGTTGTACACACTGGTACCTTTAATACCCAGAAGCACGTCCTCTTGCATTGATGCATGCCTGTATTCGTCGTGGCATACTATCCACAAGTTCATCAAGGCCTTGTTGGTCCAGGTTGTCCCACTCCTCAACGGCGATTCGGCGTAGATTTCTCACAAGGGAATGGTCAGACTTGTCATGCCGAAACATGTATTGATTTTTTTAGCACTGTTATTTAACTGTGCAAAAGGTCCGTTTGCAAAATTGTAGCTGCTGACATGAACTGGAAGTCCCTAAAAAAAAATCACGAACATGGCTGTGTTTCCTGCTTGGCGCTTGCAGTGGCGGCTGGCCACCCCTGGAAATGGCGAGTCGCGAGCGTTGTGCGCATGGTCGGGAAGAGCGGCCGTCTTACCGCGGCGTTCACTAAAGAGGAATATCGCCGCAAGGTTTTGGTGGAAAGGGGGAACGAATATTCGTTTCTGTGGCATGCACGTCCTTTTAATTTCTGGTACGTATTTCGAAACATACCGTCCTGAAACTGGTTAGAGATATGAAAGATGTTCTGTACATGTTCATCTATACTCCGCAAGCCACTTTAAGGTGAACATTCAATCTCCCCTCACAAGTGATGGCGAACCCTGTAAATGTTTTGCTGCTTGCCATAGAGATATACCACAGACGCCAAATGAAGCAATCAACAGAAAACACGCGTGAAGACTATGTGTTGTGCGACATGGTTGTTAAACTTCTAGACGAGCCTGTAAATGGCGTAGACATGTGGCTAGAAACAACTGGAACACTCGATATTGCAGACTGTGACTATACAGACGGCGAAGACACCGACGAAAGTAGCACTCGTAAAGACTCTTCGAGTGATAGTGCCGCGTACCATCATCAATTATCTCCGAAAGTAACACCAGCAACTACAATTACCTTATCAGACAAAGAAAAAGCGGTGACGTATTGGTTGAACGAAAGTGGTAAGAAACGCCTACGTGTCAGTACTGTTCAAAATAAGTATCGCTTTGTCCGTTCTGAACGTGAATTGTGTAGATGGAAAAAGCAAGTCGCTCGACGACGTATAGTCGACTGGAAATTGCGACTGAGGTAACTGCGCGACTTTTTGAGTTATTTACCGAAGCCAGACAACAGTCATTTGGTGTGAGCAATACAACTTTGAGTGACTGGGCGTTAGAGATTGCCAACGCGATAGGCGCTAAAGAATTTACAGCTTCTCAAAGTTGGATTAGTCGCTTCAAAAGATCACATAAAATTGTGGCAAGAAAAATAACAAAATTTGTATCGAGAAACAGGTCGGAAAATGAAGTGACACAAATCGAAATGATATAAGCTTTTCTTACGAATGCAAAAAATAAGATCGCTAGTTTTAGTGAATCATACGTGTACAATGCAGATCAGTCAGGTTTTCAAAAAGAAATGCATGCGAAAAGAACACTGTAATCCAACCGGAGAAACATATTAAGGCGATTGCGCAGTCCACGACTGCACTCACCCATTCGTACACTATAATGCCCATAATTAGTCTGGATGGTTCATTGCTGCCTAAAATTTATGTGTGTCTTCAAGAACCAACTGGACGTTTTGGACCACGTGTCAAAAGAACAATGTTCTACACAAACAATCTTGTGGTAGACGCATCGAAGTCTGGAAAAATGGAAATGAAAACGTTACACTTTTCATGCGTCATGCTTTTTTTCCGTTCTGCGGGAACAAATCTCTTCTCCTTCTAGACGGAGGTAACTGCGCGACTTTTTGAGTTAAGTTCATTAAAACCTGTATTTCGAGCCCACCCTGACAAAGAAGTAGAGATGCTTCAGATTCCACCCGGCACGACCAACGTAATTCAACCTGTAGACAGAGAATTTTTCCGCCAGTGGAAGGCATTTTACAGAAAACTAACAGAGAAAGTTATTGTGTGCTGATCACTGCAATTTCCTGTCTATCACCGTGACAATATTATCAAGCTGCAATCAGTAGTACATTATCAATTTTCCTCCCCACGATTTCAGAATTTGATTAAATATGCGTGGCACTCCTCGAAATATGCTGATATTAGGCCTGATTCATTCCTAACACCAGCCCAGTTTTGTCTATGGACATCTAACAACGTCTGTGATTCGCAGGGCTGTCATATGTCGTCTTTACTTGTATGTTCTTGGTGCACAAAAAACCTATGTTTTGAACAATGTATCAATGTTTCGCATTTTTGCGGTAATTACAAGAAATAAAATTTGGACGTGTTCTAAACCGTATATTTATTTGTGTCTATTTCATAGCTATTTGGAAAGAATGTCGTAGATAACATATCAGCCATATTTGTCAACGAATGTTTAATTATCATACGATCGCTTTCACTGGGGGAATCAGCTCTCTCAGCGCTGTGGCAAGAGAGCGGCGCGTAGCTAACGCCACCTTGTCCCTAGATGGCGTTGGTATAACGTAGCGAGAGAGGTCAGGGTTGTACAAGAGGCAGTTATAAGCACGGAAACCATGCGACAATAATGTCTTAGTACATAAAATTGTTTACAGACTTCCAGGTCATGTCAGCAGCTAAAATTCTGCGTACATACTTCTTGCAATGTTAACTCACAGTGGTAAAAAAAGCAACACAGGTTTCGACATGACAAGTCTGACCATTCCCTTGTCAGAGTGGTTGGTGGGCGACGTCGTCCATAAATATATCCCTGGCATGTTCAGCAGTGTTCATGTCTGGAGAACATGCTGGCCACTGTAGTCGAGCGATGTCGTTATCCTGAAGAAAGTCATTCACAAGATGTGCACGTTGGCGGCGCGAATTGTCGTCCTCGAAGACGAATGCTCCGCCAATATGCTGCCGATATGGTTGCACTATCGGTCGGAGGATCGCATTCACGTATCGTACAGCCGTTACGGCGCCTTCCATGACCACCAGCAGCGCACTTCCACCTTGTGCACTCGCTGGACAGTGTGTCTAAGGCGTTCAGCCTGACCGGGTTGCTTCCAAACACGACTCCCACGATTGTCTGATTGAAGGCATATGCGACACTCATCGGTGAAGAATACGTGATGCCAATCTTGAGCGGTCCATTCGGTCATGTTGTTGGGCCCATCTGTACCGCACTGCATGGTGTCTTGGTTTCAAAGATGGACCTCGCCATGGCAGCCTACTGAGCACAGTTTGAGTCGTTACACGACGTCTTGTGGCTGCATGAAAAGCATTATTCAACATGGTGACGTTGCTGTCAGGGTTCCCTCGAGCAATAGTCCGTAGGTAGCGGTCATTCACTGCAGTAGTAGCCCTTGGGCGGCCTGAGCGAGGCATGTCATCGACATTTCCTGTCTCTCTGTATTTCCTCCATGCCCGGACAACATCGCTTTCGTTCACTCCGAGACGCCTAGGCGCTTCCCTTCCCTTGTTGAGAGCCCTTCCTGGCGCAATGCGAACGCGATAGAACTGCGGTATTGACCGTCTAGACTTGGTTGAACTATAGACAACACGAGCTGTGTAGGACCTCCTCCGTCTAATAGGTGCTGCTCATGCATGGTTGTTTACACTTTAGTGACATCTCAGAATAGTCAAAGGGACTGTGTCTGTGATACAATATCCACAGTCAACGTCTGTCTTCAGGAGTTCTGGGAAGCGGGCTGATGTAAAACTTTTTTTGATATGTGCATTATTTCCTCATTTCTTACGTCGTCAAGTGGGGAAATTGTAAATGCTTTACTCAGGTTGTCCATTTCTAAATCTTTAAGTCTCTTTTTTTTCTCTTTGAGATCGCAACACTCTCTCCAATTTATTATTATTGGTTCCACGACGGATTTGTGCAGTTGCAGTTTAACGTTTAAACTCAGTTTTAGGACCAATCTACAGGATTTAATTTCCTGCTAGACGCCCTTCCTTGCCTTATCTGTTGCTGCATAGCTCTATCTCTTTTCCCATCACCCTATGAAGTAGTACCCACGTAATTAACATCTTCACGCGCTTTATTTTGATGTCTACTAATTCCCAAGTTGCCGTCTCTTCGTATCGTAGATATTCCGTCTTCTCAAAATTAATTTTCAAACGGCACTTTTCACCTTCTTCCAACAATATTTTAAGCATGTAATATGCTCTCTTTATCGTTTGTTGCACGGACATTATAATCAACATAGAAAATTGTGTACATACACTGGTTAGCTACTTCAGTCCTCATGCCCAATAACTTTCTACACCAGAGATCTTCTTCCTTCTGCACGTACATCTGAAAGAGCGTGGAAAACAGACAGTATTCTTGCTGCAGTTTTCTTTTTGTTATTCTGAAGGCCTCTCTAGAATTTTTCCCTGTTCTAATGACACTTTCCACCAACTTTTAGACGTTTATGACATTTCTTACATCAGTTTTTGGCAATACCCCTGACCACAGTACCTCGACAACGTCTTTACTGGCACTGTGTCGTATGCTTTCTTAAGATCTACAACGACAAAACGACTGCTTACATTCCTTTCCAACCTTTTATCCATGATCTGCCTTGGGATAAAGGTGTTATCTACACAAGATCTGCCTCTTCAAAAGCCACTTTGTTCTTCCACCCCAATTATAATCTTCCCCACTCTTGATTTTAAAATCCTCCCGTACAGCACGCTAATGAAACTTATAATTGGTTCAAATGGCTCTGAGCACTATGCGACTTAACTTCGGAGGTCATCAGTCGCCTAGAACTTAGAACTAATTAAACCTAACTAACCTAAGGACATCACACACATCCATGCCCGAGGCAGGATTCGAACCTGCGACCGTAGCGGTCGCTCGGCTCCAAACTGTAGCGCCCAGAACTGCACGGCCACTCCGGCCGGCAAACTTATAATTGCTACATACTTCTTGCTTTCATTTTCATGTATGGGACTTAGAGCCACTAAGATGAATTCTGCTGGAATTTCCGCTCCATATCACATACATTAATAAAATAACTTGTTTTGATATTCACGCAGACTACTTGGGCCAAACCTTACTAAATCTCTTGTCTCTTTTCCAGTCCCTGGTGTTCTCTCCATTTTCATTGAAATTGGAAAATCAACAGGATGAGTCTTATGCACAGAAATAATCAGTAAATTTTTTTTGATCCTCATTTGTATGTTGCATAATCACGAAGGCGTTTCATTAGTATTAGTTCGACCGAAATTGTTTCCGCTTGTCGTTCCAAAGTTTGTACAGACATGTTGTTGCCACTTTATGTCTCGTAATGTCTTCAGATTGAGCCTCAACTTCTTCGGGCAATCCATTATCTCTATCACCATTGTCTAGAGACGAGCAAATAGTCGACAATTTCGTGATAAGAATTCATTCCGCAGTCAATAGCGTCGTTCCAGTTTCACAACCAGACGTTTACGTCAGTAACGCCTCTGTCTAAGCATCCTCACGGATTCATACTGTCAGCTGTTTGTTTATTCAGTGTGCAAAACGCATTAGTGGATCCACAAATCACAGGCTGTAGATTATTCTTCCAACCTGAAACCGCTGAAGCGCCAACCACAAATTAAATCAAGCACAAATGGTTCAAATGACTGTAAGCATTATGGGACTTAACATCTGAGGTCATCAGTCTCCTAGACTGCCTAAGGACATCACACACATCCATGCCCGAGGCAGGATTCAAACCTCCGACCGTAGCAACAGCGCGGTTCCTGACTGAAGCGCCTAGAACCGCTCGGCCACAACGGCCGGCTAAGCACCAATGGTTTACAACAAACTCTTTGCCCATGGGCACAACCACTTTCTACCAAAAAAGTTGAGAGTGAAGTTTTTCGCTGCGACACTCTTGAATAAAATATTCTTGATCTTCTTGCTGTGTCAGTGTGTTATTTGCTCCTGATGATGACGATGGTGATAATCATTGAAAGATCGAGGTTTTACCGAGAACTGACACCGCAGGAAGTAAGAGAATATTTTATTCAGTGCCAACCTGTTAGGTGACATAATGCCAAAATCATTGTATAGGCAGTTGACTGAATTCAAACGCTGTGATTGACGTCGCCGATTGTTGTGATCCGGATAAACAGGTAATCCATATTAACGGCATTGGAGAAACGAGGGTCCACGGTATGTTGAAATGTATGTAGCGGACACCGCAAGTTCAGGAATGTCCACCTTCACAGCAGTTCAAAATACTTGTGTTCGATTATGTTATCCAGGGTCAATTGCCAACAGATTCACTGATTGCGAATTAATGGTTTGTGGAACGTACATTCACTGACTTAAAGAAATACAGCCTGCTTATTATGTTTTCATTTTTTAAAGGAAAGAACGTCTCAGTTCCAAAACCAGCCATCACGGCTAGCATTTTTCAAACGTGGTAATATTAAGAAAAATTATCTAAACGATGGCAACAGCTGATACACGTACGAATTTTATAATCGTTTAGTAATAAGTGCGTTATCTGTCAGAAGCAGACATTTACCATTTAGGTGTAAAAACTCATTATGGCTAATACTGTTACTGGCTGAAGATCAGATATAATCATAAACATATAATTTTAAATGGTGTCCCTAATGTCAGTTCTTACGATTTGTAATACCGATTAATTATTGTGTGACTAAAATGTGTTTTCAATATTTGGGGGTAACATTTAAAAATGAAAATATCTACTTTCCAATTAGAATATAAAACTCGGTAAATAATTTCTTGATGCGTGTATTTCTTGCTTTTTAGAATAAAAGTAATTTTTAGCATCAAAATCTTCCTGTTTTGAACGTTCCTTACGTTGTTAATTATTTAGTCGGAGCTTTGTTTGTACGTTATTAATTAAAAGACTTGCGTTGCCTCTACCAAGGTAGGATGACATCGGTCTCATATCTCACTCGGACATCTGATGTAAACAATATGACACAGTACGACCTATGCACATCATAATATAGGTATTAAACGTAATGCCTATAACCTGTAACTGAGTGCCAGCCACCACAGCTCACCGGTTGTTAACACATCAGCCGGTGTAGCCAGTGTGAGTATAGTTTCAGGTAATGTCGAAATGCCTTTACTGCTGCAACTGAATTTTTTCTGTCGTGAGCTTTCTCGTAGTAGCTTTAATCGCACTGAACGAAGCGAATGTGTTTAACAGTTCTGTCGCAGGTTGTTGACCGCCGTTATCTCGGATCCATTGCACATACATAGGTTGTGGTTAGGCTAAGTTATGAGTTTAAAATCCAGGGATACAAAAGGCAATGTTATCCGCAGTTCATTCATAGGCTGTCGAGAAAGCATCTCGCGTTCCCGTATTGCGTCAAGACAGCCGCTGCCCACGCCTCTCTGATCACACGAAAGTAACGGCACTTGTGAAGTACCCCGCAGTGTTAGTGTGTCGCCTATAACCGAGCGACAGTCGAGATCAGAAGTGTGCTCTGTATATTTGCTTTAAACTCTCAAGCGAGGCCTGTCACGTCATTTCCGAACTCGGCGTCTGGATGTGCCAGTACACGCTACTCGTGAGTCTCGGCCGTCGGCGCTCACTCATTACCGCCTCTTTTGTCTGGCAGAAGTGGACTCGCCTCGCTCAGAAAGGAGAGGGAGTATTGAGTCCGCAAGTATAACCCCTACATGCGCTCCCGCTTTGAAAGAAATTCCCGCTAGTAAAATGTTAATTACTATTCATTTCTTTCACACAATCATGATTTAGGGTCTACAGCCATTTGCAAGTGCAAGTTGAAATGTCGCAAAATGTCCGACCTACCTAAATGACAGAAGCGATTTTTTATACCAATACAACTACTGATTAGTTAGCAATGAGTATTGGCCTGTTTATAGATAATTTATATAGGCAAAACTTTTACGAAGACTGCTGTAAATTTATTTTAATTCGGGGGATATTCGGAAAGTACGGACCGCTCGGATTGCGAAATGGAAACCACAGTGGAAAATCTTATGAAGCTTTGCACAGTTGTGTTGGGGAGTGTCTCTAGGAGGCCTGTCGATCGCAGCACGTTGCTCTCTTCTGAGCTCACAATGAGAACGTAAAGATGACTAGAAAGTAATATCCCCCGCCAAGTATGAGGACCTGGTGAAAGATTTCGCCTCAAGCTATACAACCCACATAACTGTCATGCGTTTTGTTCTACACTACAGTTCTCGGCAGCATTCTGCAGAGGCAATGAAGATGCTCCAGCAGCGTTTTCGATAGGAAGTGTTTGATCACCCACAATACAGCCCATAATTGGCTCCCCCTGAGGTTCATCTCTGCTCACATGAACTGTTGGATAAGAGGACAAACTTTTGGCACCGACAACTACCAGCGTAGAGAATTTGCGGAAAGCACCGATGGCTGCTTTCTATGACAATAGTACTGGAAAGTTGGTACAACGCTACGACAGATGTCTAAGTTAGAGCGCCGACTACGTAGATAAGTAGCTGGAAGTTGTAGCAAACTGTTGCAAATAAATATATTTTATTTGTATATCAGTATCCATTTCGCGACCGATCGAACCTTACTTTTCTAACAGCACTCGTACTTAATATGTGTTCGAAGAATATTCAACAATTACGTTGACATATACACACTTCCGAGGCATTACCGGGTGTGTTACGTCAGTATCAGAAAATATAACATGAGTATGAAGTACAATCTCTAAATGGTGATTAATTATGACACTAAATTACAGAAATGAATGATAAGCTGCACAACTCGCTCTTGGCCTACAAACGTAACTTGCCCAACTTATTCCAGATATCACTTCTCCTCTAAAGGAACACATTTGCAGTTGTGCGCTTTGCCTCAGTTAATTTTCGTCTTACACACTCCGCAGTCTCATAAAACAGTTTCGTGAAAGCCCATCTGATCCCGACAGTCGGTCATATCGCCTTGTCAGTGTTACTTTACAGCAGCAGCGTCGTATACTCACCTTCGGCACTAAAAATAAGTCGCGACTAGCCTTAGACCCCTGCTCGCTTCAGTAACAGAGGACGATGAGTATTAGGCGACCGTAGTCGCACAGTTCTCAGATTTGTCATACTCGCAGAAGTACAGTGGGAACGAAGGAAGTCCGTTAGCACTGATAGTGTAGCAGCGGCGTCTTGATTTGTGAAGTACGCAAACCAAACATTACACTCGTACTCGCCCTGTTTCTAATCTCCTGCGGCAGTCGGTGTGTGAACACCGTAGTGGCAAGGGACAGGCGTCAATTAACTTTTAATTTAAATCACAGTTATCAGACTACATGCTGCTGCCTTAGAGAGCAACACCACCCTATCGTCAACTGTTACCAGCTGAAATCGGGACTCATCTAACCAGGCTATGGTTTTCTAGTCGTGTAGGATCCTACCGATATGGTCACGAGCCAGGTGAGGCGTTGCAGGCGATGTCCTGCTGTTAGTAAAGGCACTCGCGTGTTAGTCTGCTGCCTCAGCCCATTAACGCCAGATTTCGCCGCACTGTCCTAACAGATACCTCCGTCGTACGTTCCACACTGATTACTGCGGTTATTTCACGCAGTGTTGCTTTTCTATCACCACTGACAACTCTATGCAGACACTGTTGCTATCGGTCGTTAAGTGAAGACCGTCGACCACTGCGTTGCCCGTGGTGAGAGATAACGCCGAAAATTTGGTATTCTCGGCATAGTCTTGATACTGTGGATCTCGGAATGGTGAATTCCCTAACGATTTCCGAAATGGAATACCCCTTGCGTCTGGCTCCAACTACCATTCCGCGTTCAAAGGATGGTAATTCCCTCCTCACATGAATCTCCTGAGAACAAATGACAGCTCTGCCAATGCCCTGCTCTTTTATTCCTTGTGTACGCGATACTGCCGCAATCTGTATATGTGAATATCGCTGTCCCATGACTTTTGTTACCTCAGTGTATAATTGCACGTGGGAGTAAAGGCGCTTCGGTTGGCTTATCAAAAATGAGCGCGTAATCGGTGTTCCAGAGGTACGGAAGGACTGTACAACACCAGTTATACAGTGAAAACTGCACTAACGTTGCTGATTAGAGCTATGAAGCGAATGGCCCATCAAAAAGGGGTAGACTCCACTTTCTCAATCTGCTGTACCTGCTTCATTAGAATCTATACACATTTCATCCGACGTGTCATGTGCTACATACTCAACGTCGCTCTCCAAACCAGCATTGATTATTATGTTCTCGTTTGCTTCTTCCATTACCTATTTTTGGGTCAGTATTCGTTTTCAGTTCCTTATAAATTTTCACAAGCTTTCAACCAATCACGATGGATAATCCCAAATCAAGACTCTTTGGTCGTTTATTTCAGCATAGTTACAGTAATGATAGAAACTTTTTTCCGGTTTAACTCTGTAGGGTTCAAATCACACTCGTAAAGTGGAAGCCTCAGCGGAATGTACCGCTTTCTCTTTAAAAGGGTGTCTACTTTTAAAAAAAGGCTTCTGCTTGTTATAGCACACAATCCGTAAAAATTCAAATGGCTCTGAGCACTATGAGTCTTAACATCTGAGGTCATCAGTCCCCCAGACTTAGATCTACGTAAACCTAACTAACCTAAGGACATCACACACATCCATGCCCGAGGCAGGATTCGAACCTGCGACCGCAGCGGCAGCGCGGCTCCGGACTGAAGCTCCTAGAACCGCTCGGCCACAAAGGCCGGCGTCCTACAAGAAGGTCTTGTTCATTTATCTGTAGAACTGGTAGTCTACTCATGGTAAATAAGATGTTAAGAAAATCTTGCACGTGGTATTCGAAAGCATTTTAGGTTGCATGAAACCTACAGATACGGGTAGCTCATTCACCCTGTATCCGTCCATTCTAAGCTAAGTGTGACAGAGTAAATTCGTATGTATCCAAAAAGCTCGTTTCTTGTTAAGCACCGTTCAAAACTGATTTTGTTCCCAGTGAGCCATTCATTAAGTCCTTTTTGCGGGTTAAATTGGAGGGGGGGGGGAAGTTTGTTTGTTTTAATGGTGCGATACGGTATCTTCCCAGTAACAACAATACTACCAGCTGTGCTTTTAGGAATCAGTTTCTCTTCTAACCAGTTATGATAATTACCCCCTTTGACATCATAGTAATAATCTTGAGATTTAGATTTAGAATCATAAGCAACTCTGTTTCCTCTTTGACACCTATTGCTCCTCCAGTGTGGACGAGTATAATTTTTTGGCCTGAACTTCTGTTACTCTTTATGTTCGGAACTTATTTAAGCTGCCAGCAAATTTTCATGGTATAATCGGTATGCACTCACTTTTCGTCAGTAAATACCACTGGTTTATTTTGCCATTTTCATTATTTCTGATTTTTCGTCCGTGAATACTACTGGTTTATTTTGCCCATTTTCATTATTTCTGATTGTTTTCAAGGATTCCGCATGCTCTGCAATAATTTCGAAAGGTTCTCTTAGGGTGGTTCTCTTAATTTTACGTTCTTTGAAACTGAATTTCGTCTCGTTCAGAATTTTCCCGAAATGTTTCCTTTCCCCGCTGAAGTTTTATCTCAGTTTTTATAAGTATAAGCAGATTTCTCAAGGTTAGGGATTCCTTTTCCTGCTCATAATAGTTCAAAAATTTTCTTCTGGTAGGTGTTTTGGCAAAGTCATTTAGAGAAATTACTTTTCTACGACGCTTTATTCTTCTAGGTATTTTAACTTCTTTCCTCGGTTTCTTCCGCTTTCTAAAGTCTTTCAAAGTGAAGTTCCTCCTGACTTTCCTACCATTTTTGCTGTCCGCGAGACTGCTTTCTGTAGAGGTATCATTACCTGATTCTGATTTTTTCTTCCTGGCAGAACTGTGCAACATTGAGTACAAGCACTTTTGTACCTGAATGAGTCGACTTTCGCGACATCTTTCTCTGTTTTCCACTCTCAGGAGTATTCGTGGTTGTGGATAACACTGCATTACACTGCTGAATCACTTGGTAGTATTTGCACAGCTGACCTGAAAGCATTGGAAGTGCGATGCGTTTTCTTTAGCCACCACTGTACTTGGTTACTGTAACGTCACCGCATGTTCCCGATATCGGTCACCGAAGTCCTAGTGTAACAATAGCATGACTGGGCAATAGGTAGAACACAGCTCAAGACCAAACGCACTGGCAGTAACACAGAGATCAGTGGTACAAACAGGCTGTTCCTGAGATCGATGACAGCCTACTTCACAAAGTGAACGGCTATCCAAAAAAAGTCCATAGCTTATCTAAGTCTGGTAAGTGTGCACAAAATGTGCAGTGAACAGTCCGAATGAAAACGTAATACATGCAAGGTCAGTCACTCTACTAACCGATGGTGTGCTAGCAGTAACAACAATACTTCCAGTTGCGCCGTTAGGAATCAGTTTCTCTTGTAACCAATTTCCGCGGGGTTTAGCCGAGCGGTCTAGGGAGCCTTGCCACGGTTCACGCGGATCGCCCCCCTCGGAGGTTCGAGTCCTCCCTCGGGCATGGGTGTGTGTCTGTGTTGTCCTTAGCGTAAGTTAGTTTAAGTTAGATTAAGTAGTGTGCAAGCCTAGGGACCAATGACCTCAGCCGGCCGGGGTGACCGTGCGGTTCTAGGCGCTACAGTCTGGAGCCGGGCGGCCGCTACGGTCGCAGATTCGAATCCTGCCTCGGGTATAGATGTGTGTGATATTCTTAGGTTAGTTAGGTTTAATTAGTTCTAAGTTCTAGGCGACTGACGACCTCAGAGGTTAAGTCGCATAGTGTTCAGAGTCATTTGAACCATTTTTGAACCCCTAAAATTTAGAACTACTTAAACCTAACTAACCTAAGGACATCACACACATCCATGCCCGAGGCAGGATTTGAACCTGCGATCGTAGAAGACGAGCTGTTCCAGACTGTAGCGTCTAGAACCGCTCGGCCACACCGGCCGGCCCCGAGATGACAGCATAGCAGAAAACTTCAGATGCTTTCGATGTGTCCCTGTGGCTAGGGACTTGAGGGCAGCTATATATTGACCATCAGGAGGGATCATATTTCTCATCACCACATTTTCTCTCTCAGTTAATCATGCCACCAGTATCATCTGTTACATACATTCTAAACTAAACTCTGTCCGAACAGGCCTCGGAGGGCCCAGCGGTACCGAACGATCGCCGTGTCATTCTCAGCCGATAGCCGTCACTGGGTGCTGATATGGAGAGGCATGTGGTCAGCAATTCGTGACCGGTTGTCACTTTTACAGGGCATCATATTTCTCACCACCACATTTGCTCTCTCAATCATGCCACCAGTGACAGCTGTTGTACATACAGGGTGAATCAGCTGATCCTACGTATGGGCCGCACGGGGTAGCCGCGCGGTGTGAGGCATCTTGTCATGGTCGGCGCGGCTGCTCCTGTCGGAGGTTCGAGTCCTCCCTCGGACATGGGTGTATGTGTCGTCCTTAGCGTAAGTTAGTTTAAGTTAGATTAAATAGTGTGTAAGCTTAGGGACCGATGACCTCAGCAGTTTAGTCCCATAAGACCTTACCACAAATTTCCAATTTCCTACGTATGGGTTTTATACACACCAAACGCCTTCAGAAACAATGCGCGAAATTTTAATATTATCTTTCTCTCTACTCGCGAACTGTTAGATCTACGAAAAAATGAACAGGACCTTTTCGTAGGGAATTTAATGTAGTTAAACTTTGTACTGGGATACATTTTCGATGAAGGCCACGGCTCTCGAGTTATTAAAGAAAAACCCGTCTGGAGTTCAGTTTTGTACGTTTTACTTGAACATTACGAAAACTTTGGCCTCTATCAGAAACGTATCCAAGTACAAAATTTAACTACATTAAATTTCCTACAAGAAGATTCTGTTCATTTTTCAAGAACTGATAGTCTCCGCATCGTTAGATACAGATTATCAAAATCTTCCACGTGGTATTTGAACGCATTTTAGGCTGCATAAAACCAATAGATAGGGTAGCTCATTCACCCTGTATCTCTGTCCATTGTAAGCTGAGCGTGACAGAGTAAGGTCTTACGTAAACTCGTTGGTCTCTTCAGAAATCACTCTTTATGGCAAATTTCACATTTCTTCCCCCGTTCTTCTTACTGTCTAACACAATTAAAGCACGAATTGCGATCTCATCCTCGCTGCCAAAGGGCATGATGACCGACGATCTCACTGCGGGCTGGCCTTGATTCAACCGAAGATTGTTACAGAACGAAGCAAATAAAAAAGGAGAAAGCCAGTTTAGTGTCATGTGCTCTGTTTCCGCTGAGAAATGACGTAAGAGCGGAAGCCGGAATGAAAAACGGCCAGCTGGACTTGGCAAGCGTTTGAACAGACAGAATAGCCCTTTTTAAAGAAGTAGGCGGAATACAATGCGTCAAAATCTGCAGATAGAATGACGCCAGGTTAACTAAACACATTGACCGTCTGGCGAGCATGCGTCAACGGTCCAACCAGCTCCTGAAAAACACTAAAATCCACTAAAAGACGGAGTCGACGAATCAGTCCTGCATTTAAGTTGGATTGCCTGTTAACCATAAAGACTAATTCCTAAAATCAAAACAAAGAGGTTCTGCCTCCCACCAAGTCATCTAGGAAGATTAATTACTTTTTAGAGGTCGCAGTCATTATAACTTGACATTAAGAACTAAAATAACTTGGAGGGAGGTACCAGCTGCAGCGGCCTTGCCGCAGTGGGTACACCGGTTCCCGTCGGATCAACCATCAGGAGGATCATCACCACATTTTCTCTCTCAGTTAATCATGCCACCAGTATCATCTGTTACATACATTACATACATTACATAGTTAAGCGCTGTCGGGCGTAGCTGGCACTTGGATGGGTGACCATCCAGGCTGACATGCACTGTTGCCATTTTTCGGGGTGCACTCAGCCTCGTGATGCCAACTGAGGAGCAACTCGAGAGAATAGTAGCGGCTCCGGTCAAAGAAAGCCATCGTAACGACCGGGAGAGTGATGTACTGACCACACGCCCCTCCTATCCGCATCCTCAGCTAGGGATGACACGGCGGTCGGATGGTCGCGATGGGCCACTTGTGGCCTGAAGACGGAGTGTGTGTGTGTGTGAGCTACCGGATCCTGTTTGGCTTGCAAAAATATTCGTTGCTACAATTAGTACCGAGACGATAACTTTCGGGAAGGATAATTCGTTCCGAGCTTTCATGAGAGGTGGACATGCAAGACATCCTCACTAATAATAGTGAATGGAGGATAGATTCAGTATGGTGGTTGGTGGTGTGCAACGTTAGTGAAATACTGTATATCACATTGTTGCACTGATGTTGGTTTTCGTTATTCAGGAACTATTGGTGTCTTAGTGGTTTCAGTGCAAATAATTAGCGTAAGATATAAATACCGCTTTCTAAAAGCAGATAAATAATATGTTGTAATTGAAGTGTGACTAGTGGAACACGTATAGCCTTAGCCTGATTTCCAGGGGTTACACAAAAACGTGGAAACGCCACGAGAAACGCATGCTTGAACTTAAATACGTTCCTGGAAATGGAAAAAAGAACACATTGACACCGGTGTGTCAGACCCACCATACTTGCTCCGGACACTGCGAGAGGGCTGTACAAGCAATGATCACACGCACGGCACAGCGGACACACCAGGAAACGCGGTGTTGGCCGTCGAATGGCGCTAGCTGCGCAGCATTTGTGCACCGTCGCCGTCAGTGCCAGCCAGTTTGCCGTGGCATACGGAGCTCCATCGCAGTCTTTAACACTGGTAGCATGCCGCGACAGCGTGGACGTGAACCGTATGTGCAGTTGACGGACTTTGAGCGAGGGCGTATAGTGGGCATGCGGGAGGCCGGGTGGACGTACCGCCGAATTGCTCAACACGTGGGGCGTGAGGTCTCCACAGTACATCGATGTTGTCGCCAGTGGTCGGCGGAAGGTGCACGTGCCCGTCGACCTGGGACCGGACCGCAGCGACGCAAGGATGCACGCCAAGACCGTAGGATCCTACGCAGTGCCGTAGGGGACCGCACCGCCACTTCCCAGCAAATTAGGGACACTGTTGCTCCTGGGGTATCGGCGAGGACCATTCGCAACCGTCTCCATGAAGCTGGGCTACGGTCCCGCACACCGTTAGGCCGTCTTCCGCTCACGCCCCAACATCGTGCAGCCCGCCTCCAGTGGTGTCGCGACAGGCGTGAATGGAGGGACGAATGGAGACGTGTCGTCTTCAGCGATGACAGTCGCTTCTGCCTTGGTGCCAATGATGGTCGTATGCGTGTTTGGCGCCGTGCAGGTGAGCGCCACAATCAGGACTGCATACGACCGAGGCACACAGGGCCAACACCCGGCATCATGGTGTGGGGAGCGATCTCCTACACTGGCCGTACACCACTGGTGATCGTCGAGGGGACACTGAATAGTGCACGGTACATCCAAACCGTCATCGAACCCATCGTTCTACCATTCCTAGACCGGCAAGGGAACTTGCTGTTCCAACAGGACAATGCACGTCCGCATGTATCCCGTGCCACCCAACGTGCTCTAGAAGGTGTAAGTCAACTACCCTGGCCAGCAAGATCTCCGGATCTGTCCCCCATTGAGCATGTTTGGGACTGGATGAAGCGTCGTCTCACGCGGTCTGCACGTCCAGCACGAACGCTGGTCCAACTGAGGCGCCAGGTGGAAATGGCATGGCAAGCCGTTCCACAGGACTACATCCAGCATCTCTACGATCGTCTCCATGGGAGAATAGCAGCCTGCATTGCTGCGAAAGGTGGATATACACTGTACTAGTGCCGACATTGTGCATGCTCTGTTGCCTGTGTCTATGTGCCTGTGGTTCTGTCAGTGTGATCATGTGATGTATCTGACCCCAGGAATGTGTCAGTAAAGTTTCCCCTTCCTGGGACAATGAATTCACGGTGTTCTTATTTCAATTTCCAGGAGTGTACAAATGCTATCCAAGCTTGCGTACTTCGCTGTTGTATTTGACCAATGACGGCACCTGTGCAATACACTCAATGCGTTTTGCCAATCGTGGTCAGAACAGTGTTCTGTGAAGTTGCTAGTGCGTTACATCGGAGCTAAGTGAATTCCAACGTGGTCAAATTGTTGAGTGAGTGATTCCACAACCAAGGTAGCCGAAGTGTTCGGTGTTTTAAGTGGCACCATACCGAAGGTTTGTGCCACATACAGGGAAAGTGGAAAACCATCACCCTGTAAGTCACAACGCGGACGAAGATGTGTGCTGAGTGATAGTAAAAGACGGTTGTTGAAGAATAGGGGAACGACCGCTACAAAAGTCGCTTCAGAACTAAATGTCGCATTCGTGGACCCTGTCCACACCAAATCAACACGAAGGGAGCTCCAGAAGCAAGGAATTCCAGGGCTAGCTGGAATTGCAACTCATAACAGGAAAGCTTAGTGCCGAAGCCATAAAACCTGAGCTGTGGAGCAATGGGAAGAAAGTCGTTTCGTTGTATGAGTCTTGTTTCACGCTGATTCCAACCTCTGGCCGAGTTTACGTCCCAAGAGTAAAACCGGGGGCATTCGGTGTTGATTTGGCCAGCCATATCATGGTATCCCTTGAGCCCCAAGGTTACTCTTCAAGGTCGCAATACTGCTAAGGCTGACCATTTTGGCTGACTAGGTCCATACTATGGTACAGTGTTTGTCCCCTAATGGTGACGCCGTGTTCTAAGACGACAGGGATCCTGTCCGCACAGCTCGTACCGTCCAAAACTGGTTTCATGAGCACGAGGATGTATTTTCGCATGCCGCCTGGTCATCACAGTCACTGGGTGTCATCGTTATTGAGCCCATGTTGTCTACTTTGAGAGAAGGCTGAGTGGTCGCTATCCACTTCCATCTTCGTCGCTTGAATTACTTCTTTTACGGAAGAATGGTTTTTATTACCTTGAAAACGTTACAGGACCTGTGGTTTTTTTTTTTTTTTCATTTCGCGACGACTGGAAACTGGTTTGGATGCCAGTGGGTTTCCTACAACGCATTATGCATGGCAGTTTGTTGTGTTTTTAGTGTTCCCATCCAGTGAAGATTTTGTGATTCTGGGTTGGGAATCCAGTGGCGACCTTGACGTTTTTATTAGTTTCTACTGGTGTTGTTGCGAATGCTGCATGCAGAGTTACGGAATCTGCAGGTGCAAGCGCTATACAGCTACACTTTCCAAATCACTAATGCCTTAGACAACTTAACCTCCTCACTGCTACAGACGTGTTCTCTGCGTTCCATGCTGAGGAGGCTTTTCGTTATGGCTGTACCGGTGCCCGTGCTGATAGATGTCGATCCGGCCGATATGAAATACTTAGCAGCCGATTTTTCGAAAACTATTGAGTGAAAAAATTTGTTTTTGGCACGTCTTACAGTCTGATATCTTCAGTCGATAAAGAACTAAAATTTTTTCGTTATCCGTCGTACTTACTGCGCTGCTTTAAATTAAGTAAAACATTGCACGCAATTTTAAAGCTTTTGTAGAGGTAGAAACGAAATGCGTAAATTTGTGTGTGGTTGATTTTAACTAGTACATTGGAGGGAATGAAATGTAGATAAGATATCTAAATTCAATATAAAATTGAGACCACAATGGCATCGCGTTTCGTTCTCAAATTGCTGGATTTCATATCCGACGGATTGTTGCGCGCGACGCACCCAATCACGTTCTTGCGCATCGGGAATTATGTGGTGATAACAACGATTCAAGCTGTCGAAACGAGTTTTTTTCTCTCTCTCTCTCTCTCTCTCTCTCTCTCTCTCTCTATCTCTCTCTTTTTTTTTTTTTTTCAAATGATAGCACGCAATGACGCACATGTGTTGTATAATACACTCCTGGAAATTGAAATAAGAACACCGTGAATTCATTGTCCCAGGAAGGGGAAACTTTATTGACACATTCCTGGGGTCAGATACATCACATGATCACACTGACAGAACCACAGGCACATAGACACAAGCAACAGAGCATGCACAATGTCGGCACTAGTACAGTGTATATCCACCTTTCGCAGCAATGCAGGCTGCTATTCTCCCATGGAGACGATCGTAGAGATGCTGGATGTAGTCCTGTGGAACGGCTTGCCATGCCATTTCCACCTGGCGCCTCAGTTGGACCAGCGTTCGTGCTGGACGTGCAGACCGCGTGAGACGACGCTTCATCCAGTCCCAAACATGCTCAATGGGGGACAGATCCGGAGATCTTGCTGGCCAGGGTAGTTGACTTACACCTTCTAGAGCACGTTGGGTGGCACGGGATACATGCGGACGTGCATTGTCCTGTTGGAACAGCAAGTTCCCTCGCCGGTCTAGGAATGGTAGAACGATGGGTTCGATGACGGTTTGGATGTACCGTGCACTATTCAGTGTCCCCTCGACGATCACCAGTGGTGTACGGCCATTGTAGGAGATCGCTCCCCACACCATGATGCCGGGTGTTGGCCCTGTGTGCCTCGGTCGTATGCAGTCCTGATTGTGGCGCTCACCTGCACGGCGCCAAACACGCATACGACCATCATTGGCACCAAGGCAGAAGCGACTCTCATCGCTGAAGACGACACGTCTCCATTCGTCCCTCCATTCACGCCTGTCGCGACACCACTGGAGGCGGGCTGCACGATGTTGGGGCGTGAGCAGAAGACGGCCTAACGGTGTGCGGGACCGTAGTCCAGCTTCATGGAGACGGTTGCGAATGATCCTCGCCGATACCCCAGGAGCAACAGTGTCCCTAATTTGCTGGGAAGTGGCGGTGCGGTCCCCTACGGCACTGCGTAGGATCCTACGGTCTTGGCGTGCATCCGTGCGTCGCTGCGGTCCGGTCCCAGGTCGACGGGCACGTGCACCTTCCGCCGACCACTGGCGACAACATCGATGTACTGTGGAGACCTCACGCCCCACGTGTTGAGCAATTCGGCGGTACGTCCACCCGGCCTCCCGCATGCCCACTATACGCCCTCGCTCAAAGTCCGTCAACTGCACATACGGTTCACGTCCACGCTGTCGCGGCATGCTACCAGTGTTAAAGACTGCGATGGAGCTCCGTATGCCACGGCAAACTGGCTGACACTGACGGCGGCGGTGCACAAATGCTGCGCAGCTAGCGCCATTCGACGGCCAACACCGCGGTTCCTGGTGTGTCCGCTGTGCCGTGCGTGTGATCATTGCTTGTACAGCCCTCTCGCAGTGTCCGGAGCAAGTATGGTGCGTCTGACACACCGGTGTCAATGTGTTCTTTTTTCCATTTCCAGGAGTGTAAATACTCGGAACTTTTGTATTCACCGAGGCGTGGAAGTAACTCATCGGCAGCTATAAGAGGTCGTGGCTCACAGACGTCCATAACACTAGGAAAACCCAAGCGGTGCCGCGCATATATACTTCTACTGCACCCGGGAAACTGCATAGGAAGCCGTGTATATACGTCCAAGGCGGCAAAAGAGTGCGGTGCGTTACGTCCATCAGGCCGCCAGTCTTCCTGCAGACCATTGAACCGGTGCGCGTACGATGGTCCTTAGAAACGAGGCAGCCTAGGAGCGAAAGGCAAAAACACAGCCGCGGCGTGCCTTCGCCGCTGCAGTAACGCTCCCGCCGTCTCGCGGCATCTCAAGCCGGTCGCTGAGCACAGTTTAGGCCCGGGGCGCCTCGCTGGAGAGTATCCCGCGGCTGCTCGGCTGTGGGCGGGCCCGGAGAGCGGCGCGGAGCGGGCCGCTGATGGCTATCTCTGACGCGCCGGCCCCTCCCTATCTGCGCGATCGAACGAATTAGCCGGAACGATATACCCAGGACGGTTATTAAATAAGTAAGTCGTTACGTATAATGTTACAAGGAACCGGCCGTATTAGCGTTTGTACTCCGCCTTTTTTTAATCCTTTTCTCTATATATGTTCTGCTAGATCAGTATCTAACTTGTGCGCACTCAGAGAATTAAAGGGAACCGCCTGATACGTGTTTTCCTGTAAGACATTTGCTAATTTGCGAAGAAGGTCAATGGACAACCTTGTTCCACGTGACAACACTGTCTTAATCACTTGTTTTCATCATTTCGACGACGTAGGAGGTATCTTTCCGTAGAGCCTTCTCTCATGTTTTGTAGTAGGTTACAGTAGCTTCGTTATTGCGAAGTCGCTTGAACCCTCTGTGGCAGCAATTGTTCTTGCCACATTCCCGCCTAATCATTAGACCGAACACGAACTCTTCGGCCCGATTTTAAGGGCATTCCCTCTCTGCTTCGCCACTGTAGTGTGTATCAGTCAATGCAGGAACCCAACATTGTGGTCCTAGGCAAAATATTACTGCTGTTGGCTCCCTATGAACTGTTATGAAGAGCCCAGAGTATATCTGTACTGTTTGGATGACGATGAGTCGAGTGTCCAATGGAGTGTTATGTTTAAGAATGTTGTGATTAACATAAATAAAAGTGACCAAGTAGTTGATATCCGGTTTCAGGACATAAAGTTCTTTCGAAGAGCATCGACAAAGGAAAGTTACTAATGCTCTGTTCCAGGCGAGCATGCCTGTTTTACAGTCTGAGCTATCTGATGGACACAGCTATCATTAACTTCTTGTTAACCACAATATTTCGTATTTCTACTAGCAGCTTAGTACTAATCGTTGGACGAATGGCAGACCTTTGAGAAAGTGACACTTGGTAATTCCATCACTTTGGAAATGCCTCAGACGCGTTGATGTTTCTTACCTCGAACGCCCTGGGCCCGACTTCCATCCAGACGACCAGAACAGATTCGACAATATCGTGGCCAATTACAGTGTGAAGGTATTCTCATTGTAATTGTGAAAGGTGCACAACTTCTTGGCGAGATGCTACATCATCTGTTGAGCTCCTTGTGAGTACGTGACGTAGTCACGGCACAGCTCGGTATCAAGTTTAATATCCCGTTTAAAGTAAAAAAAAAGTTTATTATTGACTGTTCCACCTCTCCTCTGACTCTCTACTGTTGTTCATAATTCGGGTACCGATGTCAGTGTCATGAATTTAGAAAATCAAATCACAGTTTTTGTTTACATCCTTCACTAGCCTTAATTTCTCAAACAAGTTACTCAGCTGCATAGCACTTATTCAGTTTCCAGAGCCTGAATCTTGATTTGGAAAGGAATATAACATATCTCCTTATGTAAAAGTGATGATGAAGACAGGATAATTCTTTCTCAGACGTTCTTTTTTCCAAAAATGGCGCCTTAATAAGGTAACATGGCTGTCCGCTCTCGATGTGGCCGATGTATGCCAGTCTTGGTCTTCTTATCTCCCATGTAAATTCCACTTTTTTTATCCATTAGTCGTACTCCATGAAAAGTAGTGTAATAAGTAATGTTATACACCACTATTTTGGATTTATTCCACTGAAGCGGATGTTTGTGCCCTCCAGTTCTTCATGAACCTGGTCTTCTCTTGTTTTACAAAACAAGACTGATCTGTCAGCCACAAAGAGCTCTGATGTTGTTGTTGTGGTTTTTAGCCCGAAGTCTGGTTTGATGCAGCTCTCCTTCAAACTTAATCCTCTGCAAGCCTCTTCATCTCCGAATAACTACTGCAGCCTATATCCTTCTAAATCTGCTTACTGTATTCATCTCTTGGTCGCCCTCTACAAATTTTATCCCTCAAACTTCCCTCCAATCCCTTGATGTCTTAGATCGTGTCCTATCAACCGATCCCTTCTTCTAGTCAGGTTGTACCACAAATTTCTTTTCTCCCCAATTTATTCTATGGCTTCTCATTAGTGACGTTATATACCCAGGTAATCTTCAGCATTCTTCTGTAGCACCACACTGATGTGGATACTACAGCTCATAAAAAGACGCACTGAAAGACCTTGAAGATCGTAATACGGACATTAAAGCAAATTCATTTCGGGAAAAAGACAGTCACGTCAAGCATAAAAACTACAGACAATATGGTACATAGTAAAGGAGGAGTCTCGTGGGGGAGCAGCTAGCGTTGAGAGTACTCTACACAGACTATACAGATGTGTGCAGTGTTGTAAAACTTTTTAACGACCGATTCATAAGCGTGACTGGAAAGATGGGGTTGTCAGTTTCATTATATGCTGCCGTGGAATATCTCAGACTAGGCGTTACAAATAACTTCAGTAGCATATGACTCTCGCTACGCTAGGAGAAGTAGACCCTAAAGTTTATTAACAAGTAGAGTTATTTCCGTAACCAGTCGTTTATCACTGGAAATTATTTCCGTAACCAGTAGTTTATCACTGGAACATTTTCCAGTTTGCTGAAATAATTAAGTTGAAGTTAAGATTCTGTATAGAAAAGGGGATAAAGTGATACCACCATACTTCCGTCCAGTTTTACTTTCGACAGTATTCTCCAAGATTTTAGAAAAGGTGGTACACGAGCAGCTCCTTAACTATTGACTGCAAATGAAATATTGTCAAAGTCCCAGTTTGGACTTCTAAATGTATCCTATGTTGAGAAGACTATTTAAACATACAGTGAGAATATTCTGAATTCATTATACAGACTAATGGTAATCTGTCAAAGGAAATTGACTGTGTATATCCCAGTATACGTACAAAGTAAATTCAAAATGTTTGGTGCAACAGGGAATGCCACAAAATGACACAAATCGTGTCTCCCTGACATTACACAGAGGATATCTGTAGTATTAGGCATCATTCATCATATGACAGGGAATCGATTACACGTTGCGTTTCAAAAGTTCCATCCCTGGGTCATTATTTTCTCTCATGTATATTAATGACTTTTCATTAATAACATTACCAGATATAAAAGCTTTTTTGCAGATGATACAAGCATAGTAGTAAATGGCAACCTCGTATTTCGAAAACTCAAATAATGAAACTTTCATGGATCTTAATAAATGGTTTCTAGACAGTTACTATTTGTCTCTAACATCTGAAAATAAACGCTGCATGCAGTTTTCAACCTGTAAGAGTTTTCTGTCCAGGATATGTCGACAAGCATATAGAGGACGTTTTCTTCGGAAGAGCACACAGGATAATTGCTGAAGCGGGTATAACATCTTACTTGTAACGCGTATATTGCCAGACATATTTACACTCCTGGAAATGGAAAAAAGAACACATTGACACCGGTGTGTCAGACCCACCATACTTGCTCCGGACACTGCGAGAGGGCTGTACAAGCAATGATCACACGCACGGCACAGCGGACACACCAGGAACCGCGGTGTTGGCCGTCGAATGGCGCTAGCTGCGCAGCATTTGTGCACCGCCGCCGTCAGTGTCAGCCAGTTTGCCGTGGCATACGGAGCTCCATCGCAGTCTTTAACACTGGTAGCATGCCGCGACAGCGTGGACGTGAACCGTATGTGCAGTTGACGGACTTTGAGCGAGGGCGTATAGTGGGCATGCGGGAGGCCGGGTGGACGTACCGCCGAATTGCTCAACACGTGGGGCGTGAGGTCTCCACAGTACATCGATGTTGTCGCCAGTGGTCGGCGGAAGGTGCACGTGCCCGTCGACCTGGGACCGGACCGCAGCGACGCACGGATGCACGCCAAGACCGTAGGATCCTACGCAGTGCCGTAGGGGACCGCACCGCCACTTCCCAGCAAATTAGGGACACTGTTGCTCCTGGGGTATCGGCGAGGACCATTCGCAACCGTCTCCATGAAGCTGGGCTACGGTCCCGCACACCGTTAGGTCGTCTTCCGCTCACGCCCCAACATCGTGCAGCCCGCCTCCAGTGGTGTCGCGACAGGCGTGAATGGAGGGACGAATGGAGATGTGTCGTCTTCAGCGATGAGAGTCGCTTCTGCCTTGGTGCCAATGATGGTCGTATGCGTGTTTGGCGCCGTGCAGGTGAGCGCCACAATCAGGACTGCATACGACCGAGGCACACAGGGCCAACACCCGGCATCATGGTGTGGGGAGCGATCTCCTACACTGGCCGTACACCACTGGTGATCGTCGAGGGGACACTGAATAGTGCACGGTACATCCAAACCGTCATCGAACCCATCGTTCTACCATTCCTAGACCGGCGAGGGAACTTGCTGTTCCAACAGGACAATGCACGTCCGCATGTATCCCGTGCCACCCAACGTGCTCTAGAAGGTGTAAGTCAACTACCCTGGCCAGCAAGATCTCCGGATCTGTCCCCCATTGAGCATGTTTGGGACTGGATGAAGCGTCGTCTCACGCGGTCTGCACGTCCAGCACGAACGCTGGTCCAACTGAGGCGCCAGGTGGAAATGGCATGGCAAGCCGTTCCACAGGACTACATCCAGCATCTCTATGATCGTCTCCATTGGAAAATAGCAGCCTGCATTGCTGCGAAAGGTGGATATACACTGTACTAGTGCCGACATTGTGCATGCTCTGTTGCCTGTGTCTATGTGCCTGTGGTTCTGTCAGTGTGATCATGTGATGTATCTGACCCCAGGAATGTGTCAATAAAGTTTCCCCTTCCTGGGACAATGAATTCACGGTGTTCTTATTTCAATTTCCAGGAGTGTATATTTAACCTGATCGGATTATATAAACAGTATTTCCTCTTCCCATCATGGTTACTTAAGAAATAAAAACAATTCTAGCATGAAGATTAGTCACAAAATAATATTAATAGAACTAAAAAGTTTGAAATGTATATCGAGACAATGTCAATAAATAGTGCTGCCTAAGAACTAATGAAGTTAATACTAATTCTGCAGCTTCAGCTGCTGCTGCCGCTAAAAACAATAATAATAATAATAATAGTAATAATAATAATAATAATAATAATAGTAATATTAATAATAGTAGCATAGTAGCGGATACAGTTTATTGGTGCACAAGACGATATTTTCTGACATATCGACATCAGGAGGAGAAAAATCTAGGTATACTGCACCAGCTAAGACCATTGAGAAATTAGGAAGGACTGATTAAAAAGAAGGATGTGATGGAGTAACGTGTGCGTACAGGGACAGAGGTAGACATCGTTGATTCAGTAAATATGTAATGGAGAAAGGTCATATACGCATATGGCCAGGATAGCTGTGTGTGAGATACGTGAGTGATGTAAAAATAAACAAACTAGCATATTTAGCGTACTTTAATTTCATTTTGTCATAAGGAATTCTTTAGAGCAACTAGATCCTAAACGTGTAATACAAATTATTGGAGGTGCTTAATCAAGACCACCCCGCACAGGCTAGCTGCTGCTTCCTTTACACAATTTGCCGGAAATAATATATCTCTTCTTCAAAGCAAAAGCTCAGTTCATGGAATCAACACTGGATTAAAAATAATCTTCACAGAGATTTAAAGTCACCTGCATTGGTCCAGAAAGGTGTCCACTATTCAGGAACATTTTCAATATCAACCGAAAAACTATTAATAAAGTGGAATCTAAAGGATTTACTGGTAGCCAGTTCAATGTAGACGCTGATAAATTTCTTAGTAGAGGCGTCTGATGTACATGTATTAATAATCACATCAAAAATGCGAGGTTTACGTAAAATCTTATTTATATCCATCTGCAATACAGTAATGTGATCACTGTAAATGACTATGGTAAATTATAAGATGCATGTAAAACACCACCTCAGCTACTATTAAGAAATTAGTTAATTTCCCCTACAGGCTAAGTTCTATGAACGTTCTCTGGTGACAGGTGTCTAGGACTTTGCTTCAGATGAATAGAATTTCATCTTAATGCAGCATGAAACTGTTTCATGTGCACGAAAGCACTCAGCAAGGTCCTAGACACCTGTCACCAGAGAACGTTCAATGAACGTAGCCGGTGGTATTTACTTGCACCTTACTGTCTTAACAGCTGGGGCCGCACAATTCATACAACTAATTTTGGTTGTAATCTGATTTTCACTTTTATGACATGTGGCTACAAAAGACTTATCATATGCATCACAATATTTTGTGTATTTACTTGTTTTGTCACAAGCTTATTATTACTTCTAATATGAAATTATGTCTTATTTTTTTTACCTACTCGATGTACAAGAAGGCCATTTCACTTAGGATGTGTGAAAAGGACATCAGCATATCACTTTATTTCATTCCTGTCGTGTGTAAGGAAATCTATGATAAGTTTTAATAACAATAATTATTTAATTTGTCCGTCTGCTTCCAATGTAAACCACTGCCACTTGGTAGCAGGTATTCTGTAACGGCAGCCCTCCATTACTTGAGTACCGATATTAAGAATGTAACTATGTGACACAACAGTATGTACTAAGGCATTTTATAGGGTATTTAAACTTAATTGTGATTATCTTTAAATATTTTTACTGTTACTGTCAATTATACATAGTACTTGTACTTTCATGGCAATTATGTTTCATTTGAAGGATGCTTTGAAGATGGACTACGCCCGAAACGTTCCAGTAAATATAAATTTTAACACGTGATTTGTTTATGTTAGCGACCTAATAAAGCAGTGATGTAAGACGTTCTCAGATTTTACATAATGATTGCAGTCTCCTGCGCTACTTTATGTCAAAAGTTAAACTAATCTTATCTTGACCTGTATTATGCACTGAAGTAAAGATTTTACTTAGCTATGATCCTTAAACTGATTACTTTAAATTGAGCACATCGAACCAGGAGTGTACCTTACTATTCAGTTACACATTTTAAGCTTCATTCATCTTTAATTACTAACAGGTTTCTCGATTCGTATGTCACATATACGCTACACTCATACCCTCCTCACTCTGACAGCATAAGTGATGAAAGTAGTAATGTGAGACACCGTAAATAGTAACTATTGTTTGATAACTGAGAACATCATGTAACTAATACTGCCATAAACCAATTACTGTTTAATAAACTATATAGTGAAAAAGTGTCTGTTTTAAAACATCATTTTGTGTACTTACAAAAACATTTTAATCTGCCAATGTATCGCTTTTAACGAGAAATTATTAAATTTAGTTCTTAGATAATTTTAAATGTCTGCAATATTGTTTCAAGTATGTAACTGAAACTAGTAGAGCAGTTAAGTATTGCTATTCTGAAAGGCTCTATACAATTTCATGTCGATTGGTGTAGGCTAAATAACTTTATCAACTCACAGGTAAGTATGATATTTGAGCAATCTGCAAAGCGTATGCTTGTTGCAGGGCCTATAAACATCAAGCGATTACAGAGGCGACAGACAGTAACTTTTCCAGTGTGGGAACGCAACTGAGATGAATATTACAGCTTCCTGATAGTCAGTGCGTATCATTACGCCACAGCCCCCTTATGTTGGAAGCAATTCCGTAGACAAAATTCAAATAAAGCAAATTCCAGAAAACTGTGCAGCAGCTCTCTCAGAAACACATAGTACTGTGATACAGTTATGTGAGAGGACATATATTTGGCCTATCGATCAATCATTGCCTACTCGCAAATATTGTTAATAGCTCTTAACAACTGTACCGCGGCAATTGCCAGTTCACATACATGACTTCTGCGACTGTTGAGCTTTACACCTACGTTGAAACAGACTTAAACCGAGATAAATGGACAAGCTGTAAAATAAGCATCAGTTTTACAACCCTGTATGACCCATTAGTACAACGTACGAGGCCCGAATTCAGCAACAACTTAGCCTTGCATTTACTGTGAGTAGTAAAAGTGCGGCATAGCCACTTTTCAGGCAGCACAATGTGCCAACGCCATTTCACGTGCTGCTTGGATGCCACACGTCCACGCAATTACTGCTTCTGCTAATTCGGAGGACCTTGTATTTTGTTCTCCTCCAGAGTCGCCGTATTTTGCTACCACTTAACCAGCTTCACGTAGTCTTGGTTTTGTCTCTGTAAAACGGTGACCACGGGATGTATTCTAGGTAATAACTTAACGAGAAACAACAAGTCAACTTATCTACGCTTTCAATATACTCAGCCATACACAAAAATTGTATCTTCTAATGCCGTGCCATCATCTAACTCGTGTTATAGACTGTACACTTGTAAACACAGACTACTCTGTTCTGCACCTTTAAAACCAATACATAATGGACTTGGCAATGGTCAAAATTAACAAGAAAAAAACTACTTAATTTATAAAGAAATAAATAATTAGCACTACATGTGACGGTCCTTAAATAGTTTCGAAGTGCGCTCATAGATTAGTTGGATTGTTGTTGGTGCTGCTGCTGTGGTCTTCAGTCCGAAGACTGGTCTGATGCAGTTCTCTATACTGCTATATTTTGTGCAAGCGTCTTCATCATCAAATAACTATTGCAGCTTACATCCTTCGTATCTGATCACCGCATTCATCTCTCATTCTCCCTCTACAATTTTTACCCCGCACATTTCCCTCCAGGACTAAACCGGTGGTTCTTTGATGTTTCAGAATGTGTGCTATCAACCGATCCCTTCTTCTAGTCGGGTTGTGCCACAAATTTCTTTTCTCCTCAATTTATTCAGTACCTCCTCATTAATTACTTGACCTGCCCATCTAATCTTCAGCGTTTTTCTGTAGCACCACATTTCGAAAGCTTCTATTCTCTTCTTATCTAAACTGCTTATCGTCCTTGTTTCACTGTCATACGTGGCTACACTGCTTACAAATAGATTCAAAAGGCTTTCTAACACTTAATTCCATAATCGATGTTAGAAAATTCTCTTATTAAGAAACACTTTTCTTGCCATTGTCAGTCAACATTTTATATCGTCTCTGTTTCCGCCATCATCAATTATTTTGCTGCCCAAATAACAAAACTCAACCACTATTTTAAGTGTCTCGTTTCCAATCAATCCGTTGCGCGCGCAAATCCAAGCGATCTGCCAGATAAAGTTAGTGTCAGTTGTTCTCATAGTGTAGATGTTAGCGCATTAGCCTGCTCAGCCTTTCGTTAAGGTTCGATTATTACTACCGTCCCATGGTCAATTTTTGTATGCAGCTCTCGTTCGCTTTTAGTAATCCGAAAGGAGAACACATTTGGCGGCACCGTCTCTGGAGGGCCATTTGAATTTGCGAGCGAAACGGCCTGATTGGCTAACTTCAACACCAATTAGCTCGGAAACGGCACAACGTAACGATTTTTTAATTATCTCTCAGCACAACCTACCCTGGCAGGTTTTTTCAGACTGTTTCTGACAACCCGAATAATGCAGGTACGAACAAAGCAAAAGAAAATAATCTCAAGTGAAATGAGGCAGCTATTAAAAAGGCTATTAAAAAGGCGGATTTTCGGGCAAGCGATAATAGGAACATGATAGAATATGCCGAATTAAATTATTCGTAAAAAATTCCGGGCATATGCGAGAAGATAACAATGAAAATTGGGAAGGAAAGACGGTTGAAAGCGATAAGAGTCGGAAGAAAACTAAGAGAAATCTAAATGATTAGGCACCAAATTTAACGTTAAGATGACAGATTGCCTATTAACTAACAACAGAGAGAAAGTGTGAAAATTTTTTTAAAAGCTTGTTTGGTTCAAGAGATGAATCAGAAACATAAATACTTGACAACGAAACCAATGAATTCCGAAAGTAATGCTATGGGAAATGTATAAAGCGATTCGAGATACGAAACAGCAAAGGTGGCTGCAGATGACTGCATTTCATTAAAATGACTAAAGTTGGAGATAAAGGAATAGAAATGGTAATTGCTGAAATTTGTGTACAGTGTCTGCAAAAGAAGAAAACGCATCGAAGCTGCAAATATGTTGTTATTCTCTACTCCACGAAAACGGATGCAGATGAGACACAAAAAAGATTGTAGATCTTTGAATTTCCTTTCCGTTATAAAAATATTCAGTAAAGTTATGTCTATTGCACTGGTTGGTCTTAGAAGTGGATGTTGGCATATTGTTCCACACATAAAAGTAACTTCCCGATCACGCCCAGAGGACCTCTGATGGCGACCACTTGACGTATGGAGAAACCGTTCTCCTAGTCGTTGTCATATTTCCAGCTCTTTCAAAATGGTTCAAATGGCTCTGAGCACTATGGGACTTAACATCTGTGGTCATCAGTCCCCTAGAACTTAGAACTACTTAAACCTAACTAACCTAACTGAGCGCCTAGAACCGCTGGACCACCGCGGCCGGCTCCAGCTCTTTGCACCGTTACAAGTAGCTCCTTAATTTGCTTCACAGGACTGAATGCACCCCGTGCCAGTCCTCTCACCAAGGAAAAATCCTTGACAGTGCCGAAAATCGATAACGGATCTTCCGCATGGCAGCCATCTACGCTCACCACTTAGCTACTGAGACGGTCCCGTTCTATAAATACAGCACTGAAATACTTAAAAAGTAGAAAATTTCCTGTTCACTCTACCTATTACATTTTTATACAGTTACTACATATATGTAAGTATTGTATTTGACGTATCCCTTAGTATGAACAAGCAGCATGCTGAATATGAAAAATAGGTCTGCAACTTGTCTTATAATTGAAACAAATGGTTGTAGCTCCATCATAAGTTGTATTGAGAGGTATTTGTTTTCTATTTCTTGATAGTGACTAGTTTATGTCACTTATGTCCGTTTTCAAACCTTCCGTATCGTAAGTGAGACAAATACAGGGATACCCCATGTACAAAAGCTGTCCCTGCAGTGATGATCAAAGCGACACTGTGGCCGACTCAGCAACTGTAAATTCACCACAGGTAGGACATTTGAGAACTCTCTAATGTCTCTTTATATTTGATCAGTCTCTATCATCTTCGAATCTAAGTAGTTACCTCAGCGGATCACAGTACTCTGAAATGTGGGTCTGCGTAGAAAAGACGGGATGCTGACGCAACTACTTAGATCTGAAGATGATCCATAATGATTGAAACATGTAATCTAACTGTAAATGTGCAACTGAGATGGATCAATAGATGAGAATTATTTTAAATATCTATATAGTTGTTGAATCTCTCTGGGCGATTATGACGACCATGGTGAAAATAAACTTACGTGTGTGTGTTACATATTTCTGCTGACTTCTTGTAGGAAGTGAACTATTACATACTTAATATCGATACTATATTAATTCATTATGGTTGACATGTTTGCTGGCACTGGAATCCGCATTTCTCCTATTTTCCCCAAAGTTTATTGGAGGTTAGTGCGTATTTAGGGCATCTCTATATGTAGTGGTTAGGATCTCCGTCGTATTCTTACACAAAACAGGTGCACAGGGTAACACAGTTTTTCCAGCTGTATTCGTGTAACTGACCTCGTATGTCCCCTCGTAGGGTTCTTTTGACTGCATCGCTGTTTCGGTGATCTGTGCGCTGGAGTGATGCATAGGTGAGTAATTCTTCCTGTGTGTCCTTTGCTACTGTGTTACAATTGAAGGTAAGCCTTCTTCTGGAGCAGTTTATTTCAATTTCTGTGTTCATGATTTATTTCCCACGCATAAATATAGCTATTGGTATACTATTTCCTCTCCCGATGCTGTGATTGGTCTAAAGCAATGTTATTGTTGAAAAAAATTACTGTTCTGCTCAATTTATGTGTACCAATCATAGCCGATTCTTTTATTTGCCGCCTCTGCTATATAAGAACTAGATAACCCTAACTGTCATAACAAAATTCTTCCACGTCTGTTTTTCAGAAGCATAATGTGCGGAGCAGTTTATTTCTATTTCTGTGTTCATGATTTATTTCCCACGCATAAATATAGCTATTGGTATACTATTTCCTCTCCAGATGCTGTGATTGCTCTAAAGCAATGTTATTGTTGAAAAAAATTACTGTTCTGCTCAATTTATGTGTACCAATCATAACCGCTTCTTTTATTTGCTGCCTCTGCTATATAAGAACTAGAGAGCCCTAACTGTCATAATGAAATTCTTCCACGTATGTGTTTCAGAAGCATAATGTGCGAAACCGGCTCTCTGTACTGTGCTTATGACTCGTCAGTATATACAGTATCTGACAGAAAAAGCATCCAGAAATGTAGGAGGAAACAGGATGAAACTTCACTTTTGAGAGGATATATGATATTATTTCAGTGATTACAAAACTGAGACAAATTTGCGAAGAAGTTTGCTGTAGGAGCCCACTTATCAGTATGACGTAGCGCCCCCTCTGGCTTGGAACGATGTCACAAAGCCATTGTTCCCTCTTCCAGCCGGCCGGAGGGGCCGAGCGGTTAAAGGCGCTACAGTCTGGACCCGCGCGACCGCTACGGTCGCAGGTTCGAATCCTGCCTCGGGCATGGATGTGTGTGATGTCCTTAGGTTAGTTCTAAGTTCTAGGGGACTGATGACCACAGCAGTTAAGTCCCATAGTGCTCAGAGCCATTTGAACCATCCCTCTTCCAACGCAAAGAGGCCCACAGCTGTGCAACTGGTCCGTGATATTCTGCATGCAGGAACTGAGACAGAGTTTACGTACGACCTCGTCCCGCATATGTTCTCTCGGTAACAGATCTGGAAATCTAGCTGGCTACAGGACCACCTCGCTATCACGCTCACAGTTAATACAATAAAGCCACGTGCCGTGGGTGGTCGAGCATTGTCCACGATACTGACACGCGAGAGACAACACGTGAGGACACTGGATGTCTATGGTGGATCGTTGTGCAGTCAAAGTTCCATCAACACTGCTGTGCCCCTCCAAAAGAAGAAGAATAGGACCTCTCCCCAGTTCACCTCCATACTCGCCGACGATAGTCATCCGCGGTAGGGCCGAAGCGCGAGTTATCGATGAACACAGTTTGATGAGTTTCCATGCTTCCCGGTCACGGTATCACTTCAAATGGGGCAGTTTGTATTTCGATGTTAACGGAAGCCTTCGCGTGAGGTGGTAACTCCCTAGTCCGTCTACTGCTAGTGTCCAGACAGTGGTGTGGTGTAACACAGAATGTTGCAGGTGATCCAATGCTTGTTCTCGTACGGCAGGCTCGTTGCACAAAACAGTGATGCTTCCTTGTGGTGGTCACACGTCGTCGACAGGAACCTTGACGACGGATATGCGTGCCCTCACGTTCCCATGCAGTCCAGCATCGTGCCACTTTCACATTACAATGCTCCACGATTCTCGGTAATGCAAGCTACTATGAACGGGCCAAATGGAGGCCCACTATGAGACGCATTCCGAACTGTGTCGGTGTGTCAGGTGCCGATAATGCTTTCTTACATGAGTACGCGGTATATTCACATGCTTCACAGTGATCACTCAACATCTCAAGCTGTTCATGCTACTTATACGGGCTGTTCAAAAAGTCTCTCCGCAGTGCCGTGTGATTGTTAGCCGCGCATGCCGTATGCCGCAGTGAATATACCGAAATGAAACTCAGTGAAATACAAGTTATTAACTTATTGAATATTCATTTTTACTTACAAATTTTCACATTACATGCTGAAAGTTTCCCCCCCTGTTGTAGAATCAACAGCTCAATTCGTCTAATCACGTTTCCAAACACAAGCTGTAACATTTCTTCTGTAACAGAAGCAGTGAAAGTGGATATTGCAGTTTTCAATTCATCGATGGATTTTGGACGGTTTTTATAGACAGCTGCTTTCGCTGCATCCCAGAAGAAAAAGTCAGGTGGTGTTATGTCAGGCGATCGTGGAGGCCAAATTTCCTGTGAAATTATGTGATCACCAAAAACATCAACAAGCAGTGACATTGAAACGTGAGCTGTATGCGCGGTTGCACCATCTTGTTGAAAATATCCGTTCAGTATTTCACTTAACACAAGTTCTCCTATGAATGGGTACAGAATATCAGCGAAGTATCGTTATGCGTTTATTGTTCCGTTGAAAAATATGGGACTCACAATCCGACGTCTAGAAATTGCAAGCCAAACTCCTATTTCAACAGAATGAAGCGGTTCCTCATGAATACACAATGGATTTGCAGTACTCCACATACGAGAATTTTGCGAGTTCATGTACCCGGATAAATGAAACCACGCCTCATCAGTGAAAAACGTTTCATCAAGAATATCCCTTCCATTTTGTTGAACGAAATTTTTGAACCATTGACAATAATGCAGTCTCTTACCATGATCAGTATTTTTCACTTCTTGCACGACTGTAATTTCGTTTGGGAAAAGTTCTAATTTTTTCCTTACAGCTGTGTGGGCCATTTCGACATCCATTTCCTGGGCAAGCTTCCTTATTGACTGGTTCGGACTCATGGACATTTTATCGGAAATATCGAGTAGTTTATCCACAGACAAAACGCTAGGACGACCACATCTCGGTGCATCTGTCACGGAACCCGTACTTCGAAATTTGTTAATCAAATCTCGCACAGTATCGTGATATGGGAGTGTTGTCTCCGGGAGAACTGAATTAAATGCTTGACGAACTGAAACTGTGTATTTACCGCCAGCTTTGAACACTTGTTCGGCTAAAAACATGTTCTTCACTGGTTAGCATTTTAACACTGACAAAAACGAAACAAACGAAAAAAGGAACTAAACGTAAACGTTCACGTCTACACGTAACGACACACACCAACGATACTACTGACGCTGGCTGAGATAAACGAAACAGTGGAATGTTGGGAGAGTCCACTTGAAGGGAAGTAAGCCAGGCAGGCGAACAATCATACGGCACACGCGGCTAACAATCATACGGCACTGCGGAGGGACTTTTTGAACACCCCGTATATCTTACCAAACCTGGTAACAGCACTAAACATAAACAACATTAATGCACTCTGGTGGGTAATATACATGTCATGGAGAATCGCAACTCATATCGTTTACATACCTGTCAATGTTGCGTACGTTTACGAAGTTACACGAACTTCCTGCCATGTTCTGTGGCGTTTTCATTTTTCTATGCCAGGCAATGTGTGTGTGTGTGTGTGTGTGTGTGTGCGTGTGTGTTTGCAGGAAATTTGACCTACAGCATTTTAGGTACGTAATTCATTACTCCATAATTAACGTTTCTCTGCAGATTTGTACTCACTGGTAAGCAAAACAGACAGTGTGACAGTTAGTGAACTATATTAAGTTAAATCGTCATAACTTCTGAACGATTTGTGTTAGGAACTTCAAACTGCACGGTTGGCCGTGGGGCATGATGGGAACTGCCATGCGCATGCGCAGGCACCTTGTTGTTGTCAGACATTTGCACGTAAAAATGTCACGGTACAGCGTGTCTGAGCGTATACCGCTTCTGAAGGTCTACTGTGCAAGCTGTATTAGCCCAACTGTGGCTCAAAGGTAGTTTGCGACCGAGTTTAAGCTCAAGACAACCGGTCCAAGTGTGCCAACAATCACGAATTTGATTCGCAAGTTTGAGAGAACGGGGTAGTGTTCGTGATGACAGTGTTGGCATTTTCGGTCGTCCAAAAAGGGTGAAACACCTGAAAACATCGAGAAGGCACTCGCTGTGTTTCAAACCAGCCCCAGGAAATCGATCAGACGAGGTGCACAACAGGTGGGAACCAATCGGGAGGCATTGTGACAAATTTTTGTCTAAGACCTGCATCTCTTCCCATATAAAATTCAAACTCATCAGCTATTAAGCCCCAGGGCCTTAGAACAGCGTTTGTGTTTCTCTAACACTATTCCACAGAGTTGACGAACACGACTTTGATTTGAATATTGTTTGGTTTAGCGACGAAGCCCACTTTCATTTGGATGGGTTCGTCAATAAGCAAAATTGGTGCATTTGGGGGACTGAGAATCCGCATTTCGCGATCGAGAAGTCTTCGCCCTCAACGGGTGACTCCGTGATGTAGAATGTCCAGTCATGGAATAATCGCGATGTTCCTTGAGAAGACGGTGACTACCGTATGGTACGTGAAGGTTTTGGAAGATGATTTCATCTCCATTATCCAAAGTAACCCTGATCTCAGCAAGATGTGGTTCATGTAAGACGGAGCTCGATCCCATCGAAGGAGGAGAATGTTTGATGACCTGGAGGAGCACTTTGGAGACAGCATCCTGGCTCTGGGGTACCCAGAGGTCACTGGCATGGGCCTCGATTGGTCGCTATATTATCCGGACCTGAACACAAGTGACTCCTGTTTGTCGGGCTATATTAAAGACAAGGTGTAGAGCAATAACCCCAAAAACATTCGTGAGCTGATGACAGCCATTCAGTAGGTCACCGACAGCATCGGTGTTCCGACACTTCAGCGGATCATGCAGAATTTCGCTGTTCGTCTGCACCACATCATCGCCAAGAATGGCAGGCATATCTAACACGTCATAACCTTAATCCGAATATCTATAATGAAGTTTTTAAGTAGAATAAAGTGTATGCACGCCGTAGTTTGTAACTACTTTACGTTTTTTTCATATAGTTCAATATTTGTCATCCTGTATCATGTCGATAATGTTGTTTCGTAATTTCTGTTGAAGGTAGAGAACATTGGGTCCTTCCGTACCAAAGGAAACGTGAATCTGCCGAAACTATTCATAACCAATGGCGTCCGTTTACTTTTTCTGTGTGTCCAAATGTCCAACGGTCAGCTTTGACCACAACGGTACATTTTGGTTAGTGTGAAGTTGTGAAACAGAAAATCTTTCTTTTGTAGTTATCGATACTTAGGAGCTTGTGTTAGAAGGACATAAGCTGGTGAACTCATTGTGGTTAGTCATTATCTAATCGCCGGATACTAAAGTACACTTAATTTTTGTGGCGCATACTGTGGGGCGTTTCCGAAAGAAAAATTTAATGGTCGATAATAGTGCCTGTCATCCAGTAGTATAAGACTATAAGGATTGTCACGCCATCACACTCAGCTTATAACGTGTAAGGCATTCACAGAATTTTCAGGTTTGAGAATAACGAATATTGTCTTATTTTTGGTGGTTTGTAATTCAGTAACCACAGCGTCTAAGAAGATTTACACTAGACCTGTGTCACATCCCTCACTAGCCTGCCCTTTTTTTTTTTTTGGTCATCAGTCTACTGACTGATTTGATGCGGCCCGCCACGAATTCCTTTCCTGTGCTAACCTCTTCATCTCAGAGTAGCACTTGCAACCTACGTCCACAATTATTTGCATGACGTATTCCAATCTCTGTCTTCCTCTACAGTTTTTGCCCTCTACAGCTCCCTCTAGTACCATGGAAGTCATTCCCTCATGTCTTAGCAGATGTCCTGTCATCCTGTCCCTTCTCCTTATCAGTGTTTTCCACATATTACTTTCCTCTCCGATTCTGCGTAGTACCTCCTCATTCCTTACCTTATCAGTCCACCTAATTTTCAACATTCGTCTATCGCACCACATCTCAAATGCTTCGACTCTCTTCTGTTCCGGTTTCCCCACAGTCCATGTTTCACTACCATACAATGCTGTACTCCAGACGTACATCCTCAGAAATTTCTTCCTTTCTTTCATAACGAATCATATTTGTATTTACAAATCCGTCATTTTCGACCTGAACGGTGTTGAAAACAGTTCCTAAGTTCAGAATGTATCCACTGAGAGAGAGAGTGGTGCACCATATCTCTTCACTGAATTTCATTGCTACTGAATTTTTCCAGTGTTTGATAAACCGTTTTTATGCACTATGGTATTTAACGAATCCTACAGAATCATGCGTTTCGAAATGTTTTAGTACCCTGCTAACAGTTTTACTTTCACTTTATCGTAATGTGGCGACGTTTACCTCCTCATAGAATACTTTACAAAGTATTTCCTGACGGCACAAGCGTCCTAGCCTTATCTCAGCCACTTTCCAGACACAGGAGAAAGGAGGATTTTCTTTCTCTCTCTCTCTCTCTCTTTTTTTTTTTTTTTTTTTTTTTTTTTTTTTTTTTTTTTTTTTTTTGCCTGATGGTGGCGGACGTACCGACTAAGCTGATTCAAAAGGCGAGTAATTTTCGCTTGATCCGTGTTTCCCAGCACACATGACAAAGGAACTCCTTAAATCCGGCTAAGAAGCAGCACCTTACAGGAGCTCCATGAGTGGCAGCAGGAAAATGCCAGTGAAAATCCTTCCATTCTGCTCTTGACTGTGATAAACTCTGCAAGACCAAAAAGTTAAATAATTTTGTGGAACAGTTTAGGAGTTTGTGAAATCGGCTAGTCGATCATTAGCCGTCTTGGGTGTCGTGGTATTTTAGTAGCGGAGGTTCTGATTTGACATTAGTACTGGTTTCTGTGTACGGAGGCTTTAATGATCCACAAAGTATTTTTACCAGTACGGAAATCCGAGAGGACTTTTATCATGCGCGTGAGTGGAATGCTCAGCGGTTTTACTGTGTTGGTACGAGAGTTGCTTTTTTGCGAGGCCGCAGGCGCTCAGCGTGTAAAGTCTCCAAGAAAGTTTTGGAGCTTAAAAGGTAGGCGCATAACTGGTGTTCTAGAGAAAGAGATGGACCTAGCGAAAAATTCATTGAAGTCAGTAACTTATATTGGTTTGCGTGGTAATTTTAGTCTGGTGTTTTGTGTCACTCTTTTCCTGTTGACTCTGAACTGTATTCCTGTTCTGTTATTGGGGAGTAAATCGGCGGGAGTTGTTGTGGGCAAGTTGGAAATGGTGTATTAACCGTTAGAGATGTACATGTTCTAAAACACTGGTTGTAATTCGGAATCTTTCTGACAGTACTTGGATTGCTAAGGATATAAATTATTGGTATTAGACTACTGAGAATTTATTCGGCCGCTGTGGCCGAGTGGTTCTAGACGCTTCAGTCCGGAACCACGCGGCTGCTACGGTCGCAGGTTCGAGTCCTGTCTCGGGCATGGGCGTGTGTGATGTCCTTAGGTTAGTTAGGTTTACTTAGTTCTAAGTCTAGGGGACTGATGAACTCAGATGTTAAGTCCCATAGTGCTTGCAGCCCTTTGTTGAGAAGTATATCCCTGATTCACGGATCACAATGAGGCTGGCGGCCCTTATTTAAACTGATTTTGCATGAGTAGCACAGCAGAGCATTAATCCGGTCATACAGTAAACATTTACAGTAAAATACGCGAAGCAGTGTGTCACATAATTTATCCGCATGCCGCGCATCGCCGAGAGTACATAGTTGAAGCTGGAGCAGCGAGTGTGACTTAGAGTGAAGCCACGGAAGCTTCGAGGTACGCATGAAAGGTGAGCTTCAACTTACGCTAAGCAAAAAAAAAGTTATTTTATAGCGGTACATCTGAAATAAAGCTTTTCTACAGTATAATAGTTGACAAGGCAGGAGACTAAAAGCTTAGGGTGGTTCTTTACATACGGCGCAGGATCTCCGATAGTTCTTTTTATTTTCGGTCCTCCTCCGTCTGTTTGACTACTAACCCTGTTTATGCAAAGCACTAAAATGCAGATCACGGGCGTACCTCACGTCTGGAATGACGGAGCAGGAGCCGGGTGAGGAGTGGATTCCGAGCCGGCGTGACGGAAGGGATTTCTGAGACCCGCCTCGGCCCCCCGGGTCATTACTGCCGCTGCCGCCGCCGCCGCCGCTTCCCGATGAAATATTTCCATTTCGCCGGCGAGTCGGCTGCTTTTGATCGCTGCCGGCACTGTGCCGACCCGCGGTTGCCTGCCGTGCCCAGTACTGTAGCGTACGCGGCAGAGTATCCGCAGCATCAGGAGCCTGTCCGTACTTGTTATCCGAGCATTGGATGCCCACGTGTGGGTTGCACTTCCTAAGAGCCTGATCCTTCATTGAGACTTATAGGCAGCTGTAAACGTAAGTCGTAACACGAATTTGACCATACTTCAAGATCAGGAGTCCCGGGGAAAGTACTCTTGTGTCCAAAATTAAAGCAACAAACTGCTATTTCCCTGTCCTGTGTCTAATTCACGATATAATCATACTGTCAACAGATGTCGTTACGTTCGTGTTCTGCACGGACGATGGCATTCTGATCAACGGAAAAACACACCAGCAATGACGTCAGGGCATCTATAAAGCGGGGTGGTTCCGCATCCACAATCGCTGTGTATTCAGTCACAGACAGTGCTGTATGGCACAGAGAAGACACCAACCAGGCTCTCTGCAATGGAGGGCCGCAGGAAGAATGGAAGCAGGACAGTCTCAAACTGATGTCGCCCAGTGGCTTAAAGTGAATCGTTCTGAGGCGACAGGGTATAGAGACCGGAACTGTATCCCGAAGACCATGACAGGGCCAACCACCTGTGACATTAGAAAGAGTAGACCGTTACTTGGCTGTAAGGGCACGACGGTACCGCCTTAGTAATGCACTGCAAGTGGCATCTGACCTCGCAGCATCCGCTGGAGGGTCGAGGTAGAGTGGCCCTTATTGTTGGTGACCTGCTGTCTGTTTACGTATGGCGTGTCTTCACAGAAGAGTACGCCTAGAGTGGAGCCATCAACATGCCACCTGGACGGTCGAATGGTGGGACAACGTTCTTTTCAGAGAAAAGTCTCGATTTGGTCTTGAGACTAGTTTTCTAAAGATTCGCATCTGGAGGGCGCGTGGAACATGATTTCGGTACCCAAACATTGTGGAAAGAGAGCTCTGCCGAGGAGGATCCCTAATGGTGTACGCAGGCATTATGTTGACCACTCTAATACCTCTTCATTAAATTATAAAATTATACGTGTGAATCAGCAAGATTTAACCGCTGTCAGGTACCGCGAGGAAATCTTGAGTTCTCATGCGCGATTGTTGCGAGGTGCTGTGGGCCCAGACTTCGTACTGATGGACGATAATGCTCGACCTCATAGAGCGCAGGTGGATGATGTTAGGTTTTTTTTTTTTTTTTCGAAACGGAAGATACTGCACGCATGACGTGGCTTCCTCGCTCTCCTGATTTCAATCCCATAGAGCATGTCTGAGATGCACTAGGGAACGGGTTGCATCACGTCAGCCTCCACCAAACACTCTTCAACACTTGTGAGCAGCTCTGCAGGAGGAATGGAGGAATGGGAGGTATTGCCTCACCATGAAATTTATGACATCATTTGCAGCGTATACCGTCGTTGTGAGGCCTGAACTGGTGCCAGAGGTGGTCACACCCCATACTGAGCACATTAATCACTTGTCAGAATGTGTGTGAAAAATCAGTTAAGTTGGGAAAAAAAAGAACATTTTTGTGTACCGTTATACATGTTGCTGTTGGGTGCGTACTGCATTCTTTACATTGTTTCTAGTGTACTATCACCCGTTTATATGTTTTGTGGCAAAATAAACGCAACCTCGCAAAATTTCCGTGTGTTGCTTTAATTATGGACACCTTTGTATTCACTAGGCGTGTTAGGCTGCAGTACATTTCGTTCACGTAATAGGGATAAATTGTGGCAACCAAGCTGAACTCGTACCCGCCAATCATGTGATCCTCCGCAGCCGACATAAATCCTTGGCAGTCCAGTGGTTATAAAACTTTCTCTCCCAAAGGCCAATAATGAGTTGTGAGGCTGCACCTCGGGGCTTATATGTACCCGTTTTAGCAGTACCTGTAGTGAGGGCGCTGTAAGTATATGTCGGTACCATTCAGAATACTTCGTGTTGACTGTGGCCTGTTTCATATCGCTGTCCAACACTTGTGACACTATAGCTGCATGGTGAAGTTTTGTTGATTTTACTATGTCAGCGAATGACTTTAATTGATAATAGTATTTGTACTTGTATTTAAATGCAGTATTGTATGTAAGACAACACAAAAATTTTGACAAATACTTCAAGTACCGGTTTTCTTCTAGTGAGTGCAGTGTACGCTGGTGAATCAGAAATATTTTTTCCCTGTTTTGTATGAGAGGTAATAAGGTACATACAGCTAATTTCAAATATACGTACTATTCTACGTACCTTAAACAAATTTTCTGCATAATGTCCACACTGGTTCAGACAGTTGTCTCATCGCAGCATACAGTATATGTCTTACTATTTTTGCGTATGTTGTTGTATGTATGTGGGAATATTTTGTATTGAAGGTGGAATTAATCGTGAAAAGAAAACAACTGAACTTGAAGTATTTATAACTTGAAATCAATAGAAATTCACGGATGTCGGAATCTGTGTCTACTGCTCTATGCTGAAAAATTGTGTGTCCTGAATGAGCAAAAACCCTTGCTAATGCTTGAAAGTCTCAAATATTAGAGGACGGATTACTGTTCATATTTTACCTCCACAGACTCACTGAATATGAGCATATATCATTCGGTCTTCGTCAAAACAAGCCGGCAATAAGATTTTAACCTAGAAAGAATATCAAATCTGTGGTGGTGAAATCTCGTTGATCTCGTAGATCAGAAGCAACTGGCAATATCCGCCGGTCGCCTGTAAAAACTTTTACTGTTCGTAAATAGGAACTTGTATGGGATCTTCGGATGCTGACCCTGTACGACGCAGTCCGACATTTGGTTATATGATGCGTAACAGTTGGCAGATTTCTATTAATAACAGGAAACATCAACCAAACGTCCGAAGTTCCTATAGAAGCTTAGCACAGTTTACTTTCTCAAAATTAATTTCAGAAAATAACTGAGATCGATAAAATTACCGTTTGTACAATTACGATATATTCTCGCATAGGTTTACAATGATAAGAACTCATATATCTCTCTCTTTCTTTATACAACTCTGTACCAGTTTAATTTTGTTACAAAATGGTACTCAACAATCGACAGTTATACGCATCTCAGTCCCATAGATCTATACATTAACATTTCTCTATAGCGAGACTTTTTCCGATCGCGTGACTTTTACTGTAGCCGATCAAGAACCACGGAGCAGCTCTGTTTCTCTGAGTGAACCCATCCCTACCGCTGGGGAAATGTACTGACGCTACGTATTCGATCAATTTCAGCTTGAACAGTACAAGGTTTATTGATCCGTCAGTTAGTTGAACTAGTTTAATAGGATAAACGAACAAAACATCTCGGACTAGCGCAGATTTGGCTGGGATATTATAAGCACTACATTTGAAATGGCGCTGTGGCAGAATTCGTTCGGCTTAGTGTGGAACCATTGTCGGACTGCCGTCGTGCCTTCATCGTTGCACGTGAATAGCTTTCCTGTTACGAACTTCTTCAGCGGACCTAAAACATAGAAATCACTAAGAGCGAGGTTCGGACTGTGTGGTGGGTGGTTCAGTTCTCCCAGTGAAATGACCTCTGGCCTCGCACTGTCGTAAACAGTGATCACCTTGTCCACATCGAGTATCTCTCGGCGCTTCTTCCCGATGGCAGTCAGAAGAAGTGGCGGAAACATGTGGGGGGGGGGGCGCCACAACCCCATCCTTTGCGGGGCCATCCACTCTGCCCACGCCAGTCAGCCCTCACGCTATATGTTTGTTTCTACAACTGTCGACTCGACTGAATAGAGTTATCGAGTATTTGTGCTTTCATATGTAGCACGCGCGTTCGCGTCATTGTACACTACTGGCCATTGAAATTGCTACGCCACGAAGGTGACGTGCTACAGACGCGTAATTTAACCGACAGGAAGAAGATGCTGTGATATGCAAATGATGAGGTTGGCACCGGTGGCAACACCTACAACGTGCTGCATGAGGAAAGTTTAAAACCGATTTTTCATACACAAACAGCAGTTCACCGGCGTTGCTGGTGAAACGTTGTTGTGATGCCTCGTGTAAGGAGGAGAAATGCGTGCCATCACGTTTCCGACTTTGATAAAGGTCGGATTGTAGCCCATCGCGATAGCGGTTTATCGTATGGCGACATTGCTGCTCGCGTTGGTCGAGATCCAATGACTGTTAGCAGAATATAGAATCGGTGGGTTCAGGAAGGTAATACGGAATGCCGTACTGGATCCCAACGGCCTCGTACCACTAGCAGTCGAGATGACAGACATCTTACCCGCATGGCTGTAACTGATCGTGCAGCCACGTCTCGATCCCTGAGTCAACAGATGGGGACGTTTGCAAGTCAACAACCATCTGCACGAACAGTTCGACGACGTTTGCAACAGCATGGACTATCAGCTAGGAGACCATGGCTGCGGTTACCCTTGACGCTGCATCACAGACAGGAGCGCCTGCGATAATGTACTCAACGACGAACCTGGGTGCACGAATGGCAAAACGTCGTTTTTTCGGATGAATCCAGGTTCTTTTTACAGCATCGTGATGGTCGCATCCGTGTTTGTCGACATCGCGGTGAACGCACATTGGAAGCGTGTATTCGTTATCGCCATACCGGCGTATCACCCGCCGTGATGGTATGGGTTGCCATTGGGTGCACGTCTCGGTCACCTCTTGTTCGCATTGACGGCATTTTGAGCAGTGGACGTTACATTTCAGATGTGTTACGACCCGTGGCTTTACCGTTCATTCGGTCCCTGCGAAATCCTACATTTCATCAGGATAATGCACGACCGCATGTTGCAGGTCCTGTACTGGCCTTTCTGGATACAGAAAATGTTCGACTGCTGCCCTGGCCAACACTTTCTGCAGATCTCTCACCAGTTGAAAACGTCTGTTCAATGGTGGCCGAGCAACTGGCCCGTCACAATACGCCAGTTACTACTCTTGATGAACTGTGGTATCGTGTTGAAGCTGCATGGGCAGCTGTACCTGTACACGCCATCCAAGCTCTGTTTGACTCAATGCCCAGGCGTATCAAGGCCGTTATTGCGGCCAGAGGTGGTTGTTCTGGGTACTGATTTCTCAGGATCTATGCACCCAAACTGCGTGAAAATGTAATCGTATGTCAGTTCTAGTATAATATATTTGTCCAATGAATACCTGTTTATCATCTGCATTTCTTCTTGGTGTAGTGTATTTCATACGTTTCTATGTGGCACATAGATACCTAACAATTACCTACGAGAAAAGTTGTGGCCAATCTAGTGACCTCGATAAATTATGGTGGAGGAACGACTTAATGGCTTAGCTCTGTTGAACACTCGCTCTGACATTTATTATATTATTGATGATATCATTAATCAGTTTGCGAGGAAGAATAGGCGCCCAGAATTCATCATTTAAGGAAGAGAACCACAGCTGTAACTTTTTTATATCATAAGATGGCATTGTCTTGTATATGTGTATAATAAGTTTAAATAAATCTTTCTTAATCTCTGCATGTGACTTGATTTTTTTTTTTTTTACGGTAAACGTAAAGGTTGCTCGGGGTATTTTTAGTGCCTCTTACTTGAGGTTTTTCTGTATCCGCCACTGGTAAGAAGACGCACAGCGTGGAAAAATAACTTTCGGCATTGGTGGCTGTGCCTAGTAGCATGAATTCCAGCAGGCCATCCCAGAAGTCCGTTAACTTCCCTTTCCCTACAGATTGCAATGACCGGAACTTTTTTGTCCCAGTTGGACCCGGATGCTTCCACACCATGCTCTGCTTGCGCGAAATGCCGTATCCACGTTTCTTCGTCAGTAATAATGATGACCAGAAAATCGTCACTCTCCTCGCCACATTGTCGCATATTATTTAGGGACCCCTAAATGATGTAAACACACCCACAGAAAATGCCAAGCTCCCAGGATATGATCTTCTGCCGCACAAGCCGATCCGCTTTCATCTCTGTATCCATGCGCAAAATGTCATCAGTCAACCGGAAACGCAGCCTCCCCGTACGCACCTTGTCATGCAAACCTTCGAGACCTTTTGCGAACTCACACCACCACCACCACCTCCTTCTCCTCCTCTTTTCTGAAAGCGAGACACTTTTCTCCACATTTTGGCTGCATTTCCTTGTGGATTTCGATGAGCGTTCGTCTCTTTCTCCATATCCATATAAAATGATACACACTTCGTTGCTCGTACGCCATAGACGTGTGAAGCGCAACCGCCGTCATCAACAATTTCCAGCGGCATCGTGCCCTGGAACCAAAGGAATATAAGGCCGGGTCAGTCCAAGAAAAGACCACCGCTAAAAATAGCGGCGAAGACTTTCTGATTCACCATCGTACTACAACAGCCTAAATTTAATTTCTTATTCATTGCTACGAATTAGTACCCATCTGAAAACGACGGCCTCTGTAATCCTCGTTACTTCAGGGTCAGAATTTGTACCACAGCCACTGATCAGTACGAGACCCCCACGCCCCTGTGTATTCCTCCTCCAACCCCTCACTGGTATCGATACTTACCCCTCTGCCCTTGAACTAAGCCGACAACTTTACTTAAATCTTGGACGAATTCAGCAACTTCAGTTAAAATTGTATTCACCTTCAAATATTACTCTCTCTGTAAGTATTTTTGTTTATTACGGAACAGGAAAATTACAGCTTTTAGAAGCTCTTAACCGTAGTTGATGTTCTTGGATTCGGTTTTTAGTTGCCAGATGCTTACGATTATAAAATAATTCAGAGAACCGCGGTCGCACGAAGACTTGTTTTAGGCCGCATCCGGTCTAATGTCGCAGTTCGATGAACACTGAGACAACCGATTGTGCAGAATGAACACAGTGTAAGTAGTCTGTTTGTATGTTGGCAGTACTATAGACTGTGTTGATATAGCTGACAGCGCTCTGCGCCCTCGGCAAGAGATTCCGTGGTTGGACGGACTAGCAGTTAGCGAGTGGATAGAGAAGTGTATGGACATGTATTTCTCAGTGGAGACTCTGTGTTGATAGGACATGCATTGTAAAGTGAGACGCAAGGATGGATTTTGTTGGTAATGTTTGGGCTGTGGAATTATTGAAAAAAATGGTTCAAATGGCTCTGAGCACTATGGGACTTAACATCTGTGGTTATCAGTCCCCAAGAACTTCGAACTACTTAAACCTAACTAACCTAAGGACATCACACACATCCATGCCCGAGGCAGGATTCGAACCTGCGACCGTAGTAGTCGCGCGGTTCCGGACTGAGCGCCTGAACCGCTAGACCACCGCGGCCGGCGGAATTATTGACAACTACATAATTTTTGGAACTGAATGTCACATGAATAAGGCTAAATTTTCTAACTACATTGTTTGCTCTTCAACAAAATCTTTGTTTTGCTAACCATATGCCTTCTAGTAGTTAAGAGTCTGTAGTATTTAGAATCTTTTTATTTAGCTGGCTGTAGTTCTTGCTTGCTGTAATTGCTGTAGTTTGTCTTTTAAAGATTTTCTGTGAGGTAATTGACATATAAAAAAAATGGGGTTCGCGATTGAAATGAGTTTAGGCAATTAACTGAGTTGAAGGTAGTTTTATATTTCTTTAATTTCATATTTTTTGGACTTTGATTATTGTTGTGATTTTTTGCGATCAGGCCATTCCTTTGTGTTAATTATTGGAAGTCGTCTTGTCACTATATAGCAATCAGATTGCGTTGGCCTTGTATATTGTGGTTTGAGTTGTCTTTGTCAGGGTAAATTCTGTAGCCTATTGTTTAAATGATAAATATAAGTAAAGAGTTAGTTTCACCAGTAAGAGAAGTCGACGTGCCAATGATCGCATCATGCATCAAACAGCCTTAGTATCAACGCAGACCTACCAATGTGTCTACAAGTAGTAGTGTACCACCGGTCGTAAAAAGGCCTTAACCGCACCAGAGACGAGTATTGTGCCTTGAATATGACAATCAATTTCAGACCAATAAGTGATCGCTGCTGGCAATGAGTATAAGTCCATCTCAACAAGTCTCCGAGTGACCATTTCAAAGGGAACTGTATACATTGGACATATGGAGTCAGATACTTCGCTAAGGGTCATTACTCAAAGCGGCACATAAAACTGCACGTCTTTAATAGGCCAGACAACACAGAAGCTGGGCATCATATAGTATGGTCAGACTAGTCGTGACGTTGTCGCTTTTTAAATGATACAAGCTGTCCGGAGTACCGACGGGTCCAATGAGAAGGTAGCCTTGCAGTGTGTGGAGTGTCTAGTTTAGGCTAGAGATGGTTCTGTGTGTACCATGATACTCTGATACTGTGAGATGGGCTTGCTTAGTCAGATTTCCATGAACGAGTACCGAGATGTTTATTCTCTGTGGCCAAGTGTTGCCCGTTCTTCTACATCTCCCTGATCAGTATGCTGTGAACACTCCCGTCTTCCAGGACAACTGCAGCCGTGTTCACACTGTTCCACGCATATGCTCCTGATCTGATGTTCTAACCTTGTACATTAGTTCATAAAAAATGGTGGATATGTTATGTGATTTGCTAGTTCCATATTCAATCTGTATAGTTCAATATTCAGAGAGAAATCAAGTTACTTAATAGGAAAAAAAAAGAAATGAAAGCCGAGTGGTTCTAGGCGCTTCAGTCTGGAACCATGAGACCACTACAGTCGCAGGTTCGAATCCTGCCTCGGGCATGGCTGTGTGTGATGTCCTTAGGTTAGTTAGGTTTGAGTAGTTCTAAGTTCTAGGGGACTGATGACCTCAGAATATAAGTCCCATTGTGCTCAGAGCCATTTGAACCATTTTAAGAAATGAAAACATACCAAACACAACAACATTGGTTTCATTTGACATAATTTCAATGTACACACACATCTCAACAGAAGAAACCATCAACATCATAGAAAGAAACCTCCAACTACAAGGAAACATACACACAACAAACATACAAGAAATATCGGCCATACTCAGGCTCATCACAGAGCAAACCTACTTCACATTCAACAACAGATTTTACTGTCAACAAGATGGACTACCCATGGGATCCCCAGTCAGTGGCCTCCTAGCTGTCATTTTCCTCAATTAGATAGAAAAACATATCTTTGCTAAAATTGTAATAGCAAAACAGTACAAAATAATATATTGGTACAGATAAGTAGATGACATAATTTGCTTAATAGATGAACCACGGTCTCACATAAAAGAACTTCATGAAACATAAACTCCATCCACCCACAAATACAATTCACCATTGAAACACTAACAGATGAAAAGCTTAATTACTTAGATCGCACCATACGCAAGAGAAACAACAAACATGAATTCATAATCTACTGAAAACCCACAATCAGCAGCACCATTATTCATAACCAATCCAATCACCCCATAACTCACAAAGTAGCCAGCTTCAGATATTTTCCTCACAGACTGAACAAAATAACCTTGAACAAACATGATTGTACACAAGAACTGAACACAATAAAACAAATTGCACAGAAGGATGGATATGATGCAAAGCGAGTAGAGAAAATAAACCACAAAATACAAAAACAAACAACACATAACCATGAAACACACACACTAATCACCCCAATCACCCCATAACTCACAAAGTAGCCAGCTTCAGATATTTTCCTCACAGACTGAACAAAATACCCTTGAACAAACATGATTGCACACAAGAACTGAACACAATAAAACAAATTGCACAGAAGGATAGATATGATGCAAAGCGAGTAGAGAAAATAAACCACAAAATACAAAAACAAACAACACATAACCATGAAACACACACACACAAACAAACACAACACAATACACAACAAATCAGCAGACAGTAAGCAACAAATCGCACATAATGACTTACAACAACAAAGCCACACACAGGGTGGGTAATACACTAAAGAAACAAGGACTCAACATCGCATTCAGAACCAACAACATAATACAAAGCAAGCTTGGAAGAAATACCACCAACACTGACAAATACAGCCAGTCTGGTACTTACCAACTTACTTGCAACTGCTGTCAATCTGTATATGTTGGCCAAACATGTAGGAATTTCAGAACCACGTATACACAACACATCAGAGCACTGAAAAGCAATAGCTCACACTCAACATTTGCAGACCACCTGATAGCACACAATCACCACCCAACAAACATTGAAGCTGACTTACACATCCTGAAAACTAGTAGTAGCTCAAATGGTTCAAATGGCTCTGAGCACTATGGGACTCAACTGCTGAGGTCATTAGTCCCCTAGAACTTAGAACTAGTTAAACCTAACTAACCTAAGGACATCACAAACATCCATGCCCGAGGCAGGATTCGAACCCGCGACCGTAGCGGTCTTGCGGTTCCAGACTGCAGCGCCTTTAACCGCACGGCCACTTCGACCGGCCCGTAGTAGCCTATACCAAAAATTAACTATAGAAGAAAACTATCACATCCAAAAATCAGTAGCCCAAGGAAAAAAAGTACTTAATGAATACACATCACTATGCAACAAAACCCTTTTCGCCACAACAGAAGAACTATACAAGTAACAACCACACCAAAATTACAACATCTCCCTCCCTATCTCTCCCTCCCTATCTTTTTCTCTCTCTATCTCTCTCTCTCTCTCTCTCTCTCTCTCTCTCTCTCTCTCTCTCTCTCTCTCTCTCTCTCTGCCCCAGTACTCAACACACACACGCAAACCCACACAAACCATACACCACTGACGCCAAATACAATTCAAACTCGCGCGCCTCACCCAGCGAAACACGCTACGAAACAAATGAACACCACACAGCCATAACAACACGTACTGGCAGCGAAAACTCCGCCTATGTTTTCAGAAATCGAAAAAGTGTAGTGCCAAGCGACCATAGGTTAAGAAGTAAGCCTATTTACTTCGCCAACAACACAGGAGAACGCACCACAACTTCAAAACCATAAGTTACACACAAAAAACGTGATACAGACTCATTTCCGTTCATAAATGCATAACAAGCAGAAAAATAAATTACGTGTGCTGTTTGCAGATGACGAGTTGTATATTGTGTAGCACAATAGCTACCAAAAGAAATGGACAACAACATCATGTAAGATATGTTAACTAATGCTTAAATCCACTTTTCGCCAATTAAGCTATAAATGAAACTTTTACATAATTTTGTAAAAAACACATATGTTAATATGTAACAACAATTTTACAGTTAAAAATAAAAACTGAACCCACTGACGATAGCATAAAAGTGCTGAAACATGTATGGGTGAAACGAAACAGAAAAAAACGTGTCTTGCATAAGGCGGAACTTCTCATCCCATTTTCGTAACAAGCACGGACACAAGAACAGCTGCACCACAAGATGATTATAGTTTTCTTTCGGACGTTTAGTAGTCGTTGTAGAAGCGGTATCTTGCAGTGACGTGGGTAAACGGTTAGTTATCGTTGCTTTCATATAATTAACCTTGCAGTGTTAATATTTCTTTTGCTGGTCTGTACCCAACGAAAAGGGCCTTGGAAGGTCGGTCCTCTCGTAGTAACCTTTCTCGTCCTTCCTGCTGGGTGTAGTCTGGTACTCCTTGGGCATAAGCTTTCTGTGCGCCCCCACTTGGGGAGCCAATTCAAACTTTTGGTTGCTTTACTGAAGCAATTATTCGTGAAGACCTACCTGTTTTCTATTTGGTAGCATTACTTAACTGCAGCTATTGTTAAAGAAGGCCTGATTGTTTCCTATTTGATAATTTCAATTAACTGAAGCTGTAACCATCGAAGGCCTCCCTATTTTCTATTTGGTAATTTTACTTAGCTGAAGCTGTTATTACAGAAGGCCTACTTGTTTTCTATTTGATGATTTTACGTAACTCAAGCTGTTATTAGTGAAGGCCAGCCTGTTCCCTTTTAATGAAAATAAGAGCTATTTCATAATTTGGGTCAGCTGAAACTTTTGTTTATCAAGTCCTACCAGTTTTATTGCCCTATTATTGAAATATGGTATCTTATTCTATGTTGTAATTACCTGAAATTGTGATTGCCAAAGGTCCACCTGTTTAAGCGGTATTTATGTCAATAAGGTAGTAACAGGAGATAACACTGATGGTACCTGGGCCCTAACCTTTCGCCTTACATCCCTTTACCCGTAAGTGTAGATTTCAGAGTTGTCTTTCCTCAACAACTGTAAGTCGTTATCAGGCCAAGAGGTGGTGTTACTTGGTACTGCGTGGTTTCTCCTGGGGAGTTAATTTTTTGTCCGCTGTCGTTATACTAACGTCAGAAATTCAACTATAGTCGCAAGATGACAGCCTATTCTGGAACAGGATGCCGGAGGGGCTATAGAACGAAAGCGGAGCTTACTCTCAAAGTATTACTCATAAAACAGTGAACTCAGATAATTTCTAAAAACTAAGATATACATTTCTAAAATAAATGAAATATTTAAGAATCTGGAAGTGCACTTAGTACCTACTGAAAAGCCGCATGTATTTACGGATGAAAAGTTCTAACGCTTTTGAGTTGTGGTATCACTAATTCAGATTTGAAGGATAGCGTTTTGTACTTCTTGTGAAACCACAGCTACACATGCATTATCAGTCGATTTTTATACTCCACGCTAGTATCTATCCACAATCAAAGAAACATCCGATACTCATCCGTGAGACAAATTTTTGTTTCTCGGTGGACCGCCTGGACACAGTGGTAACGCACAGGTAGATATTAACGGACGCTGAAAACTGAATTTATCAGCAATCGTCTATATCAGGACAAAGCATCAAATCAAGGATACGGGGTTGGGAACACGAGAGTTGTAGTTTGTCTCCTGGTTGGAACTATGAAACCTGAGCGACCCATTGCACAATTTTTTTGCATGCATCACGTTGTTCTTTGGTGTGTCCATTTTTCTCCTCGTCTTGCTCGGGAAAATCGGGCTTTGGTTCAGCTCGCCATCCAGTTTTACTTTTCCCTTGGTTCTCCAGTAACTCCTTTGAGTGTGGCACGGTATTATTCTCTATTGTGAACTATTATAATCAATGTGTCTTTATCTGGGATGCCTAACCACTCTCTGAGAGTCTGACACCACGGAACTCTTCCCCGACCATATATACGTTTTCTTTCTACTTTTTCTTCGATGATGAGATACATAAAGGTGTATTTCTCAGTTCAGAAGGAGTGCCCCTAATACACTGCTTTCTTGTTTTTCGCGATGATTGATACTTCAATACTTCTTTCAGACGATGAAGCACCTTTCATTGGTCAAAACATCTACCACTGGGGTGTGGCGCTACCTCAGCATTAAAAAGAACCTTTAGCCAGTTCATGAATGTGAAGTTAGTATTATAATATTCTGCTTCGTGTGGCAATATCGATCACACGTGCCAGTCTACAACTGACAAGATTTTTGTAAAAAGGCATATGATTCCTTTGAAAAGGGCAAGGTCGAGTTTCTTCCGCAACTTCCCTCAATCCGAGCTTGTGCTTCGTCTCCAGTGACCTTGTCTTCAACAGGGCATGAAATTCTATCTTCTCTTCCGTCGTTCAATATTCACTGCTTCTTGTGCACACAACAAGTATACAGATCTAAAGGCATCCGTAATTCAGCCTTCCAGCAGTGACGAATTGCTGAAGAAATTTCGGTTATGTACATTATTTTATAATCACCACCTGTCTCCGAGACGGATTTTTCTTTATGACTGTCATGATCCTGACAGGAAATTTATCTTGGTGTGGAGAATGAAATAGGGTCCAATCAGTCGAACGTGTCTGCTATAGTGCTGGTAACTGTCTTGCAGCGCCCGTGGACACAACTGAGATGTGGCTGCTTGTATTGTGTAAGCATAAACACTCCAGTTGACTGAATGCCGTTTAGATTGTGGCAATAGACCAACGGTAGGTAAGTGACAGGTAGACGGTGAATGTGAAGTAACAGACTGTCTTTACTTTATGAAGTGGCACAATTCGTGATTAGTTAGCCGGCTCCACATCAGTTAGTTTTGCAAATGAAACGAATGGTTGAAACTGCGCGTTTCACTGACCTCACGGCATAATTCACAGCCGATCTTCATCAGCGTGAGAAACTCGTGTTTTCCTTTTTTGTTTACACAACGAAATTGCAGCAAGCACCACTTTGCATTTGAACACGACAGTGTGGTCACGTGACCAACGACAGAGATCACATTTAATTTTGTTGAATAAAACGTTGTCAGTCAGGGGAAGCGGAGGAAAAATTTTTCTTCAGGTACGAAATAAACTAACGCCTTCTCTCTCTCTCTCTCTCTCTCTCTCTCTCTCTTTCTCTCTCTCTGTCAAGTATTTACGTGCTCCTGATCAATCTGTTCCTCGATATTTTCAATCGATGTAGTCCTACTGCCAAAATTTCTCTCTCTCTTTCTTTCTTTTCTTCTTTTTAGCACAGTCGACAGTTTCATCCAAATGACTGAGGCATAAAATTTGTGTCGAGTGGGGAGGGGGATATTTTATGCGGGTGTGGGTTTAGTTTTACAAAGAATTTATCAAATATAAAATATTATTCTTGGCAGTAGATAAATTGTAATAAAACAGAATTTAATTTAGAGCCAAATAGAGTAGTTGGAGGCAATGCTCGACAAGAGGATAACAACATAAAATACTTTTAGCACAATGAAAAAATTCAAATCAGCTTCGCCTCAACAGATAGAATCGAGCCAATAATAGTTTACAATACCTGGCCCCCGTCCACAAGTAGTAAAATGACAGTTAACCGCAGGAGAACAGACTAGAAGTATGTTTCTGATTTAATTAAGGCTACATACATTAGCACTCAGATTAATATAGATCTATGACCACTTTTATCACCAACTAGTCACTAAAGCGAGGCTGCTAACGACCATCTAAAGAATTATCTATGCGAACTTCCCAATACAAGTTCAGAACAATCTGACATTAAAAAGTACACTAACGGGAAAAAATCGCAACACAAAAGAGTCTAATGTAAAATAATGAAATTCCGGGAATAAAAATGATTACTACCGCAATATCACAGGTTAAAGTAAATACAACATAAGCCATCCCCAAATGGGAAATTATCGCACATTAATAACCAGTGTAACAGCTAGAATGCAAACACTCAAACGTGCATGCATTGTGTTGTACATGTGCCGAATATCAGTTTGTGGGGTGGAGTTCCATTCTTGTTGCTCTTGATCGGTCAGTATAGGGACGGTAAATGCTGGTTGTGGATAATGCACGAGTTGTCATCCGATGATGTCTGATACGTGCTCGATGGGAGACAGATCTGGTGATCGAACAGCCAAACACTCTGTAGAGCATATTGGGTCACAGCGGTATGCTGGCGAGCGTTATCCTGTTGGAAAACACCCCCTGGAACGCTGTTCATGAATGGCAGTGCAACAGGTCGAATCATCAGACTGATGTACAGTTTTGCAGTCAGGATGCGTACGATAAGCAAGAGAGAACTCCTGCTGTCATACGAAATCGCACCCCAGACCATATCTCTAGGTGTAGATCCCATGTGCCTATCACGCAGACAGGTTGGTTGCAGGCCCTCGACTGTCGTCCTCCTAACCAACACATGCAGTCACTGGCACCAAGGCAGAACAAGTTTTCATCACAAAACACAACAGTCGTCCACCCTGCCCCCCAATCAGCTCTCGGGTGACACGGCCGAAGACGCAAATGGCGTGGGTTTGCGGTTAGTGGAATGCAGCCTACAGGGCGTCTGGCTCGGCTGTCCTTGAGGTAACCGATTTGTAACAGTTCATTGAGTCACTGTGGTGCCAACTGCTGCTCAGTCTGCTGCTGCAGACGCAGTAAGATGCTCCAGGACCATTCCCTCTAGGTAGTGCCATGTGGGCGTCTGGAGCCTGTTCTTCTTATGACCGTACATTCTCGTGACCACCACTGCCAGCCTCATCCATAATGGCTACATTCCTGCTAAGTCTTCGTGCAATATCCCAGATGGAAGGTACAGCTCCTCCCTGCCTCATTACACGATTTCGTTCAAACGCAGTGAGGTGTTAATAATGGCGTTTTAGCCACCTTAAAGGTATTTCTGGCTAACCTCAGCTCGTTGCGTCCAGTATCAAAGGTAAATAACTCTCACGACCATGAAAGCGTGTATTTAAAGCAAACCTGATTTACATATCCTCATAGTGGCACTAACAGCGCCCCTGTAATGTCGTAAGTGCCAAATTTTAATCTTTCAGCGCCTACCAACTTTCTTTCATGTCACTCATCGTCTTGGTGCTACAATCTCTTCCGTCAGTGTAGATTACTCTCACAGGGCAAAATAACGAAATAATTTTCGGTAAAATGGTGTAAACCAAATCAGTTACCCCTACAGCTTAATAATAATATCATCTTCTATACAATGGCCCATGCAAAATCAATCACGTCCATAGATAGCAAAAGCAGTATGGCTCTCTTCTTTGAGGAAAACATCCGTATGCCCAACGTGCCGTCACACACAAGAACCGTAACACACGATACTGAACCCACAGACCTTCCGTTTGTAATGTTACTGATCATCCAATAACTCAATGAACAGCCGTTACACTTCTCTGTACGCTATGTCGAGTCACTCGGCCGACGACCATAGTGCTGTCGGCAATTACAGCACCTATTTAGTGTTTCTTTTGCAGTCTGGAAGCTCCTGGCCACATTTCCACTTGAATTGTTTTGCTCGGAAACGACACCAGCCGCCCTACTGGGTTGTACCTGTACACTCAGTAGCTACGCCCCACGGTGAGCATTAGTGAGGTCCTGTAGAAAGCTCCTTGGCATATCAGCTTAGAGAAGATTTCCGTTCTTGGCTCTCCACCAACTGACTGCACTCGTCCACTACTCAGCTGGAAACTATTGGACTGCATGGACAGCTCAGCTTGCTGCACGCATGGCGTCAGAAACGGCACCTGCAGTCTGCAAGACAACTCCAGACTGCCGTCCATTGCCGCCATCCGAATTAACTCCACCACATGCCATTGCTCACAGTCCGAGCCCCGGCTACTCTGGTTCGCCCGCTAGTCAGTCCAAGACTCCGGCTTCACTGCTGGTCAATTCCAGACTCCTTGCTCCGCTCTCTCGCTGACCCATTCAGGCTCTGAGAGGCGCCGACAGTGTCACAAACGCAGCCGACCATGCCGTTATCGAAGCACTAACCCGAGGGCAGCGCTAATGCGAACGGGTGGGTGGGGTGGGAAAAAAGACATGCTGCAAGTTACAAAATCACGGCACACCGCGACTAACAGCAAACGTCCTGACTGCATACGAGGTGTGATCAAAAAATATTAGGAATTTTAGTTTTTATTAAATAATCCATTTATTCAACAACTCTGTCCCTTTCAAAGAAACCCCGCCTCCCTCTCCCTCAGATATAATACATTAGTGCCCGCACTTTTTCCAATCTTGGAAGCACCCCTGGAACTCACTTCGTTATGGTTTTCTGTTTTTGTCTCATTTGTAGTGACAAAACGACGTCCATTCATCGTTCTCTTAAACTTCTGGAATATAAGGAAGTCGCAGGGACCATGTCCGGTGAACACGGTGGCTGAGGCAACATAGTGGTCTTGTTTTCTACCAATAAATTACGGACAGTCATTGAGGTGTAATTGGTAGCATTATCGTGATGCTATTTCTCCGAGTGGTTCGGCCACAAATCTTTTCGTTTTCTTCAGACTGCTTCACGCAAACGGCACGTTACTCCCAACTGGTATTCCTTATTTACCTTATGAGCATAAGGCAGGAACTCATGATGCACTATCCGATTGTAAATCGTAAGAAAAAAAAGACCGGTAAAGGTGAACCTTCATATGCTATCGAACTTGTTGAACCTTTTCGGTCTTGGCTCTTCGGGCAGTTTCTATTGGGACGATTGGGCCTTGGTTTCGACGTCAAACCTGTCTACCCACGTTTCATCACCTGTTATAATCTTCTTTAGAAGTGATGGACCGTTACCGACTTCATTCAGAAATTCCTGACCGACATCTGCGCGACGTCGTTTTTGGTTGAAATTCAAGTTTCGGAACAAACTTTGTTGCTACACGTTTCATGCTCAAAAGATCCTAAAACATTGCTTCGATTTTACATCTACATCTACATCTACTACTCCGCGAGCCACCTTACGGTGTGTGGCGGAGGGTACTTATTGTACCACTATCTGATCCCCCCTTCCCTGTTCCATTCACGAATTGTGCGTGGGAAGAACGACTGCTTGTAAGTCTCCGTATTTGCTCTAATTTCTCGGATCTTTTCGTTGTGATCATTACGCGAGATATATGTGGGCGGTAGTAATATGTTGCCCATCTCTTCCCGGAATGTGCTCTCTCGTAATTTCGATAATAAACCTCTCCGTATTAGTAACCTCTCTGACGATGAGTCGGCGATTTTCCAGAACTATATTCTTTACTTCTTTACTTCTTCCACATTGTCGTGAGTAGCTCATGTGCTAGGGCGGCCAGGATGGTTATCGTCTTCAGCGTGTGCTCGACCCTCTTTGACACGTTTATAACACTAGGAAACTCTCATCTTGCTCATAGCAGATTCGCCAGGTCAGTATTTCAAAGCCGGTGCTGCACTTCATTCTATTTTTCAAGCAAAATTTAGTGCGAATTCTTTGATCTGTCTTTTTCGAAAATAAAAATTCACCGAGCTCTCGAAAACAAGTGTAACCATTCTGAATGTCAACGATAAACTAACTATTCGAAACAGTTGAAATGCAGACGAACATGAGGTACATGTGTACCAACAAGACAAAAATTTGATTTGGAAAACGGTTGTATAAAGCCCACGAAATTAAAAAATTCACGTTACTTTCTTTATCACACATCGTGTGCAAGTTTTTTTTCCATCCCTTCTTCCTCTGTCACTGAGCAACTTCCCTGATTCACTAAATCCGTTTTTCTCTTTCACGGTATTGGTAATAGAACCCATCTCAACACTTAATGAGCTACAAAATGTTGTTCTGCGATCTCACGTGATTAACAAACGTACTAGTCATAGACTGAACCATTCTGAGAGGAGTCAAAAGTTTAATTCAGTTCAGATTCAGTTTATATTATGATCTCACTGTGTAGACTCGTAACTACATTTTTAAATGGCACACAGTGACAACCTAAAGCCTCCTCGTTCGTTACTTTACATTTTAACAACTACTGATCAGGTATTATGTCTCCCTGCTCTGTTTCATGTATATTCTGTTCTGTTGTGCGATTTCAATAATACATTGTCCTACCTATAACCAGTTTTTTCAGCTTCGCTACTATCCATTTCTATAGATACTGATTGTGAGCAGCTCTGTGTAACTGAACGTGACTATACACACACGACAATGCTACGTTCCTTCAGTTCCCATGAATAAATTTAGATTTGTCGAAAAAATCGTGCTGTTGCCAAGCACAATACAAGACTACACTGATGAGCCAAAACATTATGACTAACGCCCGCAGCGACACAGAATGCTGCCTACAGGAAATGCTGAGTGACAATTATTGAACTACATGAAAAATGACGTAAATTAGTTAAACTACAGTGTGCACACACTTTATTCAACATGTAAACCTCGCTACATATATTCAGATTTAGCTTATGACAAGTTCGATATTCTTGCCATCATTGGCGAGGATGTGGCGCAGAACCGCATGAGCCGGTGAAGTGCTGGATCATCCATGCGGTCGATGAACTCTTGAATAGCTGTTATCAGTTCAGCAATGGTTTTCAGGTTATTGCTGTACACCTTGTCTTTTATATAGCCAAACAGATCGGGAGAATATGGCGACCAATCGAGGCCCATACTAGTGGTCTCTTGGTACCCCAGAGCCAGAGTGCGGCCTCCAAAGTGCTCCTCCAGGACATCAAACACACTCCTGCTTCGACGGGGTCGAGCTTCGTCTTGCATAAACCACATCTTGTCGAAATCAGGGTTACTTCAGATAATGGGGGTGGAATCATCTTATAAAATCTTTACGTACCGTTCGGGTAGCTAGTGTGCCATCAAGGAATATTGCACCGATGATTTCGTAACTGGACACTGCACACCACACAGTCACCCGTCGAGGGTGAAATGACTTCTCGATCGCGAAATGCGGATTCTCAGTGCCCCAAATTTTGCTTATTGACGAACCTATCCAAATGAAAGTGGGGTATCGTCGCTGAATCAAACCATACAGCACACAGTAATTCCCATTATGTCCCTCGACCAACCGTGCAGTTCGAACGTCCTAACGCAAAGCCGTCAGTAGTTATGACGATTTTATTTCATATAGTTCAGTAATTGGCACCCTGTATATTCGCCATTGCGAATACGAACCGCGTTCGTCTTCATATTGGAATGACGACAATGAAAATTGGTAACGGATCAGGACTCGAACCCGAATTTCCCGCTTTATGCTGGCGACCGGATTAACTGCTTCCCCTACCCGTACACTAATCACGGCCAGACCCAAACTTCCATACGTCGCGGTCCATGTGTCACAACTTGCACTCGTTCGTTAGTATATTCCCAACCAGAAAGGACATACTTATTAAGACGAGGCCCTCGTTTTGACGAATAAATACGGAAAACAGCGTCTATGTTATAAAGAAGTATGATGCTGTGGCCGAGCGGTTCTAGACTCTTCAGTCCGGAACCGCGTTGCTGCTACGGTCGCAGGTTCGAATCCTACCTCGGGCATGGATGTGTGTAATGTCCTTAGGTTAGTCAGGTTTAACTAGTTCTAAGTCTAGGGGACTGATGACCTCAGATGTTAAGTCCCATAGTGCTTAGAGCCAGTGTCCATACAGGCAATTAATGACGGCTCTACTAGTATGCTTCTACTACTGTCCTGGTGTGCTAGTGCCTGTCTACTCGTGTGCGGCCGAGGCTGGGACGAGCGGCACTTTTATTCTCTTCGGGTAGAGAACGCTCCTGTCGTGGTGACATCCTAGTCAGCGTGCTATTGGCTGACGTCGTCTCACATACCTCTCTGCTCTTGCGTTCTTCATCTTCGTGTCGGCGCTGGTCGAAACGCCGGAATAGGACGTAAACCACCTTTTTGTAATTTTCGTATTGATCTAGCAGGAGCATGTAACAACTTCAGTTCCTCTTCTTTCCTTGCTGTTTTCTATTTTTCCAGTACTCCTTCGTCTTCACCCCATGTCGTCTTGTCCTGCCTTCTGTTCATGTTGATCCCGATTTCTTATTTCTTCTGCATTGAGAGCCTTCTAAGTATAGTTTTTTATTCTTAAAAAGATTTCTGTCTGGTACTTCCGATTCTTTGATGTTATTTATTTCTAGTTCTTTCCTTATTTCTGTAATCCGTGCTATTGTCGACTTCCGGAAATACAGCAGTATTTGTTTCGTGAGCCTATTCTCATCAAATTGGAAGAGGTGTCCAAAAAAATTAATCTTCTTTTAGCTATTACTTCCAATATTTCCTCAATATTTTTGTATTCTCCCTACTACTTCTTATTTTTCAACTAGCTGTAGTTTCCACTGCACGCATTATTTTTCTAACAATCTGTCTTTCAATTTCCTCTATCCTCTCCAGCTTATGGTTCATTGTTAAGCATTCACATCCATATAATCCTTGTGGTCGTACCTCTGTGTTGAAGTGTTTGTTTTTGTGGATATGCATTGAGTGTTGTAAATATTCTTTGTCAAGCCATAAACTCCATTTTGGTAACTCTGACCGTCTTTATTTCTTTCTCTTTTACTCTCTCTCGTTCAATTTTTGCGTCCCTTTTCTTCCTGCGCTCTTGGCGGAAGCCAACTTCGCCACCCACTTCGTACGGACCTGCTGATGGCAAAAAATACTGGGATTAGAAAGGGTATAACGCAGTTTTCTCCACTGCTGTCCAACATATACATTAGTGAAGCAATGACAGAAATAAAGGTTGGTGAGTGGTATAAAAGCTCAGAGAGAAAAGATATGAACCTTGAGATTGGTCAATGACAGTGGCATGTTCAGCCAAAGTTAGGAAGAGTTGGAGAACTTGTTGAATGAAGAAAAGTCTAAAAAGAACACTCTATAGTTTGAGAGTAAACAGAATCTTGAGATTGGTCAATGACAGTGGCATGTTCAGCCAAAGTTAGGAAGAGTTGGAGAACTTGTTGAATGAAGAAGAGTTTAAAAAGAACACTCTATAGTTTGAGAGTAAACAGAAGAAAGCTGAAAATGATAAGTAGCAGAAATGAGAATAGCTATAAAATTTAATACCAAAATTAAGGACCGCGAAGTAGGAGAAGTGAAGGAATTCTGCTACCTTGCAAGAAAAGAAAACATGGCGAAGTTAGACATAACAAACAAATAAGCGCTGGAAAAGAGGGAATTACTGGCCAAATGTATCTACCAACATAAAACGTCGGCTTCAGATTCAGCAAGAAATTTCTGAGAATGCACATTTGGAATATGGCACTTTTTGGAATTGAATCGTCGACCGTTGGAATGTCGAAAAAGAAGCGAATCGAAGCGTTTGAGATGTGATGCTATAAATGGATCAGGTGGATTATTGAGATAAGAAAAGAGAACTCCACAGAATCGGAAAGGAGATGATGTGGAAAACTTTGACAAGACGAAGCTGTAAGGTAAAGGCATATCTGTTAAGACATCACGGAATTACTTCGAATGTACTTCAGAAAGGTACAGAGTGTAAAAGCTGTATGGAAGACAGGGACTGGATGATATCCCACAAATAATTCAGGATGCTGAGGACATGTGCTACTCTGAGGCGAAGAGTTTGGCACACGAGAAGAATCCGTATGAGGCTGCATCAAATCACTCAAAATGTTCAAATGTGTGTGAAATCTTATGGGACTTAACTGCTAAGGTCATCAGTCCCTAAGCTTACACACTACGTAACCTAAATTATCCTAAGGACAAACACACACACCCATGCCCGAGGCAGGACTCGAACCTCCGCTGGGACCTGCCGCACAGTCCATGACTGTAGCGCCTGAGACCGCTCGGCTAATCTCGCGCGGCTCAAATCACTCAGAAGTTCAAATGGTTCAAATGGCTCTGAGTAATATGGGACTTGACTTCTGAGGTCATCAGTCCCCTAGAACTTAGAACTACTTAAACCTAACTAACCTAAGGACATCACAAACATCCATGCCCGAGGCAGGATTCGAACCTGCAACTGTAGCGGTCGCGCGGTTCCAGACTGAGCGCCTAGACTAATGACAAAAAATGTTGCAAGATATGACAAAGCTCCATTTATTTTATCACGGCGACTATTGGACTTCGTCCTGACACACATTCGTGTGAGAAAGTAATACAGAGCAGTCACTAGTTTCTGAAGACGATGTCATCAAACAATATCTGCCAGCTGCAGGGCCTCGACACTACAAAACGTTTGTATGTAGCACCAGGGCACTTCCCCGTTGCTAAGTGGTAACCGCTTAGCTCGCCAAGACAAAGTGAGCAGTCAAACGCTCCCCGCGCTGCAACGCCGAAGAACAAAGTAGAGTCGCTACTCGCAGCGGCGATCAGTAATGGCGACGGCTCGCGCGTGGTTGGCTGTCTGGCGCGAAAGGGGGAGGAGGCGGTCAGACCAGAAGAGCAGCGCTTTGGAAAATTTCGTAATTTATATAGGAATTCGACCCCTGGCGAGGCGGCATCCCCGGCGCCGGCGCCGGCCGGGGTGGTCTTGTCCGTCGTTTTGGGGCGCGGGACGTGCGCGCGCTGCCGCTCAGCCCTCAAACAATGGCAGCGTCGCCGCCGTGTCGTTTATTTGGGCCGGTGGCTGCCATACGCCACGGAATTACATCTGACCGCCAGCCACCCGCGACTCTCCCAGCCCTGTCCTCCTACCGGCTGGTGGCGAAGGCGCCCTCGGGCCTTCGTGGGAAGGGACGACAAATCTTCGCGTTTCTATTCAAACGTCAGCGGGACCACCGCGCCAGATGTCTTCATAATTCGAGCGTGATGATTTCTTTTCATGTGCGACCGTACCTTTTGTGTGTTAATCACAACTCGTGCGCCACGCTCGGGAGCGCTCGTGAAACACGAAGATTTAAATCAAAGCTAAGGTTCAGTTGTGTTCGGTGTAGTTACGATAGACCTTTTCTTACTGCACAGCAGGGTCTTACTGAGGGTGTGGCGAGACAAGCCTCTGCCAAGAGTGCAGGCACAGAGAGGGCGCAAAAAAGGACCGGAACATTTAACACTTTCATATACACATCACATACCTCCCAGGTTCGATTCCCGGCGGGGCCAGCGATTTTTACCTTCCTCGAGATGACTCGGTGTTTGTGTTGTCCACATCATTTCATCATCATTCATGAAAAGTGGCGAGATTGGGCTGAGCAAAGGTTGGGAATTTGCACGGGCGCTCATAACCGCGCAGTTAAGCGCCCCACATACCAAACATCATCATCATCATCACATACCATAACGTACTAGTGAATAAGACTAATTTTAAAAATATTTGTGTACTCTACAGTCCCCCTCGGTAACTGAGTGGTCGCGTAGACGGCTGCCATGCGGAGGACCTGCGTTTAATTCCCGGAACTCCCAAGAATTTTTCCTTGGTTGGAGGACTGGTACAGGGTGCACTTAGCCTCGTGATGCCAACTGAGGAGCTACTCGATCGAGTAGTGGCGGCTCAATGGTCTTGAAAGTTTGCAAAACGCTTGGGAGAGCGGTATGCATACAGCATCCTCTTGGCGCCCGAAGGCGCGGAACGACGCGGCGGCCGGTAGACATCACTTCGGCCTTCGAGGGCCGAAGAGTAGCTCGTTTTTTATACTCTACAACACATTCATATTTAAGTCTTCATTACGGAGATCTGTAAGCTACGGAGACGGACTAGATATTCTAAAATACTACCGTTAACCTTGATAAAGACCTCATTTCGTCAAGAAAGATACTTAATATAAGCAACGTAGATAGGCAAATGAAATAGTTGAAAAAAGTAAATCACCACGTCCAGATAAAATCGCAATTCGATTTTACAGAGAATACTCTACGGCATTGGCCTCTTACCTGGCTTGCATTTATCGCGAATCTCTCACCCAGCAGCAAGTCCCAAGCGAGTGGAAAAAATCGAAGTTGACTCCTGTGCATAAGAAGGGTAAAAGACCGGGCCCACAAAATAGGACTAATATCGTTAACATCGGTTTGCGGCAGAATTCTCGAACATATTCTAAGTTCGAATATAATAAGTAATCTCGAGACGAAAAAGCTGCTGTCCACAAATCAGGACTGACATATTCAGAATGCTGAGTGTGGGCTGATATGAAACTTCCTGGCAGATAGAAACTGTGTGCCGGACCGAGACTGGAACTTTTTTTTGTAACCATGTAATTTATTTAAATTTTTAACAACGATACATTTTTAAAACATTTCCTGCTATTAAAATATTATATTCCTACAATTGGTTAACATTACTGTCGTTGTTTATAGTTTTTTGTTTGTACATTCTTTTCTTTTGCATTTTTCTCTTATTGTTGTTCCTCGAACCCTTTTCCATGGCCATTTGTCGTCCTTTTTGTGGGTAAAACACTGCAGAACAGACTTAATACTTTATATCTATCGTCAACAAATTGATTATGAGTTCAGATTGGTGTATGTGATGCACTTTGTGGTGCTACAGCCACGATGTACATGCGGATTTGCAGTCTTCCTCTAGTCAGCACTGTTAGGGGGGAAAGTATGACAGAAAACATCAGCATGAGAGGTGGAGCAGAAGTGGGAGAAATTTTTACATGTACTACAAACTAAAGATAAATTGAAGAAGATAGCAAAAATAATGTCATGTTATATAAGAGAAGCAGAGGGGAGAGTATAAATTTTAGAAAGCACATAGTAAAGGAAAACCTTTTTATGAGTGGTTGGTGCTTTTCACTAAGTAATGCTTGTATCCTAAACACTATAGTACAAACAATGGAGGATATCTGGATGTCATGCAAAACCGCATAACCGAAATAGCTGTTGTATTTTTTTCACAAACACACGTTTAGAAGCACTGGTAGTACTATTGGACATACTTTTGACTCTGATTTGGAAGTGAGCATGGCAGATGTTTAATGGGATGCACTTTGTAACACTGATTTCGCTGAGAAGAAACACTTTAAAACTATACTTGACTATTTGAGGCGAGAGGAGAAACACTTTCTCTTTTATGGTGTGTAAGGTGTCAGGCAAATCCAACACCTTCCATGGAAACCCTGACATGATATGCAAATCCAGTAGTATGTCACATAGCTCCAAATAAATCGTGACATTAAATTAACCAAAGTAATACGAGTAACGAGTGAGCAAATGGAATACCACAGACTAACACAAGAATGCCTAAATGCATTTCATACCTTCCCACCGTGAGACAGACGCAGTTCTGAGGGGAGAAACGAGAACAGAAGCCGAGAGCAGAACTATGTTAAGCTGGAAGGCCCTACGATAAGGAACGGACACCCACGTCGCCAGCTAACCGTAGGACCACCCCAGCCGCAAGTTTTAGCGTGAGACTTTTTTGCGTCTCTGTTACGTCAGGACCACCCCCAGCCCATGTTAAAAGATAGAGCCCTCCACAAGAACAGTATAGATCTTACGATAACACTAAAAGGACCACACCAGCTGCAAGTTTTAGCGTGAGACTTTTTCGCGTCTCTGTTACGTTGCAAACTTTAAAAACATTGCCCCACCACTAAAAGTATAACGTTTCTCATTGGATAGACAGAATTTTTGTAAACGGAGCTTAAGGTTAACATTGAGACCCTGATTAGTCAGATGAAAACACAGCCAGATAGTTTTTTTTTTAACCAACTTCGGTAAATTGTAGTAAGGAGAAGTTAAGAGAGAGTTGCTTCCGAGACGGCGAGGTGAGCGGAGCTGTGCTGTCCGCACAGCGCATAAAGCTTCACTCAGAACTGCAGAAGTCTCATCTGTTACATCCCCGTTTTGCGTAATACTAGTGTCGATCGTCAATTAAAGCTCGTGGTATTCACATTTGCTACGTAAGTTAAAATCTGAAACGCGATGATTTTTCTGTTATATAATTATTGAGAAGCCACATCAGCCACTGTAATTTACGACAAGTTAGATAAGTAATTAAAGATAATTGAGGGTCACTGTAGACTGTTTTGATAGTTTTCTCTTTTGTGAAACTTAATTTAAACTTAGATTATAGATGTGATATGGTATAGTTCATCCTTCGATCCATTGTAGAACTTGTAAACCCACTCAGGGAATATTCGTTCACGATTTGTTGAACGCAGTTGGTTTTTACCATCATGTATTAAAACATTTCCTTTTATCAATAGTGCAATTTATAAACAGTGTTTTGTGAGTAGAATAAAATTTCCAGTGGTAAACTTAACTGCTTTTTCGACGTTATTTTACCAGCTAACTAAAAATAGGAAAGCCTTGAACCCCTTCCACTAAATTTAATTAGTCTTAAGATTCTTTTACAGGGAGTGCAGTGGAGCTGACGCTGAAATCATTAAGTATTTGGTTGTATCATCGCTAGTCTCACTGAACTCTTCTGAACTCTACATGTCATGTGTGGTCTGGCGTCTCCTTACCAGCAACAGGTCCCAAGTTCAAACTAGTCAATTCCCCTAAAAAACACGCTCACAGCGTCGTTGCGCGAAATTGGCAGGGAGATGCGATATAGAACAAACAGACACCACACAGAATGTTAGAGGTGCATTTATTCACTTTCACTGCACACTTTCGTCTTGTGGTGAGGTGGCTATTGGCGGTGCTGAGGGTCACAGGCTGGAGAGAACTCTGACGATTGCTGTCTGCAGTGGAATCTGCAGGAAGTTTCTGAAGTTCTTGCGGTAACGTCTGTGCTGCTCGGCCGTCTTGTTTTCCTCCCATATCTCCACCAGGAAGGCCAGATGATCGGTCTGCCTCCTCGCTACGATGGCGTGTGCCGCCATGGCGAGGATCTAGAGTGTCGCCAGTCGCTTGGGTCATGGAAATGGGTTGAAGTCTGGGGCGGTGATTGCTTCCACTGTGATGCTTCCGGCGCCGTTCTGTTGATGTGGGCCAGCATCTGATGACATGCTCGTGACCTCTGCCTTTCGCAGGCAACTGATCTACCATCTGAGCTACCCAACCACGACTCACAACCCCGTCCTCACAGCTCCAATTCTTCCAGTATCTCGTCTCCGACCTTCCAAACTTCACAGAAGCTCTTCTGCAAACCTTGCAGAACTAGCACTCCTGGCAGAAAGTATGTTGCGGAGACATGGATTAGCCACAGCTTGGGAGATGTTTCCAGAATGAGATTTTCACTCTGCAGCGAACTGTGCGCTGATATGAAACTTCCTGTCAGATTAAAACTGTTTTCAGGACTGATATAGAAAGCATCGATCGTGCAAAACTCAGCTTGCCCTTTTCTCACGTGATATCTTGCGAACCATGGACGACGCGCAACTGGCAGACTCCATATTTCTAGATTGCCTAAAAGCGTTTGACATAATGCCCCTCTGGAGACCGTTAAATAAGGAACGAGCATACAGAATATGTTCGAAGATTTGTGAGTGGCTCGAAGTCTTGTTAAGTAACAGAACCCAGAACGTTGTCCTCGACGGCGATTGTTCATCAGGGATAAGGATAGTGTCAAGAGTGTCCCAGGCAAGTGTGATAGGACCGCTCTTACACTCTATTTGCGTAAAAGGTCTAGCGGACAGGGTGAGAAGCAGTCTGCAGTAGTTTGCTGATGATACTGTGTTGTACGGGAAGGTATCGTCATTGAGTGACTGTGGTAGGATACAAGATGAGTTAGACAACATTTCCAGTTGGTGCGATGAAAGGCAACGTGCTCCAAATATAGAAAAATCTGAGTTAATGCAGACGTATAGGAAAAAACGAGTGAGTAATGTTCGAATACAGCATTTGTAGTGTCCCGCTTGACGTAGTCACGTCGATTAAATATCTAGGTCGAACGTTGCAAAGCGATATGAAATAGAACGAGTATGTAAACGACGTAGCAGGGGAGGCAAATGGTGAAGCAAATGGTTACTTCGGTTTATTTGGAGAATTTTGAAGTCTCGTTTATCAGTAAAGAAGAGGGCGTATAGAACACTTGTGCGACACATTTTTGAGTAATGTGTTGAGTGTTTGCGATCCCCACCAGGTCCCACTCAAGGAAGACATTGACGTAATTCAGAGATAGGCCGCTGGATTTATTACAAGTGGGTACGATCAAAACGCGAATATTAATGAGACGCTTCGTAAACTTTTCGAGAGCATTATTGAGAAAATTTGGAGAACCTGCATTTGAAGTTGACTGCAGAACAATTCTACTGCCGTCAGCGTACATTTTGCATAAGGACCACGAAGATAAGGCAATGGAAATTCGAGCTCGTACGGAGACATATAGACTGCCGCTTTTCCCTCTATTTGCAAGCGGAACAGGAATGGAAAAGATTAGTAATGGTACAAGTTACCCTGTGCCATACACCATATGGTGACTAGCGGGGTACGTATGAAAGCGTAGATGTAGAACCGGGAGCGGTAAGTGAGTACTGTACTCCAACCCCTCGTGCTCTTATTTGTTGCCTACGAGGTGAAGCATTCCTCTGGACCCGCCATCGGAAACGCATGCTGATGAGAGTATCATTTCGCCCATATAGCGTCATAAAGAAACAACTGTACCCAACAAAAGTCTATCGCTAACGTGGGTTGTGTGCCAACGGTCGTTCGGCTCACAAAGCTGTCACCAACATAGATCGCTCACTTTCAACATTGGACTTCTCACTGCGGGTTTGAAAGTTCTGAAAGGATGCCACGAAAGTTAGCTATCTGACCGAAGGCTTCTGATTTCCGCCAGATTTCTGCCGACTGAGGACTGGAGAGCGACACGATGATAGAGGAAGTAAGCAAAACAATAGAGGGGATATGGGATTTCCTTGCCCCTCTCGCCAGAATTATCGCTGCTCCTTTCTGTTGGTATGAACTGCAGTGAAAATTAAAAGAAATCAAGAATACGTCTTCTATGGCTGATGGATAATATTAAGGGAGTCATAACTCGCTTGTTCATCGATGTGATGTTGAACCATCGTGTAAAAAAACATACTCCGCCATTGGTCATCGACTGCATTACATAAGCATCTGTTGCCGTAAGGTCACTGCAAGTAGGCCTAACTTACGTAGCAGGTAATTTGATTATACTAGCGCGAATGAAACTCTGACTCACTCTAAAACATCGAAAGCCTTACGTTTCTTCTCTGATCACTATTCCAAATGTTTAACATTCGTAATTTTTGTGTCAAATCTCTCTGGACAGTGATTTCGCTACGTCTCCTAACAAACACGTATGGACGAATGCTAGTATCCAAGTGAAACACGGCGATGTGATAAATACGCCGGCAGTTAGTAGGTTTGTTTCATCAACGCCGTGCACAAAAACAAGACATATTTTTTACTTTCAGCGCTTTTCTAGATTTTTTAATTTATTTACTGCAGTGATTCATTTAATTTGTCGTGTTTAGTACTTTCCATCATTATAGCTCATTTAAATAACATTTTTCAATACTACTTTTTCTTTTATTAAAACCAATTACAAAATCACTAAATTTGCTAAATTTTCGTAAAAAAGATATGCTTGGGCGGCAGTCTCCATCTGTCCCACAGAGCATCAAACTGTAAGGCAGACGATACGAACAGCCATCAAACGAATGTCACTGCCCTTTTGTTGAATACATAGCCTTTCCTACTTCTGTGATTTTCCCAACCTGAATGGTATATAATGTGTCTTCGTGGTTCAGCCACTTTTGCCTGTAACAGTTCTTAACAAATCTATTCGAATTCGCTCAGTGCAGCAAGAGAGAGTTTAGATTGTGCCACCTGGTGATTACAAGACACAGTAGACACGAGTGCTATAGTACGTGCCGGCCGCGGTAGCCGTGCGGTTCTAGGCGCTTCAGTCCGGAACCGCGGGACTGCTACGGTCGCAGGTTCGAATCCTGCCTCGGGCATGGATGTGTGTGATGTCCTTAGGTTAGTTAGGTTTAAGTAGTTCTAAGTTCTAGGGGACTGATGACCTAAGATGTTAAGTCCCATAGTGCTCAGAGCCATTTGAACCATAGTACGTTACTCAGGTGTACCCGCTTCGAATTATAGTGATATTAATCTCCAGTATTTGAATGTCAGGGGGAGGAGAGACGGTGGTGTAAAGTTTCTGATAGCCAGACATTGCATCAGTCTTCTTATTTTCTTCTTCTTAATATTGTCATGGGGATTTTTATTTATTTTCATAATTTTTCGGTTATTTTACTTTGTTAGGTGGGCATTCATTTTGATTTTTGTTAGTTATCGATGTGGGCGTCAGAGAGAGAGAGAGAGAGCAAGCCATGTTTGTGTTCAACAATCTTTCGTCTTGTTGTGGTACAGTCTTTGCCTCCACGCAATCTGACACCTTCTTAGTTTAAGTGTGGTTCGTGACGGAAGTATTCGGTAGTGCTGTGTTGACTTGTGATTGCATCTGTTAGATGAACAGAGATTTATTGTAAAGGACAGCAAGGACGAATGTGATGTATAGATTGGAAGACGGAAGGAATATAAACTTTGAATAGTGTTATTTTTAAGAGAAGGAGTTTGAGGTAAGACTGTAGCACTGCACAGCTAGTTTGTCGGAATGATTGTCAGTTATTTAACTTGCTCAGAACTGAGAGAAAGACCAACCCACTTCTCTGAGTCAGTGCATCAAGATATCAACTGACTAAGTTGTTTAGTTTCTATAGAAATTCTCTGTTAGCTTCGCGCCCTTTTCAAATCATTGTTCAGTTTGTTAAGCATAGTATTGTTCAGACCAATGTTATGTGTGGAAAGCACGCGAAATTTTACTCCGTAATTTTTGATCAGGTCTAGATAATTGTTTTACTTTAGTTGCGCATTTAATTAAAAGACAAGTTGTTTTCAGACCATTTACAGTTCATTTCAAATTAGATTCTTTATAGTCAAGAGTTAGGGTATGAGATTTTGTTGGATAAAAGTTTGTGGGTACATAGTTTGGTAACAAATATACTTGTTCCTTCTGTCTTTGAATCTTGTGAGCTTTGTTGTGTGTAGTATCGTATTTTTAACTGTTAGTGTATATCGCGTTTTTTGACGTAGAGGTTGTAGACCAGCCCGGTATTTGCTTAAATAACCGTCGAAAACTGCCTACAACCACATTCGGATTGGTTTGTGCACGGGACCAGCGGTCGTCAACATGGTGCATAGATTCGATCTGGTTTTGTCTCATCTTCCTGCGAATATATCGAAAGATTGTACGCTGTTCGTTAAGTTATACGAGCGAGTTAACAGACTTCGCGCCACTGCCCTGCGATAAAATCCAGAACCTCATTACAGTGTCATTGGCTGAACAAAAATGACATTAACGGCAGTGATCTATTCATCGGATAGGGGTACTAAGTTCGGCAGCCCGCTTGGTGCCATTTGCTAAAAGTAGCGTATGAGCCACCCGATACAGCATCTCTTTTCTCTCACCCTCACACTCAACTACTCCAACACAAAATTACACTAAACACGCGCTCTTATCAGTCACCTACACTGAGAAGCGTTGGGTAAGACTCTCGATCACGTCGACATGAATCTCAGGACACTTACATAACTTATCCGCAAGTGTTTCTTCATTGTTTCAAAATCCCCACTGTGTACGTATCGGGTCTAGAAACTACGTATCGTGTCCTACATAAACTTCCAGCTCGTTATTTTCATGAGCAACAGCACGGAGCTGGCTCGCCCGTGGCATCATAGGTAGACAAGAGTGTAAGTTCGTGCGCCTGTTTGGAGCACTCTTGATTCTTTCACCATGCAGTAGGAAAAAATTGCCAGATTTAACAGAACGGAGTGCCATCTGGTCGTCGTTGCATAAGTAAGCGTGTAACGCTGAGGATGCCTGCTAGCACTTCTCTAACGAGGATTACCTATCAAAGAAAACAGTCAGTCTGGTTGTAAGTAATGTGCGGTAAGGCATTTGACGAATCTGCCACAAAAATGACTTCAGCTACAAAGATTTGTACCGGGGCGACAGACATACATAAGTACATTGGCGAATGCGAACAGATCCGTCGTTTCCAAGCCTTTAATTGCCATGCAGGCATATCAACGCCGAAATATCGTGTGCATCATGAAGTCATCAGTTCGGCTACTCACCCGAAAGCATACCGTAAAAAAACTTCGACTTGTTGTATGCGGTACTCTTGTTTATGTTACATTGTGTCAATCTCTTCTTGATGGCTCTTCTGCATGCTACGTAGTGACAGATTAACGCTGGATATCCGAGTTTTGTCTGTAAAATTCGCCTACCTTCTGTTGGGATCTCTTTCAGCTATTGTACGTTGATTTATTTCCTCGTCTGTTCTATTTAATAATTCATCACTTTACGCTGTATCCAAATCATTACCTCTTTTACCTCTTTCAACACAGTTTCATAAATTACTCTCCCTACTTTTTCACAAAGTGTTTTATTTTGACACAGTGCAACGTTTCAAAGAATTCCAGCTCTATTTTCAGTACATTCATGTTGTCATAGCTACAGCATGGGTACAAGAAGTATGTTCTAGTGTTTTTGGTAGACCTTGGGCTAGGAACCATTTGTATACCTAGGAGAAGGCTCGTCTTAGTGTCACTGTCCTGCAGTACAGCTCAAAGTTATTACACACTTCCTACTGATTAGGTAAATGGAGCAAGTCGATTGGTTCTTTTTGCCTTTGATGCGGTGTACGGTGTGCATGATGCGACTTGCGGATCCGCTATTAATTCATGAATGATTGCTCGAGAGACCCAAGAAAAGGTTTTCCTTTTACTATATTTTTGCCGTCACCAACGGGCCAAACTGCAGCCGAGGATTCCAGAAAATGGTTGTAACGTCTACGATGCATTCCTAAGAACCTGATCTCCAACAACCATGAATTTTTCTTTTCATATCTGTATCCGTTTCCGAGATAAGGAGGTTCACTGTTACCCTATCTGTACACGTAAATACACACGTGAAATCCGACGTGAGGCGAAAGCATAGTTCATAAAGTGACTTAGCACGGAGAATTAGGCTGTAGAATGTCCCCGTTATCATCTAGGAAGCTCATGTTGTAGTACTGAAGCATATGCAAAAAAAATTTTTTCGCGTAAAATCCGGTTTGTTTTCATTATTTAAATTTCACGTAAGTAAAAAAAATGGTTCAAATCGCTCTGAGCGCTATGGGGCTTAACTGCTGTGGTCATCAGTCCCCTAGGACCTAAGAACTACTTAAACCTAACTAACCTAAGGACATCACACACATCCATGCCCGAGGCAGGATTCAAACCTGCGACAGTAGCGGTCGCGCGGTTCAAGACTGTAGCGCCTAGAACCGCTCGGCGACTGCGGCCGGCGCACATAAGTAAAGTATCTAAATTTTACAGACCAACAATTTCTTTTCATCTAAGTTACATGCTCTGCTGCAGTAGGGAAAAGGAGGGAACCAAAGGAAAAATGCCAATATGTTCCTATTTATTTAGAAGACTGAATGAAGTAGGGTGCCAGCTGCCTCATTCTACCTTCCTCAGCACTTTTAAATACTTTCCTCAATATTTTCGCATGCGGGCATATTCGCTCTTTTTTGTGCTGTGACAGAAGGCAGTGGCAGTGGCAAATAGACAGAAAATTAATAATTATTCGACAATAGTAGACAGTGGTTGTCTTATAGAAAGACTGACGGAGACAATGGCAGTGTGAAAGAATGAGAGAGACACAGTGCAGTGGAACATATTTGACAGTGACAGAACAGTTCTAGGAGAAGACTGGAAGACTGAAGGGGACAATGCGAGACGGGGGTGGGGGGGGGGGGGGTGAGTCGGGGGAGGAATGAAGAGAAAGAGAAAGTGGAAGTCAGTCACAAGAGACAGAGTATATGACAGTGAGAACGAGGACGTAGGCAGGAAGGAATGAGGTATTGGCAGTAAGAGAGAACAAGAGGGAGTCAGTGACAGTCAGAGGAGACTGTAATAGTAAGTCAGAACGAAAGGGACTGTGGCTTTGGCTCGGAGACAATGACAGCGAAACCCAAAGAGTTAATTACTATGAGTGGGGCTGGATGAGTGACAAAGGGCAACAGAATGGATAGGTACGAGCAACGTAAACGATGGGCTAGTGCTTGTGATTGAGCTACAATTAGGGGAGCTTGTGGGAGTTATAGGTGAGTGGCATGTTAAAAACGAGCGAATATGTTCGCATTTCAAAATTTTTAAGGTGCAGAGGATGGTAGAATGAGACGGCTGGTACCCCACTTTTCAGTCAGTCTTTTAATACACGCAGGAATTAATCACATTTTTGTGCTGCGATAAGAGCATTTTTCTCCTGGTATAAATATATTTCTTTTCAGCTTACCATGTGATATAACACATAGTTTAGAAAGCTGGTCTCGTATTATAGAGATGCATGGCTTGGATTTTGTTCAGTCGTCCTAATTTTCTAATAGTTTTCCTAAAGCATTTCAGGCGAATTACAGGGGGATTTCAGTTACAGTGGACGACCTATTCCTTCTTTCAATTGTCTACAGACGACACATTAGTCGGTCTCTAACAACTTCGACGTAAATCACACTAGCTCTTGTCTCTGTTACTTTATTTACTTACTAGATAAGCTGATAACGGACCGAAGGACAAAAAGACACCGTAGATATAGCGAAAATAGAGGCGAAGGAGTCATGGATGACTAGAGAAATACTGTAGTTTAAGGGCAGAAGTAGGAGCCGTAAGAAACTTAAGAATGAAATAGGAAGGCAGCAACATCAGTTGCTCGTAAATGAAATTAATAGAACAGGCAAACACCTTAAATCAGAACCGATCAGCGTAACGTGTAAAAATATTGAAAAAATGTGATTGTAGGAAAAATCTACACAAGAAACAGAAAAATTAAATGTAACTTCGAAGGAATAAAAATTGAATGTGTTAACCAAGGAAGTACAGAGGGAAAGCCTATCCTCAATATGGAAGAAGTGGCTGGAAAATGGCAGGAGTACGTCGAAGATATGTAATACGGACTCAAAAGTTGATAGAGTAGGGGAAGGAAGAGCATCTGCAAGAAACGGGTGATCCAGTAGTCGAAAGCTTGCCAGAACGTTGAATAATCTGTATTCCAACAAGCCTACTGCTCGGTGTAAAGCTGAGACTACTAGCGCAAGTAAATCCTAACATACCCTGATTGCAAAGTTATGCCAGTTCATATACTAAGTTTTATCCCTGCAGTTAACTTAGGAACGCTATCTGACTACAACGTGATACAGGAAAGAAGTACTAATAAGCGGTTCTGCCATTGCGCTTAGTGACGGAAGGCACACTAAGAAAAAGATCGTTTGTGAAAGATGCTTGGTTTAAAGTTGAAGTTAGTGCCTTGATTTGGAAAACTTTACCTTAAGAGCGTAGCTGTTACTATCAGACACAGCAAAAGGAAATTGAATTTAAATGAAAACGGCAAATAATTTCCAGTATCTCAATTGTAATGGATGTGTTTTAGCGTCGGGACTTGCATTACTTTGGCATGCAAAAGTAGCGAAATGCATCTGTTATTACAGCCAAAGGTTGCGTTTTGCTTTGTGCGATCGTATGATGGCTTGAGAGTTCCTGTTACGCCAATGCTTTTAAATAGCAAGCAAGTGACCAAAGGAATCTACATGCCCACTACATATACACAATCCAATTACATGAAACCATCTCACTAAAACGGGTCGCATTCAGCACCAAAGCACACCTTTTTCACGCTACAGCACACACCAAACAGAATTATTCGAAAGCAACTCCCCACGTCCTTTGTGAGCGCGCAAAGAGTTCATTGGCCCTTACATCCGGGAGTGCAGACCATGCTTCCGTTAGCCATCACAGGCTAAACCTCTAACGATAACCAGTGTTTGTAGTCGATTCTGGGCATAGAATCACCTCTGAATAAATTCAACGGTAACTAGATCGCAAAATGATGGAAATACAGAAATAGCGAAATTACTATTGAAAGTTGCGATCTAACAACCAACTTTCCCATCGCGAGGAAAATACACTCTTAATAGATTCTGGCGAAAGACAAATACAGACGGATAATGCACAAAGCCCGAAGTGAGTGTAATAAAAGTGCAAAGTCAGAAAATACAAAGTTCATGCTAAGAAGGGTATAAGGTAGGTATCTAACTCATTACCACTGTTGGTTAGGGTTTAATTCGAAGAAGCAACGAACAAAGTGGAAGAATGAAATGATAATTAAATCAAGACTCTAAGCTGTCAACAGGCGTTGATATACACTCCTGGAAATTGAAATAAGAACACCGTGAATTCATTGTCCCAGGAAGGGGAAACTTTATTGACACATTCCTGGGGTCAGATACATCACATGATCACACTGACAGAACCACAGGCACATAGACACAGGCAACAGAGCATGCACAATGTCGGCACTAGTACAGTGTATATCCACCTTTCGCAGCAATGCAGGCTGCTATTCTCCCATGGAGACGATCGTAGAGATGCTGGATGCAGTCCTGTGGAACGGCTTGCCATGCCATTTCCACCTGGCGCCTCAGTTGGACCAGCGTTCGTGCTGGACGTGCAGACCGCGTGAGACGACGCTTCATCCAGTCCCAAACATGCTCAATTGGGGACAGATCCGGAGATCTTGCTGGCCAGGGTAGTTGACTTACACCTTCTAGAGCACGTTGGGTGGCACGGGATACATGCGGACGTGCATTGTCCTGTTGGAACACCAAGTTCCCTTGCCGGTCTAGGAATGGTAGAACGATGGGTTCGATGACGGTTTGGATGTACCGTGCACTATTCAGTGTCCCCTCGACGATCACCAGTGGTGTACGGCCAGTGTAGGAGATCGCTCCCCACACCATGATGCCAGGTGTTGGCCCTGTGTGCCTCGGTCGTATGCAGTCCTGATTGTGGCGCTCACCTGCACGGCGCCAAACACGCATACGACCATCATTGGCACCAAGGCAGAAGCGACTCTCATCGCTGAAGACGACACGTCTCCATTCGTCCCTCCATTCACGCCTGTCGCGACACCACTGGAGGCGGGCTGCACGATGTTGGGGCGTGAGCGGAAGACGGCCTAACGGTGTGCGGGACCGTAGCCCAGCTTCATGGAGACGGTTGCGAATGGTCCTCGCCGATACCCCAGGAGCAACGGTGTCCCTAATTTGCTGGGAAGTGGCGGTGCGGTCCCCTACGGCACTGCGTAGGATCCTACGGTCTTGGCGAGCATTCGTGCGTCGCTGCGGTCCGGTCCCAGGTCGACGGGCACGTGCACCTTCCGCCGACCACTGGCGACAACATCGATGTACTGTGGAGACCTCACGCCCCACGTGTTGAGCAATTCGGCGGTACGTCCACCCGGCCTCCCGCATGCCCACTATACGCCCTCGCTCAAAGTCCGTCAACTGCACATACGGTTCACGTCCACGCTGTCGCGGCATGCTACCAGTGTTAAAGACTGCGATGGAGCTCCGTATGCCACGGCAAACTGGCTGACACTGACGGCGGCGGTGCACAAATGCTGCGCAGCTAGCGCCATTCGACGGCCAACACCGCGGTTCCTGGTGTGTCCGCTGTGCCGTGCGTGTGATCATTGCTTGTACAGCCCTCTCGCAGTGTCCGGAGCAAGTATGGTGGGTCTGACACACCGGTATCAATGTGTTCTTTTTTCCATTTCCAGGAGTGTATATAAACGGGGACAGTTGAAAATGTGTGCCCCGACAGGGACTCAGACCCGGGATCTCCTGCTTACATGGCAGATCCTCTATCCATCTGAACCACCGAGGGCACAGACTATTGTGCGACTGCAGGGATTATCCCTTGCACGCTCCCCGTGAGGGCCACATTCCCAACTTAATGTCCACGCACTACATTCGTAGTGCCCCTGCCCATTACACTTTTTACTCGCTGCAGACAATCCTACCGAGCCCCGTAAGAGTTCGGGCAATGCGTGTGCATCCAGCTATAGATGAAGATGGTATCTGTTCTTTCGGACCGAAAGATACCATCTTCATATAAAGTGGAAGAAAGTTTGCAAAGGAGGCAAGGAGGACAGATTCCAATGCTAAGATAAGCAGGCGACACAGCCCTTTAGCCGCAACGAACGAAGAGTGAAGCTTATAGTTGAATGATAAAGATAGCAAAGAAAAAGTTGGTGAAGAATAGTAGATAGGAGAATAACGACTCATTTGGCGTTAGAACTGAGAATACACACTGCTGAAAGAGATTAAAGAATTCTTCTATCCGCATAGCAACATCACATGGAATGATCGAAGAGAGTGAAAAAATAAAGACATTTGACTGAAAGGGCAAAGGAGCTTTCTTCAGTAGAAGAGCTCTATTGGTGTCATATTTTGAAATTTAAATCTTAATGTCGTATTGCATTGTTGCATAGAATGCCCATAGCGTGTGTTCAGCCCCTTTTCGTGAATGATGTTCTTCTTCCGTCTACACTGGACTTTCCCAGTGTGGATATGTGATGGTTGTATTGTATGTGTATTTGTGTCACGTAGGTGAATGTAATACATGCGTGTACTCTTGTAATGTAGATTATTTTTGTGTTGTATGATGATAATTATGACGATGAAAATAGGGAGAGGGTGAAATGCAATGCCGTCACATAGTCTACTCTTTTCGGATAGCACTAAGGGGCCACCGACCTTTACGTCACCATTCGACAGACCAATCGACGACAGTAGTGTCACATGCCCTCACTTCATGAGACACTGCGGAGACGCATGGAATTTAATACAGGACATTGGCACAAAGGCCGGTAATCAGGAACTTTACGCCACCACCTCCTCTCCTGCCCCCTCGCCGGCCAAATACTGGCACTGAATATTTCATCCACCACCAGGAATCGAACCAGCTTACCTCCTTGGCGCGCGACACAGCACAGGCCGTGCGTTACCGACCACGGCTACAGAGACGTGCACATTTTGATAAGGAAGTGAGGAAGACTCGTTCGTTACCAGCAAGGCTTTGTAAGTAAGGCGTAGCTGGACAGTCGGAATCTGAAGAAAGATAAAATTGGAAGCATATGAATATTGAGATGCATTGAGATTGCGTGCCTTCAAGATCTGTAGGTCTCTAACCTTAGACCGGTACACCAGATTCTTTGCAAAACCTCACAGGAATAAATCTAGTGGTGTGAGGTCATCGGATCGTCGCTGCTACAAATTGAGCCTTCTCCTATGGCGTCCAGTTTTAATAAGGTTTTAAAGATCAATTTTGCATCAAAATTTCGTCTCCTGAGGAGTAAAAATAACTTCATGAATTACCTTATCACATGCTGAAAACCGTTAATATCTAGTATAGTTTTAAAGTTATTAAAGTTGAAGAGATAATTTATGGACACACTGTATAACTTGGTATATATTCTTCTAACTCTACATTTAAGAGAGCAAAACGATTTTATACAGGCTCAGGTCGAGTTCTTAAGCGTGTCCCGTGTACGGGGCAGGTCTACGCACCTTTGCGGGCACGTTTACTCACTTCATAGAACACAATAATGAGTAAACAAATCATACTACTGAACTTTTCATAATATGTTTTATTGGTGGTAAACAAAGTTACAGGCTTGCTTACACACAGTTACACGGTAAAATACCACCATTTCACTTGTAGTTAACGACTGTTTTGTCGAATGTCCACCTGTTTGCGTAATATAACCTACATAGAAATCTGGATGTCAATTAAAGGCGTATTCATCATCGTTGTACGAAGTGCAATTTATGCACACAAAAAATAGTGAGTTTCCTGTGGCACAATTATCATGAGCCCACCTGTTACCTTTAAGGCACTGGATCCATTCTTGATTTATTTTCAGGTGGTTGTATCGTTTCAAACAGAAAATACAAGGCATGTTTTCAGCCTCTTCATCTGACTGCTGCAGGTTATAAGGGAAACAAAAATGAACTGGATGGGTCATACGTTGAGAAGAGCGTGCTTGCTAACAGACGGTTTGGAAGAACTAGTTTGTATCAGAGAATAGAGAGGAAGGAGGAGCTACAAGATAATGGACGACGTAAGGGGAAGCGGGAATTGTCCACACCTAGTGAGGATGGCAGAAGACAGAATCCCACGCAGAATTACCATGTGAAAACCTGCTCTTTGGTAGGACACTGATGATGACATCAAAAGTAACCCTTTCCACATTTTTCCTTCTTCAGACATTTAGTAAGTTTCTGCCCTTATAAGCCCTTGCTCTCATAAAATTAATTATTTCTGACTGAGATTCGTTAGAGTCAAATAGCCTTTTTATCAACTACTACAGTAGTACAGTACTACAGTAGTACAAGTTTATATGCCAACTAGCTCTGCAGATGACGAAGAAATTGAAGAAATGTATGATGAAATAAAAGAAATTATTCAGATAGTGAAGGGAGACGAAAATTTAATAGTGATGGGTGACTGGAATTCGAGTGTAGGAAAAGGGAGAGAAGGAAACGTAGTAGGTGAATATGGATTGGGGCTAATAAATGAAAGAGGAAGCCGCCTGGTAGAATTTTGCACAGAGCACAACTTAATCATAGCTAACACTTGGTTTAAGAATCACGATAGAAGGTTATATACATGGAAGAACCCTGGAGATACTAAAAGGTATCAGATAGATTATATAATGGTAAGACAGAGATTTAGGAACCAGGTTTTAAATTGTAAGACATTTCCAGGAGCAGATGTGGACTCTGACCACAATCTATTGGTTATGACCTGTAGATTAAAACTGAATAAACTGCAAAAAGGTGGGAATTTAAGGAGATGGGACCTGGATAAACTGAAAGAACCAGAGGTTGTAGAGAGTTTCAGGGAGAGCATAAGGGAACAATTGACAGGAATGGGGGAAAGAAATACAGTAGAAGAGGAATGGGTAGCTTTGAGGGATGAAGTAGTGAAGGCAGCAGAGGATCAAGTAGGTAAAAAGACGAGGGCTAGTAGAAATCTTTGGGTAACAGAAGAAATATTGAATTTAATTGATGAAAGGAGAAAATATAAAAATGCAGTAAATGAAGTAGGCAAAAAGGAATACAAACGTCCAAAAATGAGATCGACAGGAAGTGCAAAATGGCTAAGCAGGGATGGCTAGAGGACAAATGTAAGGATGTAGAGGCTTATCTCACTAGGGGTAAGATAGATACTGCCTACAGGAAAATTAAAGAGACCTTTGGAGAAAAGAGAACCACTTGTATGAACATCAAGAGCTCAGACAGAAACCCAGTTCTAGGCAAAGAAGGGAAAGCAGTAAGGTGGAAGGAGTATATAGAGGGTCTATACAAGGGCGACGTACTTGAGGACAATATTATGGAAATGGAAGAGGATGTAGATGAAGATGAAATGGGAGATACGATACTGCGTGAAGAGTTTGACAGAGCACAGAAAGACCTGAGTCGAAACAAGGCCCCCGGAGTAGACAACATTCCATTGGAGCTACTGACGGCCTTGGGAGAGCCAGTCCTGACAAAACTTTACCATCTGTTGAGCAAGATGTATGAAACAGGTGAAATACCCTCAGACTTCAAGAAGAATATAATAATTCCAATCCCAAAGAAAGCAGGTGTTGACAGATGTGAGGATTACCGAACAATCAGTTTAATAAGCCACAGCTGCAAAATACTAACACGAATTCTTTACAGACGAATGGAAAAACTAGTAGAAGCCGACCTCTGGGAAGATCAGTTTGGATTCCGTAGAAATACTGGAACACGTGAGGCAATACTGACCTTACGACTTATCTTAGAAGAAAGATTAAGGAAAGGCAAACCTAAGTTTCTAGCATTTGTAGACTTAGAGAAAGCTTTTGACAATGTTGACTGGAATACACTCTTTCAAATTCTGAAGGTGGAAGGGGTAAAATACAGGGAGCGAAAGGCTATTTACAATTTGTACAGAAACCAGATAGCAGTTATAAGAGTCGAGGGACATGAAAGGGAAGCAGTGGTTGGGAAGGGAGTAAGACAGGGTTGTAGCCTCTCCCCGATGTTATTCAATCTGTATATTGAGCAAGCAGTAAAGGAAACAAAAGAAAAATTCGGAGTAGGTATTAAAATCCATGGAGAAGAAATAAAAACTTTGAGGTTCGCCGATGACATTGTAATTCTGTCAGAGACAGCAAAGGACTTGGAAGAGCAGTTGAACGGAATGGATGGTGTCTTGAAGGGAGTATATAAGATGAACATCAACAAAAGCAAAACGAGGATAATGGAATGTAGTCGAATTAAGTCAGGTGATGTTGAGAGTATTAGATTAGGAAGTGAGACGCTTAAAGTAGTAAAGGAGTTTTGCTATTTGGGTAGCAAAATATCTGATGATGGTCGAAGTAGAGAGGATATAAAATGTAGACTGGCAATGGCAAGGAAAGCGTTTCTGAAGAAGAGAAATTTGTTAACATCGAGTATAGATTTTAGTGTCAGGAAGTCATTTCTGGAAGTATTTGTATGGAGTGTAGCCATGTATGGAAGTGAAACATGGACGGTAAATAGTTTGGACAAGAAGAGAATAGAAGCTTTCGAAATGTGGTGCTACAGAAGAATGCTGAAGATTAGATGGGTAGATCACATAACTAATGAGGAAGTATTGAATAGGATTGGGGAGAAGAGAAGTTTGTGGTACAACTTGACCAGAAGAAGGGATCGGTTGGTAGGACATGTTCTGAGGCATCAAGGGATCACCAATTTAGTATTGGAGGGCAGCGTGGAGGGTAAAAATCGTAGGGGGAGACCAAGAGATGAATACACTAAGCAGATTCAGAAGGATGTAGGTTGCAGCAGGTACTGGGAGATGAAGAAGCTTGCACAGGATAGAGTAGCATGGAGAGCTGCATCAAACCAGTCTCAAGACTGAAGACCACAACAACAACAACAACATCAATTTCTACCTTCTATTCTCCTGTGCCGTCAGTTTTTTTAGAGTGTGTTTTCAAGTGCTGTTGTTTTAAAGTTTCCTTGACTGCGTTATTAAGACGACGATGCAAAATGGTACGTAAACGTATCCTAACAGAGCTGCGTGAACGTGCCCTATTACCATGTTTTAATTAGTTTCTAAAATACTGTAGTAAATTTCAGGCTTCAAGTTATACAGATGTATCTTGTAAAGCAGAATAAGCTCCTAAACGAACATATATTTATTTGCTCCCATTTCTAAAAGGTATGCTCCCTAAGGAACTTCAGTACTGAGGAACAAAATTTACTCGCTTTCCAGAAACGCACAGATATCTTCTTCGCACTAACTGGAGCCGTCTAGTTTGTGAGATCCCTCAGTAGATGGTAGTACTAACCTTCCACTCCCGGTAGCTCTCTAGCAAGAACAGTTCCCGAGAGAAGCGCTCCACGTAGATGTGTCCCTTGCGTAAACGAGCCCCGCTCTCCCCTAAGACTAAGACGAATAGATGATGAAACCAATCCGTAGGAGTCCCCTATCAGAAGAAGAGACAGGTCAATCTGAGCCACGCAGAAAGTGTTAATTCGTCACTGGAAGTAATTAACACACAAAACCAGTAGGTTAACGAAAATACTAGAATTTCTAAAACAGATTATAGAGGATTGTATTTTTAGTAGTTATAAAGTGTTGAATAGAGCAGAGAAATATACGACAATATGAAGAACAAAATCAAACCAGTATAAAGTCCGATCAGAAAGAGAGAGAGAACTTAATTTCTTACCTTATCCTACTTGGCGCTTGATTAATGGTCGCATTGTCTAAGATGGCACAGTTCTTAATTTTGGAAAGGGCAGGAAACGCTCCAGTCTAGCAATCACAGTTACGGTTTTTCATGTATAATGATTGTCATCCTTGATGGGATTCGGTAAAATTAAAATTGTTAGGGAGAAGTATCAGCTGAGTATTTTCAACCACAAGATGCAACAGTCTGCATGGTTACATACATCTACTTAGCACAACATCCTCATAAAAGTTTCGTTCTGCCGAATACACTAGGTTGATGGCTGCCGAATGTTTCTTCACATTAGTATGCCGAGAAATGGTGCACTAACACGTTATTAGCATTTCAGTGGGAGAAACACACCTTACCTTCATCCCTCTAGTTGCCGCTGAGCGAATCCTCCTCTTCGTCTCGTTTAAGTGCGACCTGGCGCGTTCTGGTGGCAACAAGTTTCAAACTGAACATTTTCGAAGAAGGACGAAGCAAGGGAGATTAGTTTTCAGCTTCTCATCGGCGACAAGATCATTTGAGACGGAGCACAAGCAAGGACCGAATAAAGATGAACAAAAGTGGCAGCCGCTGTCTGTGCTCGGTTCTCATGCGACTGAACAGTTGTCTTACTGTTTCATAACTCGGCCCAGCTGCATCATTGTAGTTTGGTACAGTCAAGTGTACTTACTCAAGGCGCGGACAACGCTTCTGCTGTATGTACGTAGACGACCTCAAATGAGATTGGGTGCGCTGTGATCAAGTTAAAAGGTATTGCTGCTTATCTAAATGTGGTTGGTTACAGGAAAGTAGCCGGCGTGTGGTGGATTTCGATGTGTGTTTCATGCTGTGCCAATAATAAATGAAATAAAATGATCTGCTGAGTGGTGAAGCCATCAGCAGCACATTACTTTATACGATCTTAGCAACAACTAGTGAAAATTAACGATTGAAACCAGATATATCAATACAGCGACACGACAGTCTCATTGAAAAAAAAAAAGCTTAGTAGAATGAGGATCGTAATCTTCGTCTACTTCTGATGATACATTGCTCTACCTTTTGGGAGGGTGGGATACAATCTTAGTTCATCGAAGTCTTATAGACGCTCATCGTTACCATGAAACCATAGTTTCCTTCAGCACATTTAAAATAAATCGTCTAATTTCTCAACAAAAAACGTAAAACAGTTGCCATATCATGAACTGCGCTTTGGTGACGCTTATGATAGTGCCTAGGAAACTCAGATGAGGAAACTGAGGAAAATTACGTAGTCGGACAAACTATGAATTTTTACAATGAAGAATTATTTCAATAAAATCTGGCATTAACGCGCTAACATTAACGCCTGTTGGTTCATTATTTATTCACGAACTAACATTAAACTGAAATCATTATAGATTAAAAAAGGCTTTCATTTTATTGATATGCAGACGAAATTCAACACGTAATTGGATCCACACTGAAAAGATGAAGGAGAGACAGAAGTTAAACCATCACCGTATACGCAATTATGGCAAAGAGATTCGTACCAAATGATCTCATGTCAACAATAAATAAAACAAGTACAAATGCGGGAGGTAATAAGTGATACAAAAAATATACACACGCAGAAACAAAAGAGCGAGCCTACGTGGCTCAGTAATTTAACAAAGGTAGCAAGCACACGAACTGTCCTAAACGGTTGAAAATCGACCAAGTAAACAAGTAACACACGTTCGAAAAAGATTGAAAGAAATGCAGTAGTGTCGATTAAATACTGAACAGGAAAAATTGAGGACTTGACTTATTCGTAGCAACACGTGGTACACATGAAGAAAGCAAGTTTCAGAAACAGAATTTAAGAATTAATTTCAGAGAGGAAAACAGTTTAAACGTGGAATTGAGCGTAACGAGAGGCTACGATTGCAATTAGAAAAAGATGGAACTGGATGGCTCATTAACAAAATACGAACACTAAGTCCCGTGTTATAAAGAACATCGATAGAGGACACAAAGAAAAGTCGAATAAATATTGAAACTATAAGAAGAATAAGAAGTTCAGCCACACGAAAACACAATTACACTTGCATCCACACTAAAGAAGGAAATATTCTCGCATAACTAAGTCCAGGACGTATTTCAGACTTTCATATCTCACGATTACAGTGGAGCAAAGCAAGTCCCTGAATAAATCAATACATCGTGAAAATACTGCCATTCCCTAATCTAAATAAATTGTGGAACATGATTTACAAAACAAAACTAAAAGAAAATTATTAAAATACTTCAGTCAGGATGAAGACTTACACAACTTCATGACAATACTAAGTTACCAAACTCGTCCTTGAGCGACAGTGTTCACACAACAAAACCCAGTAGCAGTGCGCCTTTGCACGCTCACTGACCAGAGAACCACCCAGCTAAACGTAAGTGACCAAAAGAGTCCCTTCCGCCACCAACTTAATAACAATAGAATGATTTACACAGAGGGGACCAAACTTTTTGCCTTGGTCAAACTACTCAACGCTGGTCATATTGGCGCCTCAGCAGATAGAAAACGATGCACTACAACCACTTTGGAAATACAAACCAGACACACACATTCACTCATGTTTCATGCAGAAGTGGGAGGAAAGAGCATGGGAATATGAGATACAAGAGGTGTGGGCTACATGGGAATCACTGGATGATAGTCATACACACTTAAACATGTTTTAAAGTGATGCAGAACATATTTCGTTTGTATTATAACATTAAATATGCTTGGAATAATGTTGTGGACTGACAAGACAGCCAGTCCACAGTGACGGGTAACCGAAAGGCACGCGTTTAATTCACGCAGGCTTCCTTAGGTCTGAAACAGGATACGTAATGAATGCTATAAAGAAAAGTACGTAGCTGCTGTAATACTTAACTTTAATCCATCATTTGTATACAGCATTCTGGATGATACAAGTGAGACTCTCTATAGAAATGGTTAATGGCGCCTTGCTAGGTCGTAGCCATGGACTTAGCTGAAGGCTATTCTAACTATCTCTCGGCAAATGAGAGAAAGGCTTCGTCAGTGTAGTCGCTAGCAAAGTCGTCCGTTCGACTGGGCGAGTGCTAGTACGTCTCTCTAGACCTGCCGTGTGGTGCCGCTCGGTCTGCGATCACTGACAGTGGCGACACGCGGGTCCGACATGTACTAATGGACCGCGGCCGATTTAAAGCTACCACCTAGCAAGTGTGGTATCTGGCGGTGACACCACAAATAATATCTTAATATTGCTCAGTCTTCTCTCGTGGAAATTAAGAAGTGCTCCGAAAATCAGGGGTTCCAATATGAGAGGTAGTAACAAGGTAAACCAAGTAAAGTATCATGAAATGACTCTTACACAGACGTTTGAAGGTCTATGAGCCTCATTCATCAGGAGTCACAAATTACTGTGTGCACACATTGTTAAGTTCTCGCTCTTCCAGCGGCATAAGCTTTTTCTTGTTTTCTCCAGCATCGCTAGGTTTCCTTGGTAATAATTTTCACAGTTAATGTACGTCTGTCCTAACATGAGTGACCGCTTTTTAATGTGATGACTGTTGGCGTTTTGCCCGGGATCTCGGGCGGGCTGTTGTCAAATAATTCTCATAAATCCGCTGCTGTCGACATTCAAAAATTGGTAGCAAGCTCTTGATAAATATCTTACAGTTGGACTTTGTTCTTTTAACCAAATTTTTTACATACTGAAAGCTGATTCTGATATAATGTTACACACACTTTCGACTGCAGTATGAAACCGCCGAGAATTTCCTACCTCTTATCACGTAAGTTGTTTCACACAAACTTACTGTTCGTTTCTATCAACACCTTTCATTACAAGTGAATTAAAAGATGTCATGGAGGAGAACTTCCATGAGATAACCCCACCAAACAAGATAGCACTGATCCATTAAATTTCGGGCATGCAGCCGCGCAAATAAAATTTCCTCTACTGATATTTCGGCCGCGTATCGTCCGGCCATCTTCAGAGCCAGTCACTAGACTGACGACAGGTTTTTTTAAATTTTTTTTTTCTTTATTGTATTTCAATTCCCCATCGGGGCGGGCTGGCAGAGGCATATGCGCTGCTCTTCAGCCGAAAGACATAGAACAAACAATAAAAGATATTTAAAAATAACAAAGGAGAGAATATGGTGAACATAGATATAAAAAAGGGGGAACATCATGGAAGGCAATGGACAAAAAACGGGGTGACTGTAAAATGGAGATAAAAAACTGTTTAAAAGTAGCACACACAAAAAGCCACACACTGCTACAATTAAAAGAACACAAGGCACAGTATGACTGGAGCATAAAAGGTATCGATGGATGGCGTAGCACACAACAAACACTGACGGCGAATCTCAAGGGAGTACACAATTAAAATCACACCTCTTGACGCACAGGAGAAACAGCACTAAACACAACACTGATGTGGCACACTGACGATGATCAAAACGGAGGATCTGCCAGGCGCAAGATGAGGGAGACCAGAAGAAGGGAGGGAGGGAGGGGAAGAGAGGGGGAGATGGGCGGGGAGCGTGCTGGAGAGGGCCAGGTAAGGAGGGATGTGGGAAGGAAAGACGCAAGTATGGGGTGCAGGGTCTCAGGGGGGGGGGGGGGGGGGGAAGGAGGAAAATCCGCTCTGGGAAAAGGAGGGGAGAGGAAAAAGGGGGCCCTGGGGAGGGGGGGCGGAACAAGGCCAGGTTATAGTTGGAAGGAAGGGTAGATGTCACCGCGAAGTTCGTCATCCGGGAGGGGATGACAAGGTGCCAAGTGCGGCCTTATATGCTCCACCACGGCGGTACTGCGCATGCAGGTCACAGATGCTGGTCGGTGGCAGAGCAATACGCTTCACATGCGCCGCCTGTGGCGAAGGCGTACATACATTCGATTCGCTTATCGACGTTTGATCGGCGCCAGTGACACGATGCCGACTTCTCTGCAGTTTAATTACTCCAAGTGACGGATTCCATGCTTTGTCCAAATTAAAACCATTATCTCTGTTTATTAAATTGTTGGCTAATCGAATTTCTATAGCTTCCTCGAATACAGATTCCCAAAAGAAGAGGTGGATGTTAAAATCTTCACATCACTGTAATTCATCGAATGACCCATATCAATACAATGTTCGGCCACAGCTGACTTGTCTGGTTGTAATAAGCGTGTATATCTTCAGTGCTCCACACTACTTTCATGAATAGTGCGTATTGTTTGACCTATGTATGACTGCTCACAATTTCCGCAAGGAATCTGGTACACACCCTCTTTACAAAGCAGTAAATCGTCCATCACAGAGCCGAGTAAAGCTGCAAACTTCGTGGGGGGCCGGAAGATCACCTTAACACAGGTTTCTCAAGAACACAGCCTATCTTTGAAGAAAGAGCACCCACATAGGGCAAAAACGCACTAGATCTGAAGAAATTACTATCTTCTTCCCCATCACATACCTGCTTTTTAGGTTTAGCATCGAATGCTCTACGAATTTGTTGCGGAGAATATCCATTCGATTTAAAAATGCTCTTGAGTTATGTTAGCTCTCCTTGCAAATTGTCTTTGTCGGATATACAGTGCGCCCGATGCACTAAGGTCTTAAGGACACCCATGGTCTGTGAAGGGTGATGGCAGCTACCGGCATGAAGATATAGATTTGTGTGCGTTGGTTTCCGATATACGGCATGTCCTAATGTGCCATCACTTTTACGGCGAACGACAACATCCAAAAAGGGGAGGCAGCCATCTATTTCTGTTTCCATAGTAAATTTAATGCTAGCATGGATGGAATTCAAATGCTCAAGAAATCGATGTAATTCATCCATACCATGGGGCCATACCACGAATGTGGCGTCCACACACCTCCAGAAGACCGTAGGTTTAAAACATGCTGAGTCCAGTGCCTTGTCCTCGAAGTCTTCCATGAATAAATTAGCTACCAGAGGGGAGAGATGGTTTCCCATGGCAACACCGTCAATTTGCTCATAAAATTAAGCATTAAACTGAAAATAAGATGATAAAAGCACATGTTCAAATAAGGCCGTAATGTTCTTATCAAAATGTTGGCTGATAAGAGATAAAGAGTCCTTTAAAGTTACCTTGGTGTATAATGATACCACGTCAAAACTAACAAGCATATCCATACTATTTAGCCTGACATTGCTAAGTCTCTGAATAAAATCCATAGAATTACGAATGTGATGACTACATTTTTCTACCGATGGTTTTAATAAGGAAGCTAAATATTTGGCAGAAAAATATGTTGATGAACCAATAGTGCTCGTTATAGGTCTCATAGACAAGTCCTCTAGACTCTCATCCTTACCCATCTTATGAACTTTAGGAAGACCATAAAATCTCGGTGGTACTGCACCTCGTACTTTTAAACTCCTTATGACTTCCTTCGGTAGTGATGAAGCGTTCAGCAAGGCATCAGTCCTTATTGTCACCTTGTTAGTACGATCTTTGTTAATCTTCCGATATGCACCAGAACTAAGTAGACCACATATCTTTTCCTTGTAGACTTCCTGAGGCAAAAGGACGGTAGCATTACCTTTATCAGCACGCAGGACGACTGTATCAGTATCCTCATGCAGCTTTCTTATCGCACGTCTTTATTCCTTGGAAACATTGCTTCTTTGTGGACGATGCTTCGTGATTGCTTGACAGGTTTCTCGTCTAATTTCTTCCGCAGAATCCTCTGATAGTGGTCGGACAGCTTCTTCAATGGCAATGATGAAAGATGATATCGGCAAACTCTTTGGAGTAGGGGCAAAATTTAGCCCTTTACTTAAGACAGACAACGTAGCTTCGTCCAATTCCTTACCTGTCAAATTTATGACATGGCGTCGAATAACAGAGTCCACCTGAGAATGCTGGTCCAATCGGCTGTACTTGGTAATCTGTCTTTTTGTGGCCACTTCGCGAACCCAGTCAGACTTAACCCATGTCGTGCCATCGATCCAGTCTCAGGAGTCAGGAGATAAAACAGAAGCTACCTTCAGTTGCAGATGATACAGCTGTTCAGAAACAATGTCCAACTTTCGACGAGTAAAACGAATTCTTTCTCTGACAATAGCGGAACCAGGCCCATGTAAAATTCTATTTACTTCAGCATTCTTAACAAAGTGAACCAACCTTGCGAATTTGGGGACAACTCCATGGAAGACTTCGAGGACAAGGCACTGGACTCAGCATGTTTTAAACCTACGGTCTTCTGGAGGTACGTGGACTACACATTCGTGGTATGGCCCCATGGTATGGGTGAATTACTTGGATTTCTTGAGTATTTGAATTCCATCCATGCTAGCATTAAATTTACTATGGAAACAGAAATAGATGGCTGCCTCCCCTTTTTGGATGTTGAACGTTCGCCGTAAAAGTTATGGCACATTAGCACATGCCGTATATCGGAAACCAACGCACACAAATCTATATCCTCATGCCAGTAGCTGCCATCACCCTTCACATACCATGGGTGTCCTTAAGACCTTAGTGCATTGGGCGCACTGTATATCCGACAAAGACAATTTGCAAGGAGAGCTAACATACCTCAAGAGCATTTTTAAATCGAATGGATATTCTCCGCAACAAATTCGTAGAGCATTCGACACTAAACCTAAAAAGCAGGTATGTGATGGGTAAGAAGATAGTAATTTCTTCAGATCTAGTGCGTTTTTGCCCTATGTGGGTGCTCTTTCTTCAAAGATAGGCCGTTTTCTTGAGAAACACTGTGTTATGGTGATCTTCCGGCCCCCCACGAAGATTGCAGCTTTACTCGGCTCTGTGATGGACGATTTACTGCTTCGTAAAGCGGGTGTGTACCGGATTCCTTGCGGAAATTGTGAGCAGTCATACATAGGTCAAACAACACGCACCGTTCATTAAAGGTGTGTGGAGCACCGAAGATATACACACTTATTACAACCAGACAAGTCAGCTGTGGCCGAACATTGTATTGATATGGGTCATTCGATGAATTACAGTGATGTGAAGATTTTAACATCCACCTCTTCTTTTTGGGAATCTGTATTCAAGGAAGCTATAGAAATTCGATTAGCCAACAATTTAATAAACAGAGATAATGGTTTTAATTTGGACAAAGCATGGAATCCGTCACTTGGAGTAATTAAACTGCAGAGAAGGCATCATCGTGTCACCGGCGCCAATCAAACGTCGATAAGCGAATCGAATGTCTGTACGCCTTCGCCACAGGCGGCGCATGTGTAAGCGTATTGCTCTGCCACCGACCAGCATCTGTGACCCGCATGCGCAGTACCGCCGCGGTGGAGCATATAAGGCCGTGCTTGGCACCTTGTCGCCCATCTCCGGCGGTAATCCGGAAGGATACCACCCTTCGATTGTGCCTTTCTGGCTCTAATCGAAGCGATAGGTCTATTGCAGGTGCCAGCCACCCTGCAGCGGTCCAGCCATCAGCCAGCAGCCAGCAGCGGTTCCAGCCAGCAGCGGTTCCAGCCAGCAGCCAGCAGCAGCAGCATCAGCAGCAGCTTCGTCCCCACCGGCCAGCCAGCTGGGTGCCCCCCCCCTGCCAGCAGCAAAAGAGTGGGGCTTCGGCCCCAGTCTTCTTCATTGTTCTCTGTCCCTTTTACTCTGTGCTTCTCGTCGTCTTGCCCATCCATCGTTTGCTTCTTTGTCCTGTCCTCTGTTTTTCCCCTTATCACCATGTCAACCCCCACCACCACTACTACAGCCACCACCACTGATATCGTATACACATCCCCCTCCGCCGCTGCCACAACTATCACGTGGCATGCCCAATCACCCCCCCCCCTCAGTCCATCCCCCCACTCCTCACTCTACCATCTCCCTCACATTTGTTGCCCAATCCCCGGCTCCTCCCTGCCGCGCCCCCTCTGATCCCTTCCCTCCACTCCCTCCCTCTGCTGCTTCCGTTTCTGCAGCCCCTACTAGGATGGTGGCCCGGTGGGCCATGGCCCACGCTCAACTTTCCCCTTCGCCCTCTTCGCCTTCTTCATCGTCTTCATCATCGCCATCACCATCGCCTTCGCCCTCACCATCTCCAGTGCTGACACCAGCACCGGGACCTGCCACTCCACGTCACCTTCCAGTTGCTCCCATCCCACACAACTCCTCCGCCGCCGTCAAACGCCCCAGTTCCACCCCTGCCTCCTCTGCATCTAAAAAGACTCCCCCTCATCCCCCTTCCACTGCCCAGGATGCCATGGATGTCTCCCCGCCTCTCCCTGCCCTCTCCTCCTCTGCCTCCTTCCCCTCCTCCTACCGCTACCTCCTCTCTGTCCTGATCCCTCCCTTCTTGAGGCCCAGAACCTCACCCTCTTCCTTCGCCAGCATTTTCCTGGTGCCCCCATCTCCCTCCTCACTCCTCGCCATGATTCAGTCCTCATCTCCTCCACCAGCCCTACCCTTCACACAGACCTCCTTTCCCACATCCCTGTCACCCGCTTTGGCCCTAATACCTCCCTCACCCCTGCTCCTTCCCCACCTCCCTCCAGCCAACCCCAACCCCCGCGTTGTCTGCCGACCCTCACCACCGTGATCATTCGGCTTAGTCCGACGATCACGGAGGAGGAGGTGTTGGCGGAGCTCAAGGCGCATCCCCATCTGGTGGTGCATGTGGTTCGCCACATCCACAACTCAGCCAGCCCCACCCGCTTTATGCGGATCTTTTCTGAACATGCCCCCTCCATAGACTGTCTGCTGATGGAGGGTGCCCTTCTCTTTCACCTACGCTACCAAGTTGATGCTTCCCGTTACCCTCCTCAATCCCTCTGCTGTCAGAGGTGCTTGCGGTATAATGCACACCCAACATCTGAGTGCCACGAGGCCCCCACCTGCCCACACTGTAAGCAAGCCCACTTCTTATGGCAGTGTCTCAATCTCCAGTCCCCCCCCCCTCCTGTAATACCTGTAACCTCCCTCATCCTACTTACTCCCAGAAATGTAAGGCCCGACCCCCTCCTACCACCCCTGAACTCAGCGTTCCTGTCCGCCCTCTGGACGCCCCCAACCCTCCCGGCAATTCCCTTCGCCCACCCCCTACCGCTGAGGACATCATCAGATTCCTCACCATCATCCTCCAAAATGTTCACCCATTCCAGCGGCCCCACACCCTCCAACAGATATCCCTCACTGCCCGTTCCGTTTTCAACCTAAAAATGTATGCCACCTACTCCAACAACCAGGCCCATTTCACCTTCTCCCATCTTGACACCCTTGTCTAAATCCCTATCATGGCGCGACAGCACTGTATCCTTTTCCACAACATCCGCTCCCTTCCCGCCAACAAGAACCTCTTCCTGCACAAGCTTGCCACCCACTGCGTGGATGCCTTCCTCCTCAATGAAACCTTCCTCCACACCGTTCACACTTCACCCTACCTCCTTCACTGCTCCGATAACCCTTCCCGATTGTGCGTGGTGGAGTTGCCATTGGTCACCACCGCCAGATCCCAGTTCGGCTCCAACCTCTCCCTCCCGACCCCACCGAACACCTGATCCTTAGTCTCTTCTTCCCCGGCCTTACCGTCACCTGCGCCACCATCTATGTCCGCCCTAACGCCCCTATTCCCTTCGACTTCCTCTCCCACATTGACCGTACCTTCTCCTCCTACGTGATCGCCGACGACCTCAACATCCATAGTCATTCCGCCGCCCAGTACGGTGGTGGCATCGGTTCTTCTCCTCCCTTCACAGCGACCTCATCGCCATTGCCCAGCACACCCTTCCCAAATCCAACTCCACTCCTGATGTTATCCTTTCCTCCCCTGACCTCTTTGGCCGCATAATGGTGGATGCCCTGGAGCCTATTGGTACCGACCATCTCCCTCTCCTCCTCACCATTTCAGACGGTCGTCGCCCCCGCCCTGACCCTCGTAATGACCCTCCCCCAAAGTACGTCCATGACTGTTCCCATGCCAACTGGAATGCCTTCTGGGATACCCTCTCCACCCAGGTCGATAGCCACCCCTTCACCTACCACCACCCTGACGATGTTACCCATGCCGCCTCCTTTCTCCAGCAGACCTTGTCTGAGGCCGTGGACGCCCATGTCCCTACTGTCGCCATCCACCCCCACCATCCTACCTTACCCCCATGGGCCATCCTCCTCCTCCGTGAATCCCACCGTCTCTACCATGCCTTCCTCCACACGTGTGACCCAGACACACTACAATGACACCGGCAACTCCAGCAACATATTCGAAATTTGCTCGCAGCCAAGAAACGCCGGGACTGGCGACAGACGTGCACCCGTTTAAATGCTACCTTACGCATAAACTCGTCCAAGTTCTGGTCAGCCTTCCATCGCCTTACCGGAACTAAACCCTCCCCCTACTATCCTCTTCTCCATGATGATCACCCCTTCCCTGACACCCTTAGTAAGGCCAATCACTTTGCCTTCTACCTCTCCGATATCTTTTCCATCCCTGATGATCCCCAGTTCGATTACTCCCTCTTCCCGGATGTCCGCGATCGAACTGACACCTCTGTCCCTCCCCTCGCACCTGGTTTCCAGTACTTGGACAACATTGCACACACGGAACTCAATGCCCCTATCACTACACAGGATCTCATTGCTACACTCCGCACAAAATGCAACACCGCTCCTGGTCACCATCGTGTCACCTACTGCCACCTTTTTGAAGCTCCTCTCCGCCCTGGCCAGGCTCTATAATGTAGTCCTGTCCACCGGCTACTACCCCGACCTGTGGAAAACCTCCCGTATCCTGATGTTCCTTAACCCTGGAAAACCGTCATCCACCATATCCTCCTACTGTCCCATCCGCCTTACCTCGGTCTTCAGCAAGGTCCTGGAATCCATCCTCACCCGACGCATCCACCAGCATCTCTGCAAGCACTGCCTCCTTCCCGTTACCCAGTGTGGCTTTCAGCCGTCCTTCTCTTCCGATGACCTTCTCCTTCACCTCACTCATCTCCTTTCCAAACAGCTTAATTCCCGTCGCTCTGCAATCTTCCTCTCCCTGGACCTCGAACGTGCCTATGACCACGTATGGCATTCCGGTCTCCTCTTCAAGCTCCAAACCTTCGCCTTTCCCATTAACTACGTCCGTCTGATCGGCTCCTTTCTCTCCCACCGTCCTTCCTACGTCACCATCCATAACACGGATTCCTACACCTATACGGTGGACATGCTGCCGCTGTCACCCCCCGTCCACCTTCTCCAGTTTGCCGATGACACCGAATTCCTTGCCCTTGCCCCCACCCTGCAGTGCTCCCAACACCTTCTCCAATCCCATCTTGACCGGTTCACCGCTTGGTGCAACCAGTGGTTGCTCAAGGTCAAACACTCCAAACCCCAGGCGATCATTGTAGGCAAAACCACTATTGCCCTCACCCCCACCCTTAAGTACCTTGGCGTCACCCTCTCCTGGACCCCACATCTCTGGACAATCCAAGCCAAGGCACGCTCCTGACTCCGTCTCCTCAAGCTCCTATCCGGCAGTACATGGGGTCTGGACCCCTCCACCATACTCCACATCTATAAATCCCTCATCCGCCCATCTGGCCTGGACCTCCGCCTCCCCTACCTTTTACAAATCCCTTCAGATCCCTGAATGCCATGCTCTCCGCCTCGCCTATTGCATCCGTCTCCCCTCCCCCACGCGAATCCTGTACGACCTCATTCCATTCCCACACCTCCTCCTTTTCCTTGAAAGGATACAGATCCTGTACACCTCCCGTAAACTCGATCCTCCTCACCCGCTTGTCTCACCCATCCTCTCCCATCCCCACCCACTACCGCGCCTGTATTCCCACGTCCCGCCCAGTCTCCATCTCTCCACCCTCCTTACCCTCTCCAAAGGTGGCTTCTGCCAGCTCCCCCTCCCTGATGATGTCCTCCTCCCCTCCATCTACCCGTCCTATCAACTTCGATCCTCCCCTCTCACTTCCTGTGTCTTTTCCTTTGAGCACCCTCCCTCCCTTCTCTCTCCTTTTCTCCCCATCCCCCCTTCCTCCACCCCTCTTCCCGAGGGCTTCCCCTCCCCCTTCCTCCCTTCCCCCTATCTGCCCGTGGCATCTCTGCTCTCCCCTCTCCTTCTCCCATCCCCCCCTCCTCCTCTTTTGGCAGGTCCCCGGACTCGTACATGCTCAGTGAACATTCGCGCGCCGGAGATCATCGCCATCAATGTATCGTGTGTGTGCCTTCGTTTTGTGTTTAGTGTTCTTTCGCCATCACGCCACCACTGTTCACCTGTGCCGTCGCAGTCGTCCGTGTTTTGTCCGCCATGTCAACTGGTGTTAGTGTTCTTTCTCGTCCAGCGGGAACGGCTCCATGTTTAGTATTTTTCGTGTCTACAGTTTTTGCTCGCCGTTTTATTGCATTATCTGTGCCATCTATATGTCATATTTATTGTGCAACTCGCGGCTGAAGAGCAGCGTACTATGCTGCTGACAGCCCGCCTTTGCATAAGGTGATTAAAATAACAATAAAGGGAAAAAAAACCTTGTCGTCCGTCTAGTGACTCGCTCTGAGGATGGCCGGACGATACGCGCCCGAAATATCACTAGAGTAAATTTTATTTGCGTGGCTGCATGCCCGAAACTTAATGGATTATTCATTATGCCGCGAGAATTTGAAAATGCACAGCAAGATAGCACTGCTCCATTTGACATGAAATACATTTTAGAATAGACCTTTGAAGTAAATGAACCTTCTCAATTGAAGCTGCAGGTCAGAGTATCTACATTCGGACAACTAATTTCTCTGCAATATTTTAAATAATATGAATTAATTTGACAATTGATATAGAAAATCTATTACTCTTGTTTCCTAACCTGTTTGTTCCAGATCAAATGCTGTCGTTTAATATGCATGATTGTAACATTTTAATCACTTTTTTATATTAATTGTGCTGTGTTAACATTAATTTTTATGTTTTTATAATTTTTATCATGTCAACCTGGTTCAATCGATATCTGATAAAACGTGTTTTAAATATTTGGAGCTGGCCGTGGTGGCCGAACGGTTCTACGCGTTTCATTTTGGAACCGCGCGACCGCTACGGTCGCAGGTTCGAATCCTGCCTCGGGCATGGATGTGTATGTTGTCACTAGGTTAGTTAGGTTTAAGTAGTTCTAAGTTCTAGGGTACTGATGACCTCAGATGTTAAGTCCCATAGTGCTCAGAGCCATTTGAACCATTTTTTTTAATGCTTGGAGAATTGATTCTTTGTATGGTATTTCCATTATTATTAATAAACACAGAACCATGCAGCAAATGCAAATTGTCTGCAGCCTAAAATAATATTATACAGAGTGTATCAAAAAGAATCATCTGATTTAAAAAAATCATAAATATTATGTTATTTGAGATATGTGCGTGAACAACGTACTGTTGGAAAGAGCAAACTCTCGAGTCTTACACGGTTCCCGCTAGGTAGCAGCATTTTGCGCCCACTTCAGTTCTAGTAAAAATTGTATCGGGACAACAGAAAGCGTTTTACTGTATGTTCAACATTTTGCGCAGTGCGGTTCAGTAATAACTGTTCTGGGTGGCTTTCGCACTAAGTATGGTGTGGATCCTCCTACAGCACAGAGCATTCGACGATGGCATGAACAATTCCGAGGAAAAGGTTGTTTGTGTAGAGGCAAATTGGAGGGTCGTCCCTAAGTGTCTGACACAGACGTCGAACGCGTCCGCCATATTTCACAAGGAGTCCTCAGAAATCCGTTCGCCGTACAGTTCGAAAGCTCAACATGCCCGTGATGTCCGTCTGACGTGTGTTGCGTCGACGTTTACACATGAAACCAAACAACATTCAGCTACTTCAAGCTCTTCGTGAAGGTGACAAACAGTAACTTGTGGAGTTCTGTAATTTCGTTCTTGGCAAGCTGGAGAATGAAAGTTTTATTCCACGCTCAATGTTTAGTGACAAGGCAACATTCCATTTAAGTAGAAGGTTGAACTGTCTTAATATAAGAATACAGGGTACGGAACAACCACATGAACTTATACAACGTGAGAACGACGTTCCAAAATTTTTATTTGTTTTGTGCATTTGACTGGGAAAGACGTATGGTCCACTTTTCTTTGCCGAGAGCACTGTTATAGGAAGCACATACGAGTATCTCGATATGCTTGAGGACTTCCTTTTCCCATAGCTGGAGACTGATTCGAAAGACCTCATTAACAACAGGATGGGGCTCAGCCACACTGGCATCTGAAAGTGCAGGAATTTTTAAATCAAAGGATTACTGAGCGGTGGAACGGTAGCACTGTACCAAATCATTCAACCCTACATTACTGGCCTCCAAGGTCACCGGACTTGACTGCAAGTGATTATTCCTTGTGGGGTTTATAACAGGCTCTGTTTATGTGCCTCCGTTACCAACAACAATGAATGAACTGAGGCACTGCATAACAGCAGCTGTGGAAGCTGTAACTCAAGACATGCTCGCTGCAGTGTGGGAGCAATTTGAATATCTCATTGGTATACACCGTGCATCTCAAGGTGGGCATACTAAACACCTAAGAAAAGGTACGAAAATAAACTTTTTGAGTTTCCCGTTCATCAAAAAATGAAATCCATTCTATATGTTTATTAGTTTCAGAAACAGAGACGTACCAAATTAGATGATTCTTTTTCATAAACCCTGTGTTAAATATCAAATTCTCTGTGACATATGTCGTCAATATCACGTGTAACTCTTCCAACGTTCTAATAATGATATCGTGTGATACTGTGTTAAAAGAAGCTGCTTCCGGTAAAGGTGGGCAGTGTGAGGCAGTTATGGTTAATATACCGTGTCAGGTATATTCTTGAGGCAGATATTATGTTGGCGACATTGATGCCAGCCGTATTTCAATTTCATCTTCGGTATCAACATCACTGTAAGTTTTCTGTTTGCAAGAGATAAATAAGCAAAAATGTTACAAGAAGTTTTTAATTTAATTTATTCATTGATATGATAAAAAAAATTCTTCAAAACCTGAAAAGACCCCCTCTCTGAATCGTAAATTGGACACTGGAAAGTGTTGTCTTCACACCACAGTAAAATAATTACATCCAGAATTTACTAATGAGCACGAAAATATGTAAGTAAACAATTGTAGAAGTACGCAATACAATCGATAAAGCAGCAGCAAGGAGTGGTAGAGAACATCGTCTTATGCCAGTACCAGAGGCCACCGTCTCGGGGTACGTCGGGGTCTGGTGGTGCTTTGAAGGGAGCTGACTTGTATCGGCGTGGCTGGTCAAGCGTTTGGTGGCAGTTACCCGCGTAAAGAGCCGCTGCCATTGTGGAGCGAAGTATGCTCATGTTAAGGAAAAGTCATCGCACCTTGAAAGACTAGAGATAGGACGTTCATATTCGCAGGACATGTACATTAGTGTGTTCTGCATAAATTATTAGTATTTCAGTCACCTCGGTTCAGCATGTGTACTGTTGCCTAGTAGACCCTGATAACGTGTTCCATGTGTGATGGCATCGACGCGTATAAGGTGCGAATAGCGCCCTGTGGTAAATCCATCCACGCTGCATTCACCTTGTTCCAAAGTTCATCTGTGGTAGTTGGCACGGGGTCACAGCACTGCACCCGTCTTTTCACCGTAGCCCACACATTTTCTGCTGGCGACAAATCTGGTGATCTGGCGAGCCAGGACAAAGGGCTGACAGCCTGTGACACCAAGAAGCCACGTGTTCGTGTTGCAACGTGTGGTCGTGCACTGACTTGCTGAAAGATGGCGTCTAGGGTGTTGTGCAGAAAGGGTATGGCTACGTCATTCACACAGGTCACACTCGTCACACCCACCAACTGTGACTTGCATTTGTACCCAATAGTACCCTACACCATAAGGTCTTGAGTTGGCGCTGTATGTCTTGTGTGAATGATGTCACTGTTATGCCGCTCCCCATATCAGCGGCGAGTGAAATGCGGCCATCATTTTCAAGCAAACAGGGCATGGATTCGTCGGAAAACACTATCTGATCCCATTCCTGTCCCCAGTGAATTCGCTCCAAAAACAATTCCCGTCTGGAATGCTTCTGCAGATTCGTCAAAAGTAGGTGGAGAAGTGGACGCCCCGCACGTAACCCATGCCGTAATAAATAGCGACGGACTGTCGCCCCCGATAGTGTATGGTGTGTTACACTGTTCCACTGTTGCGCTAGAGCAGAAGAGGGCGAAGATGTGTCTTGTATTGCCATTCGGATGAGGTGTCGATCTTCTCGGAGAGAGGGGTAGGTGGTCTTAGTGCTACGATCTGGACCATCTCGTTGTATTCTACGGCCTTCTGTGAACCAGTCCGGCCACACCAGTTGCGCAGTCGAATTACTCCGTCTCACACGAGCACCAATTTCCCAGATTGATGCATCACTTTCTTTCGTGCCAATAATGCGCCCCCTTTCATGCTAACTGATTTGACGGTACGGCTCGCGCATACGTCTGCGAGGCAACCTGTATGTCTGCTCAAGTCACACTGATCCATTACCTGTGGTTTATAGCGCCGACGACAGCCGCAGGCACATTTTACCGGTAGGTGGTGTTGCGCCTCGATGGTGATGTTAACCTCGAAACCGCGGGCCGACATGGTTCATATGCTAATCATTTCTGCAGAACTTACTAAAGTACATGTCCTGTGAATATGTACGTCATCTCCAGTCGTTGAAGGTGGTCTGTCTTTTCTAAGCATGAGTATACTTCTTTGATGGCGAACAAGAGAGCCAGAGAGACTGAAACGCTGAGCGGCGTGAAGCCCGGCAGTATGCTCGCAAAGTCACAACTGTCTGCGCAGGGCGTGACCCACCTGCAACTGGACATCGTCTACTTGGGGAGCGAGTGGTTTCTTTTCCCAGTCTCCAGAAGAGGACAGTAGACCATAACCAAAGACGAGGAACGGCGCAGTGTTTGGTTACGGCTGAATTGTCCAGAGCACCAGGCACTGTGCTTACGTGCCCAGCGTCTGTTTTTGGGCAGCTGATAGGCTTCATCAGAATAAATCATCGTCCGGCGGGATCCGAACGTGGTGAAATCGGGCGTACCTGGTGTGGTGTTTTCAAACATGGTGAAGCCAATATAAACAGTGTGAAGCAAAATTCCGTACTATGCGACAGAGCTGTGGTGGTTAAGAGAGAGTGATATTTTGTTGTATTATGACTGTTGCACTCGCGCAGAGACCATGAGTCATTCATTGTCTGTAACCGTATGTCTTTCTGTGTACTGCTGGTTTCTTTTATCTGTATTTTAGGTAGTTCTATGTAGTTATGTTGTCCGTTAACATTGGCGCGGTAGTCGTTGGTGACTGATTCTGTGGCAGTTGCTAGTCTCAGTTGCGTAGTGTGATTTCGTGTGATTTTGGGTTCTGTGTCTAAAGAGAAGGGGTGGTTACAATTAAAGTGCAGCTACTCCCAGAGGCCCAAAGTGAGCCGTAATTATCGTGCAGCAGTGGAACTTGATAGATATTCTGATGTGTTAATGCGCAACTAATTTACGCTAGAAATTAGTTGAAACTTTGTCTACGAGGCGATAAACTGGGGCTGTGGATGCAAAAAGTAAAGAAATGTTTCCATATGTAATGGATTAGGAACGGGATGTGGGTTCAAAAAATGGTTCAAATGGCTCTGAGCACTATGGGACTTAACTTTTATGGTCATCAGTCCCCTAGAACTTAGAACTACGTAAACCTAACTAACGTAAGGACATCACATACATCCATGCCCGAGGCAGGATTCGAAATTGCGACCGTAGCGGTCACGCGGTTCCAGACAGTAGCGCCTAGAACCGCTCGGCCACACCGGCCTGCGGGATGTGGGCGTAAAAGATTAAACAACTGTGACAGCCATAATGTTGATTTTATTATCAACCGCCGCTCACACAGTTTGTTCGATATCAGCACCAGAGACGTTGACGATATGTTGTATAGTGCCAGATTGGAACCTGGTGGCCAAAATATAGTCTAATTTCTTTTTCGGCGTAAACCGGTTCCATATTAACGCATGAGCATATCTACCAATTTTCACCGCCATATGATAATTAAAGTCCGCACTGGACCTCCGTGAGTAGCTGCACTGTAATTATAACCGGCCAGTAGTACGGGCTGAGGTTCTGATATTTGTTGCTTGAGTGGTGTCCACTTGTAATGTCACCTTGATTGAGTAAGAGCATTGTTTAGCAATATCTGGACCTGCTCAGAATAAGTTTTATTATTATTTTGTTGTGCCCAATTTCAGTAATAAGTGTTCATGGGAGCAATAACGTTTATTTCTGATTTTAGCTGTGGAAGAGATTTCCACTGAAGTTGCTATGAGTGGCAAATATAGGTTATTTAAAAATAAGATCATGATCTTAGAATCTCCATCAGAAGTCCTACTCCACACAAATCTGCGCTGCAGTTAATAAAACACAGGAGGAACGAAATACGAATGCTTATTCGCATTTTGCAAAATGTATATTCTAGTTACTGTAAACTAAAGGCACACACGTTCATCGTATTGTTCGCCCCAAGACAAACCATTCAGGAAAAGAGAACTTACGAAGTCCATTTTTCACTTAGTTCATCTACTCGAAAAAGCGAACTAACAACAGTAATCACACAATGCATAATGTCCAGGTATTATAAGAGGTGATCAAAAAGTTTCCGTTCGAAGGCCCCACTAACCTCTTGTCTACATGTCTGTGGATAGACAAGGTGAATGGCTTAAAACTTTCACCGAAAATATTGCGGAAATAGCAAGTGCTATTGCTGTACAGTTATCGCACAATAGATTGGTATTCAAGGCTCGTATTTGTAGCCAATAAACAGGTTGTCATAATACTTAGAAAGAGTATTTTTTTGTGCAAACACACTTTTTCAGATGGAACAATGCCTATTCACACTAACAAACTAAAAGTAGGGCAAATTAAAATGTCAGCGGTATTCGTTGCAGGAGTTTAGTGCGAATCGGTTAAAAGATATCGTATTGTGCAAAGTTTCCACACCGACACTTTGTGCTATTCAGCTTGCGTACCTGCTAGGTACTATGTTGTTATGTTTGCTTACAGTGTGCCTGTGTGTTCCTTGAGTGCGCAGCGACTTGCTAGTCAGTTGGTGTGCAACATTCCAAGAAGTATGTCGCGAGTAGATGATGGGCTTTACCAATGCAGCAAAAGGTGGCATTCTCATGGTGTATGGAGAGAGTAGGAAGAATGCTGCTCGGTCTTGTACGGTGTACCCGGCAAGATATCCCAATATACGTTAACCATCTCGCCAGTTATTTATCAACCTCTTCAAAAATTTACGTGAAAGTGATAGTGCAACATCTAGACAACGTAACAGAAGGAAATAAGTGACGACAGTTCTTGCTGCTGTTGCCGTTCATCCATACCTTAGCTCTCACGCAATTTCACGAGAAGTTGAATGAGACATTCTCCATCGACATAGGTTCCATCCCTATCGCGTCTCTCTCTATAAAGACTTGCATGGAATGGATTATGAGAATTGTGTTAACTTCTGTACACGGGCATTAAGAAGACAGGATACTGCAGATGTATCATGTTAAAATTAAAATTTAATACAGTCTTGATCGCAGTCTTGTTAAAATATTTTTTTTTATTGGTGTGAGTGACCCGTTTCGGCTCTATGAATGAGTCATCTTCAGACTCCAGAGCGGTGAATGGACACTGCTAGACGAGTTCCGTCGACCCTTGACGCTGTATGAGCAGTTACACGAGCGTCGAGGGTCGACGGAACTCCTCTAGCAGTGTCCATCCACCGCTCTGGAGTCTGAAGATGACTCTTTCATAGAGTCGAAACGGTCACTCACTCCAATAAAAAAATATATATATTTTTTAATAAGATTGCGATCAATACCGTTTCAAATTTTAATTTTAACTACTTTTAAGATCACTGAGTGTGTTTTCAAAAATCTTAGATATATCATGTATCTTGTTTAGTGATGGTGCAACATTTACCGATCATGGCACAATGACTGCGCACAAGTATCGCAACCTCCTAACTGACCACCTTCCACGGATGCCAGAAGACGTTCCTCTGCACACAAGGAGGAACCTGTGTTACCAACATGATGGCTGCCCAGCCCATAATGCACGAAGTACAACAACATGTCTTCACGAATTGTTTCCAAATCGTTGGACTGAACGCAGATAACCTGTACCTTGGCCAACCCGTTCCCTGGATTTGACACCTGCAGACTTATTTCTGTGGAGAAAACTAAAAGACGTTGTCTACAAGGACATACCAACTACTCCCGATGAAATGCAAGGACGTATTACTGCGGCCTGCTCGGGCATCTCTGCTGAAATGCTAGCACGTGCACAGTAGTTGTTCCATACCAGACTGGAAGCGTGTACTGCTGATGCCGCTGGTCACTTTGAACACAGTCCTCTGTTCAGACTCTCTCAGCGCCCTTCAAAGTCTAAGTGATCTGTACACCGCCCATCCCTTAGTGCAACGGTTCCAGGAAAATTGTCGCTTGCTCATTCTTGGTGGAGCCACTGTGATGTTTACATGGGCTCCTGGTCATATCGATCTGCCAAGAAACGAGGCTGCTGACGCTGCTGCCAAGGCTGCAGTCCTCTAACCTCATCCCACTAGTTCCTATATTCCCTCCAATGATCCCTTTGGCACCGCCATTGAATAAGCACTGTATTATTAAGCCTCTCCCAGCGGCTTGGACGACCTCCTCTCGGCCCTCCCGCCGGTTCAAAATGGTTCAAATTACTCTGAGCACTATGGGAGGTCACCAGTGCTCTAGAATTTAGGACTACTTAAACCTAACTAACCTAAGGACATCACACACATCCATGCCCGAGGCAGGATTCGAACCTGCGACCGTAGCGGCCGCGCGGTTCCAGACTGAAGCGCCTAGAACTGCTCGGCCACTATGGGCCGGCCCTCCCGCCGGGAGGAGGTCATTTTAACTATGATGGGTATTGGGCACTGCATTTTTAGACATCGTTATTTGATAAGTGGCGCTCCCCCACCTCTTTACACACATTGCGCCCAAGTTTTAACTGTCCGCAACTTCCTGACGCAATACCGTTTTTTTAACGGTTTACGTTCCCACTTGGGTTTGCCGTCTGAGTTATCAGCCGTTTTACCAAATGACGTGCGGGCTGTCGACCGCCTTTTACTTTCTATTCATCAAAGCAATATGGCGAAGGTCATTTAATTTTTAGTTTTGGACCTCCGTTTCTGTAAGGTATCTGTTGTAGCTCTTTCTCCACGTCCCTGTTTTTAGGTGTCTTGTGTCAATTGGGATTGACGTATAGCCGTTTTTTAACTCCTCTCTGTCTTCATGTTCTATAGTTTTGACTTGAGCGCGCATGTCCCCAGTTGTTTTTGCGCCCAAACAAAACAATTTTGAACACAACCTGTGATGGCTAGTTGCCTCGCTACTGATCAGAACCCACATAACTAATGCATCCACTTCAGTTGATGTATGCTACGATAGATAGGCACAACTGTCGGTGTGGGAACTTTTCAAAATACAGTATCTCGTAAACGACTCACCCTAGAATCCTGCAACAAACACAACTGACATTCTAATTTACTCTGTCTTCATTTTGTTAATCTCAATAAGGGTTGTTCCATTTTAAAAGCTTATGCTTGCACAAAAAATACCCTTTATAAGTCTTATAACAATCTGTTGATTGACTAACAATACGGACCCCGACTACCAATCCAGTCTCTTAAAACCACAGCCGGCCGGAGTGGTCGAGCGGTTCTAGGCGCTTCAGTGTGTAACCGCGAGACCGCTACGGTCGCAGGTTCGAATCCTGCCTCGGGCATGGATGTGTGTGATGTCCTTAGGTTAGTTAGGTTTAAGTAGTTCTAAGTTCTAGGGGACTGATGACCTCAGCAGTTAAGTCCCATAGTGCTCAGAGCCATTTGAACCATTTTTTTTAAACCACACATCAATAGCATTTTCTATTTCTGCACTATTTCCGATGGAAGGTTTAGGTGATTCTTCCTGTATATCCACATCGGAGTCGCTCTGGGTTGCATATACACTGCACCATCGTGTCAAACGGAAACTTTTTGGTTCAAAATGGCTCTGAGCACTATGGGACTTAACATCTGAGGTCATCAGTCCTCTAGAACTTAAACTACTTAAACCTAACTAACCTAAGGACATAACACACATCCATGCCCTAAACAGGATTCGAACCTGAAACCGTAGCAGTCGCTCGGTTCCAGACTGAAGCGCCTAGAAGAGCTCGGCCACATCGGCCGGCAAAACCTTTTGGTCACCCCATACATAAGACGACTATTCAGACACCTCATTCTGCACGTAATTTCTATGGGAGCCTAGAATGCCCGCAAGTAAAATAAAATAAAATAATCTTCAAAGCTGCTCAAATAATCATCAGTTTCGACGCTATATAAGAGAGCTTTCTTATCTCGTAAAAGCTGCACTGATTATGACCTCATTAACCACTACCTGGTAAGATTGGTTGGTTGGATGATTTGGGGGAGGGGACCGAACAGCGAGGTCATCGGTTCCATCGGATTAGGGAAGGATGGGGAAGGAAGTGGGCCGTCCCCTTTCGTAGGAACCATCCCTGCATTTGCCTGAAGCGATTTAGGGAAATATCTAAAAACCTAAATCAGAATGACTGGATGCAAGATTGAACCGTTGTCCTCCAGAATGTGACTCCAGTGTGCTAACCAGTGCGCCACCTCGCTCGCTAGCTCGTAAGGCAAAGGAATAATCGCTCACTAACCGCCACAAGGAACGCAAAACCCGGACTTAACCAATAATTTCCTCTTCAGAAACTTACGAGTACACCACACATTTCGAGGTACCCAATTCCCAAATATTTACGAAATACGCGGCCGGGAAGCGACCAAATAATCGCATGTGAACTTTCACAAAGCAATATAACAAGAAACTCGGCCAACGCCTTGGGACACTAATTTCCAAAACATTATGTGAACGGAAACACTGAAGATGGTCTGTCAATGACTGAAATCGGTTACTACAAAAATAAACCCCATTTTCGATCTAGCCTGATTTTTTTTCGTTAATTTACCTATAAGATCGCTGTTGTTCGTGTTATGACTTAAAAAATTACAAGCGAAAATTAACTTTACACCACTTTCGCAATTACATACGTCCTATCAGTTTGATTACTGTAATCAGATCCATAAATTAATTAACAAAATTTATATTTAAAATGTGTTATGTGATCAAGATTCTTTAAATCCCACGTAGTTCTCATTCAAATATTCGATTTTAATATTGGGTTGCTCATTTATTGCGTGAACGCTTTGCCCTGCAGTGCTCCTTTGTGACGTGTTCCCGTTTACAAAATGTTTCGGAAATTAGTCCCCAAAACGTTTGCTGGAGTTTTTATATTGCTTTGTGTGAGTTCACATGCCATTATTGTGGTCGCTTCTCGGTGAAGTATTTCGTAACTATTTGGGAATTTCGTACCTAGAATTCATTGACCGACATCCGTGTCAGAGTATACTCGAGAAATGAATGACTGGTTATGACTCACGACAAGTTCTATCTCTCCTCGCGCGTGCCACATATAGATACAAATATTAGAAAGAACATAAAAATATAATTATCCTCTGTCAGTGAGTCGTCCTCAAACAGCAGTTACTTTTCAACATAAAATCGACATCGATTATAGTGAGTACACAAATGCGTTATTATATTTTCATTGGAACAATATGTGCATGATGAAAACAACAGCAATAGCAAAATGCCAAAAGGCAGCTTAGACCCAACCAAAATCAAACAATAATGAGAATAAGGATTTAAGACCCACAGAATTACCAAAGCATGTTTGTGTAAAGAAGATAGAAAATCTATGTTTATGCAATTGCGCGCGTGTTCCGTTCCTATAATTATTGGAGTAAGTATGGTTATTGGAGAAGACCTCAAATCAAAGCTTAAATCAAATGATTATAGTTATCCGCTCATTAAGTTGTTCCTTGATAGAAAGGAAATGTTCAAATGTGTGTGAAATCTTACGGGACTTAACTGCTTAGATCATCAGTCCCTAAGCTTACACACTACTTAACCTAAATTATCCTAAGGACAAACACACACACCGATGACCGAGGGAGGATTCGAACCTCCGTCGGGACCAGCCGCACAGTCCACGACTGCAGCTCCCCAGACCGCTCGGCTAATCCCGCGCGGCAGAAAGACCCTCTAAAGTAAACTCTAAGAGTGGTAGTATCCGTTCTTCGAAGAGTACGTATTCCATCTCAAGAACGTCATAATTCGTCAACCGGGACACAACTTGCCTTTGAAAGGAGTTCGCAGTGCAGTGAGCTAATCCGTAAACTGCGAAAAGAGAAATGCAACTATGGCGTCTGACAATAACAAAAGCAAACGACATCCATTATCCTAATTCCTTGTGGAAGGCGGTGTTTTACGTTCTAAAAGTACCTGGAGAGGGCACGTATTGTAACGTCAAGAAGTAACCTGAAATAAATCTTGTAATACGACACATCACGAACATTTACTGGAAGACCAAGAACCAGATGGTCAAGTCGGAACAGGCAATTAACTGACACATGAAAGTGGAGAAAAAGAAAAAGCAACAAGCAGCCATTCAGGCATGACACTACGCGCCATTTCCGATGACGAGGATGTCCGCAGAAGGGAGTTCTTATCCCGTGCTCGCTAAGGCTATTATTACTCGCAGTACACGGGAACACAGTGGCCGTGAATCAACCAGCTGCCACCTTGAGCCTTTGGTCTCCCGCTCCACGTTTTGTTCTCCCGTTCCTCTTCCAGCACGTCCAGATATTCGCAGAGGCAGCGAACTCTTCTTGGGCGGAACGCGACTCGTAAATTTGCGAGGGGCCTGGTATCGTAGGCGGATCAAGATATGGCGGTACGAGGACGTAAAGGAATCGTGGCTCGAGTTAAGCAAAGTTATAGAACGATATCCTTAACGTCGGTTTGCTGCAGAATTCTTCCCAATATTCTAAGTTGGAATACAAAAAATTCTTTGAGACCGAAAAGCTTCTGTCCACAGATCAGCACAAATATGAAAAGAAATGCTCCTGCGAAACTCAGCTTGTCCTTTTCTGAGCACGATGTCCTGCGAACCACGGATGAAGGGCAACAGGCAGATTTAACATTCCCAGATTTCCGAAAAGCGTATGACATAGTTCCACATTGCACACTATTAACAAAGGTCTGAACATAACGAATAAGTATTGACGTATGTAACGGAGATTTCAAAAGTGATAGAACATAGCATGTTGTCGTGGACGGCTTCTGTTCATCAGAAACAAAAGTATCGTCAGGACAGAAGTGTGATTTCATCGCTATTGTTCACTGTATACATAATCCATCTGTCAGAAAGGGGAGCAGCAATCTACGATTGTGTCCTGATGATGCTGTAGTGCCGTCCGGCTTGCCTTTAACAAATTCTTTTGCGATGTTTTGCTGCGCCTTCATAGCTTCTTGTATAATCCGATTATTCTATCCAAATTTCCCGTCTGAAGGTTTCTTGTACAGTGAGCGCGAGGCTATTTGGGCTCGTGTGCGGTGCCGTGGGGGTTCTCTACGAGAAGGTGCCTTCGGTTGTGTGGTGGCCAGCCGCGACGTGTCGCAAGTGACGTGGACTGCGACGACAGATGCAGGGGCAGTCTGCTATAGTGTATCTTAAGGTGTGTCTTACTTGCGTAGTAGCGTGCTCCAGCTGACCATTGCTAGATGCGTGTGTGTCTCGAAGGGCTCTATTAGCGTCCTGAAGAGCAGATCTGGAGACTGTTTGTTATTTTGGAATTCTGTAGACCAGTGGTTCCCAACAGGTGGTCCGTGGACCCCCAGGGGTCCACAAGCTATGCCAGAGGGGTCCGCAAGATGCTATCAGAATAAAAAATATATTAAATATATTTCGTATGATAACAGATTTTTTGTTTTGGCCACTCAATATTTTTTCAATAATGAATATGTCAATGTTTTTTCTAAGTACCAAAAATAGAAAAATTATAAAAAGACTCTTAATTTGGTTTTTTTAGGTACTTGATACTGTGAAATGACAAGGTACCAATCATGCTCGGTGAGGGGGTCCTCGAGGAAATTTTGTTGGGAACCCCTGCCGTAGACCATAACCTCGTGGAATCTGCAATTAACTGGTGACTTTGTGGCAAACTGTTGTGGGAGACTTCTCAACTATTCTTACTCTCTCATACTGGCGCCACCGTGCTCATTCTTGTTGGTGTAGAGAGCTAAACTATGTACCGTTGGTTTCCTTCTACCGTGTCCTCTGAAAGCGGCGATAATTTTTGTACTACTTATGCTGCTCCGGCGCCATGGTTACATCTAGAAGCCGTGCTATGTACATTTTCATGTCAACGTTTAAACAATGTTGTGACCTCAAGTTGGTAGTGTTTTGTTAACACACTGATAAATAGCTATAGCACGTAACAAGCATGAAGAGCCATCCTTTATGTCTGGTGTCGGTTGATTGTGGTTCAGATGTGTTTAAGCTATTTCTACTGAAATCTTCTTCTTTGTTAACACATTGTAAAGGCCATCTTGATGACGTTTTGTTAAAAACACGGAAGCGGCAGTTTGACACTGGAGCTTATAAGTATGCGTTATTAATTCTAACCAGGATCTTAAGTAATTTGGGTTTTAATTTGTCATGTTGTAAGCTAGTCAATGGTAATTATTACTTGGTGTTAATTAAAGAAAACAGTAATTTCATTCTAAGCTGTCACTGCAGTTTTCTTGGAACTACATCTGTTTCTAATGAGATGCTTTAGCTTCTATATACAGGTACTGTTGAAAAGCCTGTGTGCCTGTGATTTACGTAATTTGGCATTTGTGTACTTAATCTTTAAAGCTTTAAGTGCTCAATAGCTGAAGATGTAATTATTGTTCTTCAGTCCGGAACCGCGTGACTGCTACTGTCGCAGGTTCGAATCCTGCCTCGGGCATGGATGTGTGTGATGTCCTTAGGTTAGTTAGGTTTAAGTAGTTCTAAGTTCTAGGAGACTGATGACCTCAGATGTTAAGTCTCGCAGTGCTCAGAGACATTTGAACCATTTTGTAATTATTGTTGCTCCTTTTAAAATGCGTTCACTGGAGTGAACTTTGATGTATTGCTGTTTTTTAAGTTGTAGTAAATTACTGGTAATCGCAAAATCCATTCTTCTGGAACTGAATTATGCGAAAGCGCAGCTAAGTTTTGTAAACTAGACTTTAACTTGTATAGTCATTACCTAAGCTCTATGGAACTGATATCAGTTTTGAAATCTTTTCCTGAGCTATAGTTAGTGTGTGAAAGTTGTGGCTTCAGCTTGATTGCATATGGATCACCATCAAAGTGTTAAATTATTGTAATGTGAAGTACATAGCATGCGTTATTCATTCTGTGAAAGTAATAACAAAGTTTTTTAGTATTGAAGTTAGATTTCTGTGTGGTTAATTAGTTTAAGCAAAATGTGTTATGTAATTTCGGCCCAGTGCCTTATCGCCCGCTTCCACCACTATAGAAAGTGTCGTTGATACATAACTGTAGGAGCATACAGGATGGTTCGAACAGAATTACTAGTTTGCTCTGATGGATTGTAGCTTGCTGTAAAAATGGTAAGTGTAAGTTAATGCAGATGAGTGGGAAAACAGTCCTCTAATGTTCGGGTATAGTATTAGTTGTGTGTTACTGCAGACAGTCATGTCGGTCAAATACACTCTAAGACGATAAAACGCGCATCACGAAGTAATTATCTACACGGGGCAGAAATCCGTAAAGGTGATGTACTGTATGTATACAGACGAACAAAAATTACAATTTCAGAAAAGTTAGATGACTTGTTAAAGAGAAATATCTTCACAAATTGAACAAGTCAAGCCCTTATACAAGCAGTTATTCGGCCTGGCAATGATTGATAGGGTTGATGGATGTCCTCCTGAGGGATATCGTGCCAAATCTGCTCAACTGGCGCGTAAGATAATCAAAATCACCAGCTGGTTGGAGGGCTCTGCCCATAATGTTTTAAAGTTCTAAGTTGGGTAGAGAATCTGCCACCTTTCTGCCAAGGTACGACATGGCAAGCACGAAAACAAGCAGTAGAACCTCTCGCCGTGTGCGGGAGAGCATTATAGTTCTGAAATCTAAGCCCAGGATGGTGTGCCATGAAGGAAAATAAAACAGGGCGTAGGATATCGTCGACATACCTCTGTGCTGGAGGGTACCGCGGATGACAACCAGGGAAGCCTACTATGAAAAGAAATTGCATCTCAGTGCATCACTCCACAGTGTCAGGACGTATGAAGGGCAACAGTGCAGTTGATATCCGGTTGCTGTCTGGGGCGTTTCCAGAAACGTCTTCGTCATTCATTTGGGCTCAGTTCCAAGCGGGATACGTCGCCGAAGACAATTCTACTGCAGTCAACGAGATTCCAGCCCAAATGTGCTCGACACTACTGCAGAGAGGCTTGATGGTGTACAGAGGTCCACGGTAGTCGGCGCAAGGGATGCCGAGAGCTCAACCTGCTTTCTGTGAGCCACCTTTTAAATGTCCTTGTGGTCACTGAAGCACCGGTTACACGTCGGATCTGTGATAGTAATGAATTTGGCGCTATGAGGGCCTCTCTGACCATTGCTCGTTTCTCATGTTCTGCCGCCTACAGCAACCTTCTCGACGCTGTGTTCGACCGTGCTACGCCCATTCTTGCCAACATAGTCGAATAGTGGAATCGCTCCTATTAACATGTCGAGCAATAAGCCGATTACTCCACAACTGAGTACACAGAATGAAATTCGCAAAGATTTCCTCTCCTGGTATCGACAAGTACCCTGTTTACTATCATTGACACCTGTACGGTGAAACTGGGCTGCACCGTCATACATTCGTCCATCCCCTGCCAAAGTTTACAATTTTGTGTTTTACGTGGATATCTGCATGAATATTAATTTTTGTGACAAATATGCATAACTCTTTCGTGGTCCGTCTTTCTTTTTTCTTTTTTTTAATTTTCTGAGAATGTATCTTGGTGTATCGTTGCAAAGTTACATGAAATGGAACGAACTCATCAGGTCGGTTGTAGAAAAGGCGAATAATCGATTTCGGGTTATTGATTTGGTGCTTACACAACCACGTTGATTAAATATCTTGACATGACTCTGAGAACGTCATGAAATGAAACGAGCACGAAAGGTATGTTGTAGGGAACGTGAATGGTCGATTTCGTGTTGTCGAGAGTATTCTGGTAAAGTGTAGCTGATCTTGAAAGGAGGTCCGGATTTATAACTGTAGTGATGACCTATTCTTCAGTACTGATCGAGTGTGTGCGATGCCCACCAGGTCGTATCAATGGATGAAAACGATGTATTTCAGATGCACGCTGCTGCACTTCTTACCAGTAGTTTGGATGACACTTAATGTAAAAATTCATGAATACGAAACAGACGAAATTAAGGAATTCTGCTACCTTGGAAGCAAAATAACCCATGACGGACGAAGGAAGGAGGAAACAGAAAGCAGAGTAGTGCAGGCAACGAGGGCATTCCTGACTAAGAGAAGTATGCTACTATCAGACATAGGCCTTAATTGAGGAAGGAATTTCTGAAAATGTACGTTTGGCGCACATCATTGAATGGTAATGAATCGTGGACTGTAGGAAAATGGAAACAGAGGAAAATGGAATCGTTTGAGATATGGTGAAACAGAAAAACATTGTTAAGTTAGACCGACTGATATAATAAGGAATGAGGACGCTCCCCGCAGAATCGCCGAAGGAAGGGACATACGGGAAACGCTGACAACAAGAAGGGACAGGACAATAGGAAATTTGTTAAGATACAAGGGAATAACCTCAATGTGCATGGTACTAACTTGTAAGAGGGAGACGTAGGGGGAGAAAGCTCAGAAGAGCACTTAGTTGCGGGTTGCGCCAAACCAAACACAAGGCTGAAAAAAAATTAAGTTCGATGAACACGCGAGTATTACCGAAGCCTTCATGTCCGCAGCTCGTGGTTGTGCGGTAGCGTTCTCGCTTCCCACGCCCGGGTTCGATTCCCGGCGGGGTCAGGGCTTTTGTCTGCCTCGTTATGACTGAGTGTTGTGTGCTGTCCTTAGGTTAGTTAGGTTTAAGTAGTTCTAAGTTCTAGGGGACTGATGACCATAGATGTTAAGTCCCATAGTGCTCAGAGCCATTTGAACCATTTTTGAAGCCTTCCTGAAGTCAGGGAGTACGGCATCAGTCTGAGCGCCACTGTCTACAGCGATACAGATCTCATAGAGGAGCAGAGCGACCTTAGTTTCGAAAGATATCTGTCTGCGAAATCCATGCTGACTTTTATAAAGAAGATTTTCGTTCTCCAACGACGTCACAATTCTTGATCATAACACATGTTCCTTAATTCTATAACAGATTGACGTTAATCATATAGCCCATAATTATGTGTATCTGTCCTACAACCCTTCTTGAAAACGGAGATGACAGGCGCTTTTTTCCAGTCGCTCGTTACCCTTAGTTGCTCAAGCTGCTACGTTAAACTGCTTCTAAAAGAAGAACAAGTACTTTCGCATAATCTTTTTAGAATCTGATAGCTGTCTCATCCGGTCCTGATGCGTTTCCACTTCTAAGTAATTGTAGTTGCTTTTCTGTTCTGCGATCAGTTATCTCAATATATGCTATTGCGAGTTTCGTATTATTTAAAGGATGGACGGTGTTGCAACCATCCACTATGAAACAACTTCGGAAGACCGAGTTCAGTATTTCATCCTACTCTCTGATATCTTCCATTTCGGTGCAAGTACGGACTTTGATCGAATGGATTGGATTTTCATAAGACCAAAACCTCTTACGGTTTTTATTCAAATCGGTTAGCAAAATTTCACTTTCAAATTCATCGAATGCTTCGCTCATTGTTCTAAGCTTGTTTTCGCTTCGTTCAGCCTTAGTTCGTCAGCTAGGTTTTGAATCCTCTTACATATGTGACGAAGCTCTCTTTGTTAACGTAACAATTCTCTAACACATCTATTAAACCACGGTGGGTCTTCCCCATCCCTTAGACCTTGCTTGGAACATATTTGTCTAACGCATATTGAACGATGCTTTGGATTTATGCGACTGTGCTCCACATCTTCGTCCTCAGCACTGAATATTTGATGCTCTGCAGTTCGTGTCCTGTCACTCCTCAAAAATTCGTTCAAATGGCTCTGACCACTATGGGACTTAACATCTGCGGTCATCAGTTCCCTAGAACTTGGAACTACTCAAACATAACTAACCTAAGGACATCACACACATCCATGCCCGAGGCAGGATTCGAACCTGCGACCGTAGCGGTCGCACGGTTCCAGACTGAAGCGCCAAGAACCGCTCGGCCACAATGGCCAGCCCTGTCACTCCTGCTATGCAGAAATATTTCCCTGCATTTATTAAGATTTCTTGTAAAACGTTTAGTCGTAGTTGCTGTCGCAGCCTTGTAACCATTGATACCTTCCCCTATGTTGACTGGTTCGATACGTTCGGGTATGTTTGCTGCTAGGAGGTCTAAGACGTTACCCTCATGAGGTGGTTCTGTGATTGTCTACTCAATGTAATTTTCGGAAAAGACATTTAGAATAATGCCACACAAATTCCTGTCACTGTCACCACTTTTGATTGCATGGCTATCCCAATCTATACCTGGCAAGCTAAAGCCAACCCTGTTACAACGGCACAAGCAGGATAATTATGAACGATATTCTGCAAGTTCTCTCTGAAGCGCTCTACCACTAACTTTACCACTGCTGACCCAGGAGGTCTTTAAAAGCATCCGATTACCGTTTTTGACGGACCTTTCATACTTAAGTTTGCCCAGATTAATTCACTTTCGGTACCCATGATGATTTTTATATATTTTACTGCAATAAATAACTTGTCATCATTAGCAACTAACCTGTCCTTATGATAAATATTCCATTATGAACTCAATATTTCGTTGCTGTTCACTTCCGGTTTCAACGAACTTTCTGTTCCTAATACTACCTGGGCATTATAACCTTCAATAAGCGATACTAATTATGGTACCTTTCCTTGGATGCTCCTAAAGTTAAGTAATACAACATTAATTTTTTCTGTATCCGATATGCGAGGACGAGCATTCTCTGAAGACACTGTGGCTCATTCACCTTCGGCTTCTCCTTCCCCTGACGTAGTGGCGGGGTATGTCCTCTGAAAAGGACTGTCCCTCCCCCCCTTCCAATGGACAGATGCCGGACCGTACTTAACTGTTCATTTAGCTTCTGCTCAGCACGCAGTCAGTATGATTCCCAGCTACACATTAAACAATCTTCCGAAATAAGATGTTAATAAGGAAATTTGGTAGTTAGATAAGACAATCACAGATTTTAACATTAACCATACTTGTACCGTCGTTTCTAGCTGGGAATTAATTTAGATTGGCTGGGTCTCATTATGGTAATTGGTAGTTTTGATAGAACTGTCGTATAAAATAATATTTATTTTAAAAGAAAATCAACCCATTTCCACGATCAGTAAATTTAGATTTGTTTCTCAAACTCTCGTCAAGACCCCAAGGAAAGGTAACTGATGTATGGATGTAAAGGGTGTATGTGTCGTGGAGGGGGGGGGGGGGCATGGCGCCAAATCATGTATAACTGCTGTGGAAAAAGTTCTTGACCAGGCCCTAGACGCACTCGTACGCTCCTGGCGAAATTTTCGATAACGGCCTTGCATGGTATTTTGTTGATACACTGTTCAGTCTCGTATTTTAATGCTTGGGTAGTACTGGACTTGCTGGTGTAAACCTGAGACCTCGGAAACCCCCACAGGAAAAAATTCACGTAATTTAGACTCAAGATAGACCGTCAGTTTTTCCTCCTGAAGCCAAATGCCCTGAAGAGCAATGTCTTCCAATTGACGCACAAAGTATGTGGTTGTCATTTTACGATATGGCTGACCGACAATAGTTAAACACCATCTTGAGCGCCCAGAGTGACCAGCGTGGTTCAAATGACTCTGAGCATTATGGGACTTAACTTCTGAGGTCATCAGTCCCCTAGAACTTAGAACTACTTAAACCTAACTAACCTAAGGACATTACACACATCCATGCCCGAGGCAGGATTCGAACCTGCGACCGTAGCGGTCGCGGTTCCAGACTGTAGCACCTAGAACCGCTCGGATACCCCGGCCGGCTTTTCAAGGACACTTTGGGCGGGCCCACGTATTATCACGGTTGCTGCGACTACGCTGCAGACTTTTCGGTAGGAGGCTCTTACACATCCTCCATTCAGCCCCGATCACTCCTCATTAGATTTCCGTATTTCTGGAGAGCTGAAGGAAGACATTCGTGGCCGTCGATTTGCTTCGGATGAATATGTGAACGCCTGAGTACAATAATGTTTCCGTAGGCAACCGCAAGCATTTTTCCGTGAAGGCACAGAACGGCGATTATTTTTGAAATAATGAACAGTTTACTTACTTTTTTCCATTTATCTCGTTTTAATTTGACTGTCCCTTGTACTGGAGACAGTGTTGGGGTCGTGGAGACAGGCACGCCCCTTTTATTTCAATTACAGAAAATCATTAGCATTTAGCAAAACAACTGAATAAGTTTTGCTTCCAACAAGTGCATTTGAATATTTTTTGGTAACACCACAGTCGACGTAACAGTCGCAACAGGGAGCGTAGGCAGTGCCATAGTGCCATAAGGACTGAAAATAACTAATAAATGACACCACATTTGTCATTTTTCTCGAAGACCCTGGGAGGTATGAAACGGTACATTCCGGTAGAGCTTATTTGCCATTCTCTTGTGACATACAAATATTTACCGAAGAATGTCGTTTTATTTTAAAAAACGACGTTTTATTTTTAAAAAAAACAACAGAAGACCTGTCCGTTTACAGAAATGCGTCTTATGTCCACCCAGCTACGGAGAGTTTTGTTCGCTACACTTCCAGCCAAATTAAAGAATGAGGAACGTAAGATACTTATACAAAATGCAATACCTACATTATTTCACGCACCAAGTAAGCCAAAATACCTATAGCGGAAGGGAAAACCACACAGACGTGGCGATAAAACGTCAAAGCCAATACAACCGTTTCCCAACCAAGAGGACACATTTCTACAATTGTTGATACGTCTGAGCCACAAACAACTGTAGTCGTCAACAAAATCATTCACTTTTGAAGAAAAGTAATTATATTTACAAAAATATATGCATATCTGAAAGTCGTGTCAAATATAAGAATGAGCGTATTGTGAGACTCTAAATAAAATTTTTACGTCGCAAGTAAAGTGCCCTTCATCATAAGAACAGAGAACAACAAAATGATATGTTTCTCATGCACGGAATATGTAGTTATATTCTCCTGCTTTCAGTGGAGTAAGCTGCAGTTATGCACAGATTCTAAAGAATTTCTTCACAAATAAGTTGTAGTTTGTCACTGATTTAGTGAGATCCGGACGCTTTTACATTTTATCGCGATAACTCATGTCACTCGATAATTTACTACAGCATGGAATACAAATATATAATAACAAGTACATAAATAATTAAAAACAAATATCATCTTCACGACGCATGTGACTGCTTTCTCACCGCTTGGAGCGCTAGTGTAGCTCCAGCTGCCAAAAGGTAACAACTTTCCAAGCAGAGAGTATTACGACTGTATGTGTTAACAGAGAGAAAACTAAGTATGAGTTCGCCAGGATAGAAACCCTCAAAATATTCGCCTCCTGATAATTCACATATTTTTTATTAACCTCTATGGTTTTTGTACTGGATACTAAATCCTTCCTGATACTTTCTCGTTCAGTTATTTCCAGCCAATCTACACCATTACAATGTTTACATTTCGCCTCTTCCTTTATCAAATAAGATACTCGATATAGATTACAAAATTATATCACAATACCCCCAAAGTTTTACATACATTGATGAAATAAACGTAGTATTCTACTGCTTGCCAGATATAATTTCATTCGAGTAATTGTATGTTCATTAATATAAAATGTATTTACTTCAGTAACAAACTCGTGGTAAAAAAATTATTTAAAAGTTAGTTTTGATAAACTATACGCATATAAATTTAACTAATATATGTTCACTAAAAAATCGATAAGAGCTAAAAGAAATGCTAAGAGAAAGCTTGAAGATGAAGAAATGCAACAGGATGAAGACCATGCTTCAGGAATGAACTGAGACACAATTTAATATGATTGAGATCTTTATTTTCAATTTCATAATTTACGTATGTAGTTAACCCCTTAATATCTTAATAAATTTCATCATGGGAGAAAACAAATCAAAAGTTGTGTCGCCCTAGAAGTACCCAAAGCACTCAGGAGATGGCATCACACATCGTAAGTATTGGGAGCTTTCTGTAAAATCTGCACCTACCGGCACTTTTTACAGTCGCACTGGTATGACTCGAATTCGCGATGCCCGGCGTTAAGCGGTTAAATTTATAAATCATTATTTTTTTTCTGTAACTCGCTGCTGCCTATGCCTATATAGAAGACTTAAACTTTATTGCAGTTTCGACTAAAATATAGAGAAATAAATCTTTTAATCTGGAAAATATTGTAAAAATAAAATATAATAATATTTTATGCTTAATATATTTAATGTGCTGAATTAAGCATGTATAGAAAGGCTATTTACAATTTGTACAGAAACTAGATGGCAGTATGGCAGTCATGGCAGTCGAGGGTCCTGAAAGGGAAACAGTGGTTGGGAAGGGAGTGAGACAGGGTTGTAGCCTCTCCCCAATCTTATTCAATCTATACGCTGAGCAAGCAGTATAGGAAACAAAAGAAAAATTTGGAGTAGGAATTGAAATCTATGGAGAAGAAATAAAATCTTTGAGGTTTGACGATGACATCGTAATTCTGCCAGAGACAGCAAGGGATCTAGAAGAGCAGTTGAAAGGAATGGACAGTGTCTTGAAAGGAGGTAATAAGATGAAGATTAACAAAAGCAAAACTAAGATAACGAAATGTAGTCTTAACTAAATCAGGTGATGCTGAGGGAATTAGATTAGGAAATGAGACACTTAAAGTAGTAAATGAGTTTTGCTATTTGGGGAGCAAAATAACTGATGATAGTAAAAGTAGTGAGGATATAAAATGGAGACTGGTAATGGCAAGAAAAGCGTTTCTGGAGATGTGAAATTTGTTAACATCGAGTATAGATTTAAATGTCAGGAAGTCTTTTCTCAAAGTATTTGTGTTGAGTGTAGCCATGTATGGATGCGAAATGTGGACAAGAAATAGTTTAGACAAGAAGAGAATAGAAGATTTCGAAATGTCGTTCTACTGAAGAATGTTAAAGATTAGATGGGTAGATCATGTAACTAATGAGGTGGTACAGAATAGAATTGGGGAGAAAAGGAATTTGTAGCACAACTTGTCTAGAAGAAGGGATTGGTTGGTAGGACATGTTATGAGGCATCAAGGGATCACCAATTTAGTACTGGAGGGCAGCGTGGAGGGTAAAAATCGCAGAGGGAGACCAAGAGATGAATACACTAAACAGATTCAGAAGGACGCAGGGTGCAGTAGTTACTTGGAAATGAAGAAGCTTACACAGGATAGAATAGCATTGACAGCTGCATCAAACCATTCTCTGGACGGAAGGCAACACCAACAACAACGTTATTTCAGCCATCATGTCATACATATCTGATAAAACGTTGGGGTCCTTCACATGTGTAATGTGGGATGAAAAGGTACCTGACTTTCAGTGGTCGCAGTTTCGAATCCTGCCTCGGGCATGGATGTGTGTGATGTCCTTAGGTTAGTTAGGTTTAAGCAGTTCTAAGTTCTAGGGGACTGATGACCTCAGATGTTAAGTCCCATAGTGCTCAGAGCCATTTGAACCATTTTGTCTTTGAGTGATGGCTGGCCGCGGTGGTCTAGCGGTTCTGGCGCTGCAGTGCGGAACCGCGGGACTGCTACGGTCGCAGGTTCGAATCCTGCCTCGGGCATGGGTGTGTGTCATGTCCTTAGGTTAGTTAGGTTTAAGTAGTTCTAAGTTCTAGGGGACTTATGACCTAAGATGTTGAGTCCCATAGCGCTCAGATCCATTTGAACCATTTTTTGTCTTTGAGTAAAAATTTTGGAAACCTTTATGAATCGGTATTTTGTTATTGCTTTTATAAACATCAATATCTCCTAAATTTTTCAAAATAACAGCAAATTGTGAAGAAAGTATTCTGCATTGTCTGGGACAAACTATTAACTGTAATACATCTACAAATGGAACCGTGAATGAGCGAAACAGGCACTGAGTTTGACATGATATGAAGCCTAAAAAGTAGCCAGACCTCATAAGGGGGTGACTAATATTTTTTTCCAGAGAATTTATTAAAACACTTCAGCAGCTGTTTAGAATGAACAGCTGACACTGTTTTGCAACATTTGTGGAGGAGCTCCTGTAGTATCTTCTCTAATGCCCGACATGGAGCTACGGTTTTAAGCAAAATCGAAGAGGTTCGTGTGTATTCCAGAGCGTGATGGGGAAAGTTCATGGTCCTATAATTACATTTGCTGTAAGTAATGAAATGTATAAATCGCACAAATGAATTGTAAACTAAGAAGTCTGCCATGATATAGTTTATATGAAAATGGACACTGTAATACAAGAAATCAGTTATTACATATTGTTATCGATTGAATGAACATTTTCAGACAGATCTTATGATTACATGTTTATGATGGAAGAAAATGTGACATGTCAGGATGAACATCGATTCGCAACTCTCTATCGTTTTCGTTCTTTGGTGAGCGTAGCCGGTAGAATCGGTCTTTTCCAATAACCATATGCTACACTGTATCTGTTGATTTTCAGTTGCATCGAATAATCTAACATGTTTCCAATTACTATTATTTTCATCAGCCAGCTATAAATAATGTTGATACTTTTTTTCATCCTGCGTATGGTTTGCGATAGTCGTTAAGAAACCCTAACTCCGCATCCATAAGGTGTACTATGCTACCACACAATTTCATGATCCACATTCTTTCCTACCTCGAATTAATATATCAATTAATTTCATCAGTGTTCAAAGGAAAGTGCTATGAAACAAATTTTCTTCGGACAGTTAAGGTCTTAACTTACTGTGCCTTTGTGCACTGATTCCCTAAATATTTCGCTGTTCACGGAGTAATTAGCTTCATGACAGACGAGTCTGTAACTTTTTACGTTCAAAAACTTTGCTGCATTGCAGTTAGCGATTGGCCTCCGAAACGTTCACAACCGTGAGGATGTTTGATTCATTGAAGGGGTTGTAACTGAAATTTCCTAGCTACTTTGGCTACGGAAAGTAGACTTACTTTGTTTATATGTTCGAATACGCATATATCAAAAATTCTACCCGCTTTAATTAGTACCATAGCAAATGGCTGCCAGAACTATGGCAGTGGAGCACTTCATCCGTCTTTGCGCGACAAGGGTAGGAGACGGGACGACGAAAGGTCTTGATAATTGTACTACCCACCGATGCTCCAACATTTTCACCATCTACACCTACGTCTACATACGTACTAAGCGTGACGCAGTGTACCCTGTACCCTTACTGGTCGTTTCCTTTACCGTTCCAGTCGCAGACAGAACGAGGGAAAAACGACTGTCTGTATTCATCCAAATGAACCATAAGTTCTCGTATCTTACTTTCGACGTCCTTACGGGGCAGTAGAATCGTTCTGCAGTCAGCTTCAGATGCCGGTTCACTAAATTTTCTCACGAGTGTTCTTCGAAAACAACATCACCTTCCCTCCAGGGATCCCTATTTGAGTTCCCGAAACATCTCTATAGCAACTGGGTGTTGTTCGAACCTAGCGGTAACAAATCTGGCAGCTCGTATCTGAACTGCTTCGATGTCTTCCTTTAATCCGCCGTGGTGCGGATCTCAAATATTCGAGCAGCACTCAAGAATAGATCGCACCAGAGTACTACGTGCGGTCTCCTTCATAGATGAACCACACTCTCCCAAAATTCTCCTAATAAACCGAAATCTAACATTCGCCTTCACTATTACAGTCCTCAAATGCTCATTGCATTTCATATCGCTATGCAGTGTTGCACTCAGATATTTGAATATGTGTTTCTTTTCCATAATCATCCACAGTAAATCAGATTTTTCTACATTCAGAATTATCTGCCATTCATCACACCATCTAGGAATTTTGGCTAAGTCATCAAGTAACCTCCTACAGTTACTCAACTTCGACACCTTCCCGTACGGCATAGCGTCATTAGAAAACAACAGCAGATGACTGCTCACCCTGTCCGTCAGATCATTTATGTAAGAGTATAAAGAAAATATTAGCGGTTCAATCACAATTCGCTGGGGTCTCTTGAAATAAAGCAATATACACTTTTGCTGGTCACCCGCCCATCCGTCCGACACGTGAAGCTCAATTACCCCTTCGGTGGCATTTGAGAACAGGTTCAAATGGTTCAAATAGCTCTGAGCACTATGGGACTGAACATCGGAGGTCATCAGTCCCCTAGAACTTAGAACTACTTAAACCTAACTAACCTAAGGACATCACACACATCCATGCCCGAGGCAGGACTCGAACCTGCGACCGTAGCTGTCGCACGGTTCCAGACTGTAGCGCCTAGAACCGCTCGGCCACTCGGCCGGCCTTTGACAACAGGCTCTACGCTGTCATGAGATGTCAGTCTCCTCTTCCTCTCATCAGCGACACTTCACTCGCATTCATCACAGCCAAAATAAAAACCAATTACATCTGAGACCCAGCACAAAGTTAGCAAAGCAAATGTGCTTAATGATTTGAGAAGTTTTACTTTTGTTGATGTTCATCTTATCTCTTATCAAGGTATCATCCATTCCGCTCAAATATTTTTCAAAGTCTTTTGCCGTCTCTGACAGAATTACAAAGTCAAAGGTAAATCCTCTTAAGTTTTTTCTCCCTAAGCTATAAATTTCCTCCCGAATTTCTACTTGGTTTCTCTTAATTCCTGTTCAGTGTACACGTTGAATAACATGCGAGATACGCTACAACCCTGTCAATCAGTTGCTGACGAGCGTTGATATACACTCATGGAAATGGAAAAAAGAACACATTGACACCGGTGTGTCAGACCCACCATACTTGCTCCGGACACTGCGAGAGGGCTGTACAAGCAATGATCACACGCACGGCACAGCGGACACACCAGGAACCGCGGTGTTGGCCGTCGAATGGCGCTAGCTGCGCAGCATTTGTGCACCGCCGCCGTCAGTGTCAGCCAGTTTGCCGTGGCATACGGAGCTCCATCGCAGTCTTCAACACTGGTAGCATGCCGCGACAGCGTGGACGTGAACCGTATGTGCAGTTGACGGACTTTGAGCGAGGGCGTATAGTGGGCATGCGGGAGGCCGGGTGGACGTACCGCCGAATTGCTCAACACGTGGGGCTTGAGGTCTCCACAGTACATCGATGTTGTCGCCAGTGGTCGGCGGAAGGTGCACGTGCCCGTCGACCTGGGACCGGACCGCAGCGACGCACGGATGCACGCCAAGACCGTAGGATCCTACGCAGTGCCGTAGGGGACCGCACCGCCACTTCCCAGCAAATTAGGGACACTGTTGCTCCTGGGGTATCGGCGAGGACCATTCGCAACCGTCTCCATGAAGCTGGGCTACGGTCCCGCACACCGTTAGGCCGTCTTCCGCTCACGCCCCAACATCGTGCAGCCCGTCTCCAGTGGTGTCGCGACAGGCGTGAATGGAGGGACGAATGGAGACGTGTCGTCTTCAGCGATGAGAGTCGCTTCTGCCTTGGTGCCAATGATGGTCGTATGCGTGTTTGGCGCCGTGCAGGTGAGCGCCACAATCAGGACTGCATACGACCGAGGCACACAGGGCCAACACCCGGCATCATGGTGTGGGGAGCGATCTCCTACACTGACCGTACACCACTGGTGATCGTCGAGGGGACACTGAATAGTGCACGGTACATCCAAACCGTCATCGAACCCATCGTTCTACCATTCCTACACCGGCAAGGGAACTTGCTGTTCCAACAGGACAATGCACGTCTGCATGTATCCTGTGCCACCCAACGTGCTCTAGAAGGTGTAAGTCAACTACCCTGGCCAGCAAGATCTCCGGATCTGTCCCCCATTGAGCATGTTTGGGACTGGATGAAGCGTCGTCTCACGCGGTCTGCACGTCCAGCACGAACGCTGGTCCAACTGAGGCGCCAGGTGGAAATGGCATGGCAAGCCGTTCCACAGGACTACATCCAGCATCTCTACGATCGTCTCCACGGGAGAATAGCAGCCTGCATTGCTGCGAAAGGTGGATATACACTGTACTAGTGCCGACATTGTGCATGCTCTGTTGCCTGTGTCTATGTGCCTGTGGTTCTGTCAGTGTGATCATGTGATGTATCTGACCCCAGGAATGTGTCAATAAAGTTTCCCCTTCCTGGGACAATGAATTCACGGTGTTCTTATTTCAATTTCCAGGAGTGTACATCAATGGGGACAGGTAAAAGTGTGTGCCCCGACCGGGACTCGAACTCAGGATTCTCTATCCATCTGAGCCACCGAGTGCACACAGGATAGTGCGACTGCAGGGACTATCTCGCGCACGATTCCCGCGACTCCCACATTCTCGCCTTGTATGTCCACACACTACATTCGTAGTGTCCCACACCAACAAACTCATTACTCGTGTAAGACATTCTTACCAAGTCCCGTAAGAGTTCGGGGAATATGTGTACATTCGCACAGAAGAAGAAGGTCATATCCGGTATTGCCAGAACTATATACCTATATGGATATGGTGTCTGTCCTTTCGGACATGTCCGATGGTACAGACACCATATCCACATAAGTGTACTGTCAGTCAGTTGTGCCTCGCATGTTCCTACGTCTCTCTGCAACCTAAACTGGTCTTCCTCGAGATGGGCATCTATCGGTTTCTCCATTCTTCTGTAAATAGTTCATGTCAACATTTATCAACCATTTTTTATTAAAATGATGCGTCAGTAGTTCTTACATTTGTCAACACTTGCCTTTTTTGGAACTGGAATTATTACATTCTTCTTGAAGTCTGAGAGTTCTTCACCTGTCTCATATTAATTTTATCACACAGTAATAAACTTTGTAATATGAAATGTGCCAATAAAGCCGGCCGAAGTGGCCGTGCGATTAAAGGCGCTGCAGTCTGGAACCGCAAGACCGCTACGGTCGCAGGTTCGAATCCTGCCTCGGGCATGGATGTTTGTGATGTCCTTAGGTTAGTTATGTTTAACTAGTTCTAAGTTCTAGGGGACTAATGACCTCAGAAGTTGAATCCCATAGTGCTCAGAGCCATTTGAACCATTTTTTGTGCCAATAAAGAGGGTGACCCAGAAAAACCGACAACTCTTAAAATATTGTACAGGAAGGAAAAATCTTCGGTTTTCAAGAAGAAACTCATATCCGCAAACCCACGGCTTTGGTGCAGGAGAGCGTCGAAATCTGAGAACGAAAGGTTATGAACGTTTGTTCCGATTTGTTTTGGGGTCTCAATACGGAAGGTATACAACCCTTTAGCCATCCGTGTACGGCGGATGGACGACCTCAGCCTAATAACATTCCCGCGCATGCTCTACATCTTCCCACACAGCCCTGGTGGGCAACCTATTCGGAATTTTGTGTGGTCTGCCAGTACAGTAATGTTGTTGACAGCAGTGCGATATATACCACCGCACAGCTGCGAAAATGACTGACATGGTACTTGCATACGGCAAAGCGGATTTGCAATTGGAGAGCTGCTGCAAGATTGTATGCGGAACGCTTCCCAAACAAACGTACCCCCCACATCGTTCCACGTTCGATGCCATAGAGAGAGCCCTTAGAGAAGCCGGAAGATTGCACGTAGGTATTTTCTGCCTGAGATGTTTATATTATACAGTAAAGCAGCAACACTTTGCGCTTGCGAATATTATCCTCAGTCTGCTGTTTGTCACCGATAGGTGCCGAAACGTAATATGCGCCGTCCACATGCGGCTCGAGCACTTCAATTAGAGGAGGACGTGCTGACAGTGTTCGAGAGGATCCAACCATCAGCACTCCGTAGGGGGCAAAGGCGCTGCACATGGGTAAAAATGACGCGCTGCGCACAGTCCAGCCAAAGTCCCGAGCGTGGGGCTATTCACTGATGAATGCACGTTTACTAGAGACGGCATATGGAACTAACACAAGGGTATGTTTTTCGGAGGAAAACCCTTGTTCGTAGGTGATTCAAAATCACCAACGCAGATCGGTATTAAATATCTGGGCCGTGATAATTGGCAAACATATCACTGGGCCGCATCTCCTGCCAAACAGATCGATCTACCTCACATTTACTACAGATGTTTTGCCTACCCTTATGGATGTAGCGCCACTAAATGTTAGGATGGACACTGACTGCAACACTACGGAGTTGAAGCACACTTTGATGCCGATGTACAGAATGACCTCAACGTCGCATGCCCCCACTCGACAGATTGGTGGAGGTGGACAAGTTCCATGGCTAGCACAATCGCCATATCTGACACTGCTCGACTAATTTCTGTGGAGTATTATGGACAGTGTGGTATACGGCCCACATGTAACATCAGCGGAGAACCTAATTGCTCGAGTCCACACAGCGACTGATACACAACAGCATGTATTGATTCATGTGCGAGAGGCTCAGCATCGCCGATGCAAGCCCTACATTGACATAGAAGGAACACAATTCTAAGCCCTTTTGTGACGTAGATAGCTCGATGTGCTACTCATGTTGGGTCTGTTGACGTAATGTGGAATACACATCCATCTCAGAATTCAACGCTCTCCAGCGCCCAGGCCGTACGTTTCCGGATATGGGTTCCTCCTTGAAAACCTATTAATGTGTCTTCCCGCAATGTTGTCTGTGTTTTTCTGGGACAGCCTGTACAGTGAAGGTTTGGAAGAGGAGGGACGAACCTTAACAACCTGACGAAATATAAGACACTGCACACATAGTATTGCGTTAGTTTTCCAAGGACTGAGAAAGTAACTGTTCACAACTTCTTGAAACATCTTTTGGACATTCGGTTGATGTAGAGAACCACAGAAAATGTATATAAGAATGGAAGTACTTGTATCTGACCCGTGTCCTTTTCCATTAGGAATCGATGTGAATAACAGCCACGCACGTCATTTTGCAATTGTAACGTGCCTTGTTGAACTTGACACAAGGGAAACACCTGAAAAATCTTAATAGTAAAGCATAGAGCGATAAATGTATACACATTTTAGGCAGCTGTAAGATTCCCAAACGAAATTACACTTTTATATCTCCTAAGAGCTGTCGCAGGTTCATACCCCGCAGTGAAGGCAACAAAGAATTTTTCGAACTTCTTGGCTTTAAGACAATCCAACCGTTCTCAACGAAAGCTATTTACGTAGAAAATAATTCTAACAAACAGAAAATGAACATGGTGAAAAAATTAAAGTTCAGCTTCAGGTCTAACAGAAGACCACTACTGCCACTACCTTCCTTGTGAAATTAATAAATAAATACCGCACACATCTATTCGAGATAAGTCACATAAGGAGTGGATCTGAAATCAGATAATGAAACCTGGAAATACGAGTACATAACAAAAATCTTTTGTCAGGTGCACATCGACATACACTGCGGGCTAAGGCAACCGACACATCGAATTTACATCTACAAATGACAAACGTAAATGGTCTCCTAGATATTAATGACTAGAAATTATCCTTTCCCTCCCCCCATTTCCTCCAAAAACGTGTCATACAGGGATGCGAAACGTTCAACTAGGACAAATGGGTGAAGCAGATAGATCGGAAACACGGAATGCAAACTGAGATTAGCCGCATGCTTTGCATCCAAGAAGTCTTTAAAACGATTAGAATTTTTCCATTCATTGCTGTGTAAGTCCAGCTGTCAGCTGTAGGTCTAACATGTTATCGTTGCTGAACAGGATAGCAAAACGTTCGCAGCTTGGTTCTTTGAAATCCGCATCTACGTAATACTCCACAAGGTACCCTACGATGTGTGGCGGCGGGTACCTTGTATCGCTGATAGTCATTCCGTTTCCTGTTCCCGTCGATAATAGAGTGAGCCCCTTTCGAGCCCTGAATTCTCTCATATTTTCTTCGCGGTTCTTTCTCGAGATGTACGTTGCAGGCAATAGAATCGTTCTGCAGTTTGTGGCAAATTCCGGCCCTCTAAATTTTCTGAATAGTGTTTCGCGAAAAGAACGTCTTTTTTCCACCCCCCCCCCCTCCTTTCCACGTCAGTTCAAGGAAGGATTCGGTAATACTCGCGTGTTCATCGAACTTGACATTTTTCAGCCTTCTGACTGGTTTGGCGGAACCCATCACAAATTCCTCTTCTGAGCTTTTTTCCCTATACGTCTCCCTCTTACAAGTTAGTACCATGGAGGTTATTCCCTGATATCTTAACAAATGTCCTATTATCATGTACTTTCTTGTTGTCAGTGTTTTCCGTATGTCCCTTCCTTCGGCGATTCTGCGGGGAGCGTCCTCATTCCTTATTATATCAGTCCATCTAATTTTCAATGTCTTTTTGTAGCATCATATCTCAAACGATTCCATTTTCCTCTGTTTCGATTTTCCTACAGTCCACGATTCATTACCATTCAATGCTGTGCTCCAAACGTACATTTTCAGAAATTTCTTCCTCAATTAAGGCCTATGTTTGGTACTAGCAGACTTCTCTTGGCCAGGAATGCCTTCGTTGCCTGTGCTAGTCTGCTTTTTTTGTCCTTCTTCCTTCGTCCGTCATGGGTTATTTTGCTTCCGAGGTAGCAGAATTCCTTAATTTCGTCTGTTTAGTGTTCATGAATTTTTACATTAAGTGTCATCCAAACTACTGGTAACAAGTGCAGCAGCGTGCCTGTGAAATACTTCGATGTCATCCACTGATCTGACCTGGTGGGTGTGGTATCGATAGCTACGATGCCACGGTGTAGGTGCAAGTTCGTAGGTTGGCACTACGGCACGCACACCGACGACAGCGCCCGCTAGCCGGCGCTGTGCAGCTCTACGAGCGCTGCTGCAGATTCAGCCCATTTGATTCCGTGTAGACGACCAAGCAACATTGTTTCTATTTCATAGTGGGCGAGCCATTACAGATTTTGCCTTTGTAACTTCTAGCCGATGTTAGATTTGACTGATGTACAGCTTCGTACCTACGTGCACATCTCAGCTAAAGTTAAGTTACAGTTTATATATTCATATTCTTCCTATAGTAAAGGTGCTTTAAATTTACACGCAGTACCCAAGTACTTCACCTTTTCCTGCTCCTACTCGCGTCCTTCACTCTCGGCCTATTTTGCAGCAGCAGTTCAAAGGAGCAGACACACGCGCCGCCTGCCAGGCGGGATACAAAAGTGGGCATCGCACACATTCGACCAGTACTGAAGAATAGCTCATCACTACAGTTCTAAACACGGATCTCTTTTAAAGATCAGCTGCACTTTACTAGAATACTTCCGACTACACGAAGTCGACCATTCACCTTCCTTACAACAGACGTTACGTGCTCGTTCCATTTCATGACGTTCTCAGAGTTATGTCAAGATATTTAATCAATGTGGTTGTGTAAGCACCAAATCAATAACCCGAATTCGATTTTTCGCTTTTTCTACAACCGACATTAGGAGTTCGTTCCATTTCATATAACTTTGCAACGATACGCCAAGATACATTCTAAGAAAAGTAAAAAAAGGAAAAAGAAAGACACACCACGAAAGAATTATGCATATTGGTCACAAATTAATATTCATACAGGTATCTACAGAAAACACAAAATTGTAAACTTTGGTAGGCGATGGGCGAATGTATGTGTGGTGTCACCGCCAGACACCACACTTGCTAGGTGGTAGCATTTAAATCGGCCGCGGTCCGTTAGTATACGTCGGAACCACGTGTCGCCACTATCAGTGATTGCAGACCGAGCGCCGCCACACGGCAGGTCTAGAGAGACTTCCTAGCACTCGCCCCAGTTGTACAGCCGACTTTGCTAGCGATGGTTCACTGACAAAATACGCTCTCATTTGCCGAGACGATAGTTAGCATAGCCTTCAGCTACGTCATTCGCTACGACCTAGCAAGTCTCCATTACCAGTTACTATTGATGCTGTACAACATGTACCGTCAAGAGCGATGTTCACCATTTATGGATTAAAGTTAAGTATTCCACAGCTACGTCCTTTTTTGCTACTCTAATTTCCTTGACCTGTTCCAGACCTCACGCCAGCCTGCGTGAGTAAAACGCGTGCCTTTCGGCTTCCTCTAGTAGTACCGGGTTAGCTCTCTTGCCAACGCACAACAGTATGATAGTGCAGCCCAGTTTCACCGTACATGTGCCAATGATAGTAAACAGGGCACTTGTCGATACCAGGACAGAAAATCTTTGCGAATTTCATTCTGTGTACTCAGTTGAGGAGTAATCAGTGTATTTCTCGACATCTGAATAGGTGCGATTCTACTATTCGACGATGTTGGCAAGAATGGGCGTAGCACGGCCGAACACTGCGTTAGAACATGAGAACCGAGCAATCGTGAGAGAGGTCCTCATAGCGCCGAATTCATCGCTACCATAGATCCGACGGGCAACTGGTGCTTCCGTGACCACAAGAACCATTAACAAGCGGCTCACAGAAGGAGGTTGAGCTCACCGCCTCCCTTGAGCCGGCTACCGTTGACGTCTGTACACCATCAAGCGTGTCTGCAGCAGTGTCGAGCACATTCGGCCTGGAATCACGTTGTCTTCAGTAGAACTGTCTTCATAATAGAAGTTGATATACATATAAATTGTACTCCTTTTAATATATATATAAAATATAGAATAATGAAAAGTTGTTAGCAAATAAGTTGTATTTATGGCTTATTGGTCAGTGACTAGAATACTACTACAGAATCTGAATATCAATAACAATAAACAATGTTCAAGGTCGTAAAGAGGTGGGGAGAGGAGATGGACAGAGATGGAAGAAAATGGACATAGAAAACGGGATGGAGGATGTGGACAGAGAGAAGGGACAGAAGAAGATGGAGAGAGGAGGGAGGAGAAAAAGATGGACAAATAGAGGGGAAATAGGTGATGGACAGAGAGACGGTGGAGGAGAAGGAGATAGACAAAGAAACGAGGAACAGAGATGGACATATACGGAGGAGATGAGGAGATTAGGACGTATATCTTATTCCCATACCTATTATAAACGTGTGCTTTTTGTCTCGTTTCTTTTCCGTTAAAGCAGGCTGAGCCACAGATAAGCGTGGCAGGGTACAACTAGTAGTAAATATAATCTGGTACACATCTAAGCTTGTTGTCCTCTCTATGACGGTGTCATCCTTCTGCGCAGTAGCCAAACGATAATTCTCTTATTATTCAGTGGAGATAGCGAGCAGTACGCTCGTTAGCCTTGTTTGATTATAAACCTGCTTGTTGACTAGGATAACTGTGTCAGTTTCCCCTAGGTCTGTTAATTTTCTGTGTCTTGGTTTTTAACTATTTGGCGAACGGCTTTGAAGTATTCAGATATAATAAGCAACAACATTGCATACCTAGAGTCGAAACATCAAATTTCTTATGTCTGCAACTGAAAAGAAGAACTCAAATTTGTGGGTGATACAAATGAGAAATATAATTTTTTTAAATTTATTTGACGACAAGATGTGTAACACAAATCAGAACGTGTAACGTTCTGTATTAGTATTGTATTTCATTTTAAGATAGGACTTATTTGAGAGCAATTAGGTGGAGGTTTTATCGACAAGTTTACAGTTCAAATAAATTTATACAAACCTTGTAACGTACCTTCAACAATATGTAAGATACCTACAACAAATATGTAACTTACCTACAGCAATTATGCCTATGTTCGTCTGTGAGCTATCAGTAATCTGAGTCTAACCTGCATAACACTGTGTGCATGTTGTATGATCGCCAGATTCACTGTCATTTAAGTCCACAACAGACCGTTACATGAAAAACTTAAAACTAACATCTGGATAAGCTATCTGACCGCGTATTTGAATATGAAAAGCTACAGAAACAAATGAACCTGTAACAATGAATACCTAATCCATCTGACTGTGTATTTGAATAATAATTTACAAGTGATACAGAATCTGGCTTGAGCAACGGAATTTACTGGATTAGAGTACATGACATGTTGTGGTGTGTCAGTGTCTCTAATTTGCCCCTAAGTTTTCCACTCACCTCTTTAAATGGCTGCCTTTTTCCAAGAAGTTTACGACAATTCGCACCAGAATGCAACAGCAGCAGCGGATAAAAGCTTGTTGTTACTAAGAATGAATGTAATAAAAAGGAGTTTGCTTGGGTCCTGTTAACTATTAAATAATTTATAAGAACGGATTTCATAATTTAAGTCTATTTAAAAACTTCAGAAATCATCATGACCAATAATAGTTTGTCGAGTATTAATAATGGCGAAATGCCTGACAATTACATAGCTAACAATAATGGCTGAGTGCCAAATTAACAAATTATTTCAGTTTCAAAGTTACATTAACATTTAATAACGACAGCATTTTTGTGAATTGGATGTGAAGAATAACAATTATTATTTGGAGGATAAGGAGGCTTCTTTAACTGACAAGCAAAGCATGGGATTATTGCAAGCTCGGACTAACAATCACGAGCCTAATTCTGCAATTGCTCTTTACGCTATGCTTGCGAATTTTACCTTGAATTCCATCTTCAAGGGTAGTTAAGCCATCTATATCGTACCTAGCCATATAAATGAAATCAGGCCCTGAGTGTGATAAGATCTGCCATCACCGACGTGGGGCAGCATGACACGTCTTCTGTCTCCGAGCTCTCGACCAACACTACTGACTCGTCTCACTAAAATGGTTAGAATCGCAATCCCATGTCTGGCCCTCAGATTGTTACTATCGATATCTGAGCGCTTGTTTACTTCCCGTCTTACAAAATGCAGACAATAGCCTTACTTGTTATTTAATCAATGGAATGGAGAGTTCTGACACACTTCTTATAACTAGAACAATACATCATACACAAGTCAGCGTTGGCTTGCAACCACATATTCACAGTTATCTTGCAAACGGCTCATTTGTGGACATTTGTTTACTGGGAAGATTATCCCAAATGTATATTTACTATCAGCCAATGGATATTATAATTCTTTGTTTAATGTATGTCGTAGGAAGCCTAGACCCAGTTGAATAGGTTTGACTTCTGAAGGAAGTCGAGCACATACTATGTCACATAAATGTTAGTTCCGTTCTGTGAGGCATTTTAATCCAGAATATTTAACTTGGAAGGCATCCTTGTCCACGTGAGGGATGATATATATTTAGTACTATTGCTGAACACAGTGATAACTGTTTATTAATTTGGATAGTACAAGTATCACATTGAGTTTAACTAATGACTTTGGTGGACAGTTCTGACAAACGGCACTAACTCGTTCCCAGATCTGAACTACGATGATGCTGCTATCCGAGTGAGCCGGCCGGAGTGGACGAGCGGTTAAAGGCGCTACAGTCTGGAACCGCACGACCGCTACGGTCGCAGGTTCGAATCCTGCCTCGGGCATGGATGTGTGTGATGTTCTTAGGTTAGTTAGGTTTAAGTAGCTCTGAGTTCTAGGGGACTTATGACCACAGCAGTTGAGTCCCATAGTGCTCAGAGCCATTTGAACCTATCCGAGTGAGCCATCAAAGAGTGGCTGAGCGGCTCTGTTCTCTGACGTAAGTAGACTTCGAGCAGCTGTGGCGTATAGAACCTCTGGAGGGCGCGTCTCCATCGACGTCTCTTATTCGTGACTGCGTCTGACAGCGACTGTCCTTAGCTTGTGGTTCCACTGTGAGGTATCAACATAAACATGTGACTTCACCTTTCAGATGACACAATATCCCCCTCCCCTCCCTCAAACCTCTATACTGTCGTAATATAGTGTTCGTGCTTGATGAAGGCGAGGGTGAGGCTGAGGACTGAATGTAGACTTAGAGTAGGAGACGGACTGTAACAACGTCCGATGTTAGATCCCTGTCCGCTCCTTGGTATCTTTCTTGAGAGTGATGAGGAACACCGTCCGCAAAACCTGGCCACAGGGTGCATGCCCCCATCCAGGAACATAGACGTTGTGGTCGGGAGGATAGCAGGCGGAACTCCAGAGGCGTCATGGTTGCTGTCAGGAGGTGAGATCCAACTGGACATTCTCGTCCGATCCATCGACCAGCGCAAACACGTGTGCGATGCGTCTGGATGTTAACGGCTAAGTGGGCTGGAGCACCATCATGCAGCAGCCACATAACCCTTCGAATCATAAATAGCACTTCTCCCAGCGTGGGAGACAAAGCCATTCCGCAAAAACGTCAATAGTTCCGGCCTGTGGAAGAAAGACTGGTGCCAAAATTCGGTCGGCAATTATGCCGGTCCACACATTCCAGCTGTAGCGATGCTGATGATTCGATGTCATGGATACTGCACACTATCCCACACGTGATTGTTACGAGAGTTGAAGATACCACTACGTGTAAAGGTGGCGTCATCTGTGAATAGGATACATGAACAAATCCCAGAATTGTGGTTGTCTGGTGAAACAATTAGTAAAAAAACAGCTCCCGATGTGGAAAGTCTGTCGCTGGTAAGCTCCGCACACGCTTTAAGTGATAAGGCTACTAGTAATTGTCATGGAGGATGTTCCACACGGTCGTGTGGCTTCTTAACCTGTAGTGGCGGGCCAACTGCGTGGTACTGACACGGCTGTCGTCTTCCACAGTGTTAATCACATTTTCCTCCAAGTCTGGCGTCCGAAGATTTCGGGTACGTCCTTCGTCATTTCTGAAACGGCCCTGTCTCAGACAAAACGGGAAACACTAATGCAGACATTGGATGTTGTGGCTGCTGTCGACGGGGATAGGTCTCCTGTTACAACGATGCCGCCCGTTGCCATTTGCCTTTCCTTAAGTAAACACCATGTTTGCAAGCTCTCGATTCGAATACGGAACCATTGTGTACAACACTGTATCACGTTCACTACAAGGTGAGTCGGCAACAGAAGTGAATCGGACACAAAATTTCCAAGTACTATGGCAGGAGAGGGCGCTACGGCATGACGTCTGAGGAACAGTACCACCCTCTAGGAGGAAACCATGCGTATTGTAACTGTGACTGCATGGTACAGGGCGTATTAGACCGCAGCCTCTGTAACAAAGTGTGACTGAATAAATGGTCTCTAGTGTGGAAACCATGCATTCCGGACATTAGTTCATTAGATTTTTTGTGATCCGTATCCTCTAATCGATCAATCCCTAGAGTTTGTACACTGTGGAAGAAATCAGCCCATATAACTTCCTTTAGAGCCCTTGTTTTTACTTTTTATATCCCTTTATGTATGTTCCTTGCAGCTAGGACAACATCTTGACTATGTACATAAATGTAATTCATTTACAGTAAATCATGAATGTGTCTGTACGATTATGATATAAAATATGTGTATTTTTCGACATAGCGTGGCATTATGCTTCTGTGAAGAGTATGTTGACACCTGCTAAAGCAATATTAAGTGAGTTGTGCAATACAGGTCTAATACTTTACATATATGTATGGACAAGTTCTAATGATTTACATTATCCGAAATTTTTTAGGCTTGTGAACATGACAGATAACTCTGTTGAAAAAGATAAGGCGAAATAAATTTCCTGATTATGCAACTGAGGATTGAATTTTATTCTGAAACTCTAATTAATGTTCAAGAGAGTCTGTAGCTAATGAAAATAACGTGTAGCTACCATTTTATATATGGTCTGGTAGGGTTTTCTTCTGTGTTATCGCTAATGGGACAAAAGATGACTCAAGAAAGCTGTTAGTGCATGCCACATTTCTCAGATGTGAACACTGTGGCAACAGATAAGAGAAATCAGACCTTTACAGGGGGTACTGAAGTCGTCCTTGCAGGTTAGCTACTATACGTGAATGAAATATGAAGGGGGGAAATGATAGCAGTGCTCTGTGTAACTTCCCACAATACAGGGACTTAAAAATACAGAGAGGGAGGGAGCCACTGCTTAGTAACCATACAGCTCCCCCATCCACCGTACAGTGGTGTGCTGGTACATGAAGTGACAACATGGTGTTCCGAAATAAGAATCTCGAGCAACAGCAGGCTTTCATGCATGTCTGTTGTTACTTAGCGAGCTATCCGCTAATGAATGTTCGACATTCGGAAAAAGCAGTGTTTTTCCTTTCTGTCTCTGATATTTTCTGCCTTTTTTTTACTTTGTGAGTAAACTATGCCGAAAAAATAGACATAGGTTCCTGGTAATAAACCAGTGCAAAGAGAGACCTTTCTCTTCAATATGTGTCAGCTGATGGTCTCCAACGGACTTAAATTCATTACGAACGGTGAAACGGAAGGAACTATCGCTATAAATGACCGTGAAACGACCAAGCGACGCAAGAAAATAACTCTTTTTATTGCCTGTGACTACAGAAGTACCACACTAACACAGCGAGAAGTCTCGCTGTTTTAGAATTTATGGCCGCAAGTTTCAAAAATTGTAGAGTACTTATCACGAGCGATAAAGCGCATTAAATAACCATAAAGCGAGTGGCGGACAGCCGAAGTGGCAGTTACGGGCGGCAGCCGTAACACAGCACGGCAGTGACGTGCGGGCGGCCTAGCGACCTGCGCTGTGCGCATGCGCGCAACTTGCGGCGGAATGGAAAGCTTAAGCACCGAATGGCTGGTGCTGGGAAACATTTTATTCTACCAATGTTAACGCTGTTGCCGTACAGTGTGTAACTGACTGGGATCTGGGTATTTGCTGCAAGTGGCAGACTCATTGCCGGAAGCCATATTACAGAGCGGTTGTGGCACATGACTTGCCCTTGAGAGGAACGTAGTTCGAACTCCTGTTGGCTAAGAATGAAACAGAAACTCTACACAGATATCACAGACGACCATTAAGGATCGTGGTGCAAGTTTAACAGGGCAAAAGGTAGAGGAAAATCTTATACGATACTTTCCCTGCAATAAACTACGTATTTAGAGATTTAGCGAAGCATTATATACTAAAAAAATGTTGACGTGGACAAACACAAAAACCAAATTATTTCGAACCGTTTGCCGAAACGTGTCTTTGTGGGTATCCATACTGAGAAAATATGGTATCAGTGACGATGTTTTCATATAAAACGGTGGATATATTTTCCGTTGTTGGTCAGTATAAGCATTACGGGTTATTCCTGAAGAGAACACGGGCTTCGGTCTCCACCATTATGACAACTGCAGAGTGCAGGGTGCTGAAAGGTACGTGACAGTGACGATAAAAAATGCATGGCACACCTTTAGATGTTCTAAAGGAAAGCCGGAAGACACACCACATGCAATACAAGACAGAGCATCAGCTGAAGACATAAGTCTTATTCTCACTTTTACACAATTATGCGTTATTTATGTTGCCGGAGTAGGTGCTTATTATTATTACTCTTTACACATGTGATGTGGATTCTAAGTGTCGATTTTATTTCCACGTATTTACGTTATTTTATTTATTATTGTCAGAGGCTCTTTTCACCACATTAAGTACTTTTATTCAACGACCGCACATATTGCAGTGTAAACATTAGACTTACGATACTGATTACTTACGTTCACTAGCATTCATATCGTCTATTAACCTGAGTTATTTATATAATACAGGATACATCCAGGGCATTACCAAAATTTACTATGTATCTAGGTACATAGATTGACTTTGATACTTCTATCAGAATATTCTTGCTGTATGTGTGGTGTACACAGGCGTTAATCGTGTTAGTATTTTTTATTTTCTTATGTATGTATACGTGGAAGAGACCTGGAGACACGGGAGATTTGAGACTAATTGTATAATGGTAAGCCAGAGATTAAGGAACCAGATTTTAAATTGTAATACATTTCCTGGGGCAGACATGGACTATGACCACAATTTATTGGTTAGCAACTGTAGAATAAAACTGAAGAAACTTCAAAGAAGTAGGAATTTAAGGAGATGGGACTTGGATAAACTGAAAGAACCAGAGGTTGTAGAGAGTCTGAAGGAACATTAGGAAAGACTTGACAAGAACATAGGAAAGGAATACAGCAGAAGAAGAATGGGTACCTCTGAGAGATTAAATAGTGAAGGCAGCACAGGATCAAGTAGGTAAAACGATGAGGGCTATTAGAAATACTTGGGTAACATAAGAGGCATTGTATTTAATTGATGAAAGGAGAAAATATAAAAATGCAGCAAAAAAAGGAGTAGAAAGGGAATACAAACGTCTAAAAAATGGGATAGAGATGAAGTGCATAATGGCTAAACAGGAATGGCTAGAGGATAAATGTAAGGATTTAGAAACATACGAGCCACCACGGGAGAGGCAGATTGCGCCTACAGGAAAATTAAAGAGCTTTGGAGAAAAGAGAACTACCTGTATGAACATCAAGAGCTCAGATGGAAAACAAGTCCTAAGCAAAGAAGAGAAAGCAGAAAGGTTCAAGCATTATATAAAGGGTCTATACAAGCGAGATGTACTTGAGAGCAATGTTATGGAAATGGTAGAGAACGTAAATGAAGATGAGATTCCCGATACTCCGTGGAGAATTCGACAGAGCACTGTAAGACCTAACTCGAAACAATTCCCCAGGAATAGACAACATTCCGTTAGAACTACTAATAGCCCTGGGAAAGCCAGCCATGACAAAACTCTTCCATCTGATGAGCAAGGTGTATGAGACAGGTGAAATACCCTCAGACTTCAAGAAGAACATAATAATTCCAGTTCCAAAGAAAGCAGGTGCTGACAGGTGTGAAGATTATTTACCTGTTAGTTTATCACGGCTGCAAAATACTAACAAGAATTCTATACAGAAGACTGGAAAAACTGGTAGAAGCTGACGTCTGGCAGGATCAGTTCGGATTCCGGAGTAGTGTTGCAACACACAAGGCAATACTGACCCTACGACTTCTCATACAAGATGTGTCAAGGAAAGGCAAACCTATGTTTCTAGCATTTGTAGACTTAGAGGAAGCTTTTGACACTGTTGACTTCTGATTTTAAGTTAATTGTGGCAAGGATCAAATACAGGGAGCTAAAGGCTGTTTACAATTTTTATAGTAACCATATTGCAGTTACAAGAGTCGAGGGGCATGAAAGGGAAGCAGTGGTTGGGAAGGGAGTGAGGCAGGGCTGTAGCCTATCCCCGATGTTATTCAATCTGTATATTGACCAAGTAGAAGGGGAAAGATAAGAAAAAATTGGATTAGGAATTAAAATCCATGGAGAAGAAATAAAAACGTTGAGGTTCGCCGATGACATTGTAATTCTGTCAGAGACAGCAAAGGACCTGGAAGAGCAGTGAACTGAATGGACAGTGTCTTGAAAGGGGACATAAAATGAACATCAACAGAAGCAAAACGAGGATGCTGAAATGTATTCGAATTAAATCAGGTGATGCTGAGGGATTTACATTAGGAAATAAGACTCTTAAAGTAGTAGATAAGCTTTGCCATCGTTTTCATATTTGTAACAGATATGAATGGCCGAAACCTGGAGTTGTGCATTGTACAATTCATGTGATTAAGACTGACCTTTGCAAATAAACAGGACTAAGCACGTTCAGCAGGTAGTGTTTAATCGTGTGTAAGCTTTATGAAGTCATATACCTTTCTCTGAAAGGGATTTCCCGGAATCAACCTTTTCTGTTAGAAATACCCCTTTGTCTCCAGAAGTCTTCATAATAGTGAATTTTTTTTTGCATCTATGTGACATGCATCTTTAACTATAGAATCGTAAATAATATGAAATCTTTTTTCTCCTGAACTGTTCATGATAATACTGCATAGTGTTGTATGCATTTAAATAACAAACACCTTATCACTTGCTGGTCCTCTTAAAACGAATTTATCGATGGTTTGTTTGAAAAACGTTTGATGAGCTCTTTTTTGACTAAGTGCTGTAGCCCTGATCATCCTGCCATTTCCTGTTGCGATCTACTGTTAATTTTGCATACAAGCAAATTAAATCAACAATTATCATGTGAGAGAAGTACCATGGATAACAGTCAGATATCTGGGCGAAGTTGTAGCCAAACCATACGGCTCCTTTGTTGCCTTAATAACTTTCTTTCAAGGAAATCTCTGAGAAAGTATCTTCATATAACTCATCGTTATGTTCCTGTGAAAGGAGAAAGAGGTAATGAAACAAGATAGCGTTTTACTGAGAACTGACACATTTGAAATGTATGGCTCTATCCTAATTACCATCCTTTCTTAAAACTTCTAAAACACTGTTGGACAAGCAAGTCTACAATTGAAATGTGATAAACTATTGAAATCCAACACACATATAAACAATACAGTTACAGTTATACAAAACGTGGATATTAATTTTCTTTAGTTAACCTATAATACTCAATTTACGGAAAACATATTTGTTTGTGAAGACATTCTAAGAGACAGAAAAAACACATTTTTTCATGATATTTCGCACCAAGGTGTGTTGCCAATAGTTTCGGATAAATGAAACTTTTTGTTAAAAAAAAGATGTGTGAAATCCTATGGGACTTAACTGCTAAGGTCATCAGTCCCTAAGCTGACACACTACTTAACCTAAATGATCCTAAGGACAAACACACACACCCATGCCCGAGGGAGGTCTCGAACCTCCGCCGGGACCAGCCGCACAGTCCATGACTGCAGCGCCCCTTACACCGCTCGGCTAATCGCGCGGCGAAACTTTTTACGTGCTGAACTCCTTGAGCTGCAAATACAGTTATAATTTTGAAAATTTAGGACTCCAATCTGTAATTTGTACACATAAAATTCAAGATTCTACAGTCAGTTTGTAAGTATAAAAAACAGACGATATGTACCAAACAAATTTCAGCAGTCTTTTAACTGGTTTGGTATTGTTCTCCACATTTTCTTATCTTGCGTTAATTTCTAATTTATTATTGCCTATGACACCCAACATACTGCATAATGTGTTCTGCAAATATTACACTCGAATCGGCGCAACTTCTCACAGCTAAGAGTACTGCTTCCAGCTTTCAACTGCGAAGCACACACGGTGGAGGCAAAGACAACAGCTGTCTATAGAAATGCGACAACACAGAGGCGTTGCCATAGAGACGTTTACAAACTCGTGTTACATGATTAGTTGAGACAGGCGCGCGAAGCTGTCACACACACCCACTTCAATTTTCCAGGGTCTTGTCACACCCCTATCAAATTCGTCCTTTAGCTTCTCCTTCCGGTGCCTAATTTATTCCTGGATGCCTTAACAGATGTCCCATTAGCCAGCCCCTTCTTTTTGGAAAGATTTTCTATAGATTTCATCATCTATTCTTTTTAGGATTTCTTTATTTTTCACTTTAGTAGCTTCAAATTTCATATCATCTCCCTTTCTTCTCTTCCACGTTTATGCTTCACTTTTCACTTACATACGACATTGTGCTCTAAACACTTACTTTTGAAAAATTGTTACTCAGTTCTTTAATGTAATTAATAATCGTAGAGCTGAGTTATTGAAGGAAGTTTCCTTTTCCTGTGGCAATATACTTCAGATGTTTACCTTGTGTCTATCATCTTTGTAATGTGGCTTCTTCGATATGAGAGCCCTTTCACTTTTCCTACTTGTGTCTGGCTGTCAGTTCTGATTTTAAGATAATTGTTATTCTCCTTTCCACTACGCTTCATCACCTACGTTTTTAACACTTTTTGTTATGTCACTTTCTTGTCTGTCAGTTCGGCAAAAATTTTGCAATTGATTTTAAGTTAACTTTGCAATGATTTTTAGACCTGAAATTTTAAAAACAGCTCAGGACTGGATGACAATACACGATTAACTTGCATTCTCGTTAGTCTGTTCGATAAGGGTTGCTGTGAAACAGGTTGGTAACTCCAAGATGCTACTCCAGGTGGGTGTAAAATGAATGTGCGCAACGGAAAATAATAAACGCTAAAATGAAGTTTTGCCCTGTCTGACTACCACCTAAACCAGATCTTAGGATCTGTTAATTCTGTAAATTACAATCTAAACATTAATGAATGATGAAGGCAACTAATCCTACTAAATTATAAACATTGTTCCTGCTTATATATTTATTGGAGATTAAAAATAACTTTATATTACAAAGTTTACATTTCCTAAGTGAAATTACTAATCAATTGCCCAACTCCGCCCCTTATTATGACTGCATGATCTAATATCAATAACGCGAAATGACTGACATCATCCACGTACAAAACACTAGAAGACACTACTTTCAAAGATGATCTACGGTGGTGTGGAACCTCACTGGAAATAAGCTAACGTGATCACAGCTGTTTAGCTTTTGTAGCCCTAATAATCCGAAGCAATTTGCGATATCACCGTATGTACTGTGTCCGGTGCATCCAAGTGATGGTTCTCATACTCGTCAACGACGATAGAAAAACTCCAGCCACAAATAAACTGTTTCAATCACTCGGACAGCAGAAGGCGATTGTCTGACTAATATACTCTAATACTGTCTTCTCCTCTCTGTGTTCTACAGACGAGAAACGCGAACTCCCAGCCACAAGGATGGAGTTCAGATAACATCTCAACGTAATTATAGGCAGAGGAAGTGCTCTCAATTACTGAACGCTGCGTTCTCAACGACGACTTCCAACACGGAGGTGAAATCCAGAATCGTATAGGTACGCAACAGTACAGTGCCTAACTGTTCTAACTATAAACTCTCCTGAGAGCAAAGACAGCAAGTGTGTCTGTACCAACAAAGCTGATATCGAGCGACTGTCACACACGGGTGCTCACAACGTAAGACTGTGTCTCTCCACCACTGGCCTCCCAGCAATGCTCGGCTCCCCACCCTCGTAATTCCGAAAACGAATCATATTCCTGAAACCACGGAATGTTCTCCCTCTCTACAGATTCTTCAGAACGCCGACCAACCGTATTTTAGTCTTGGAAATAACCCAGCCTGCGTGGTTTCCGAGGTGACGCTTCCTCGATCCTCTCAGCTGCGCCCAAGATTTTTGTAGTTTCCGAAGTATAATCCTTCCGGTTTGGCTATAAAAACCGGCTGGTCGCGACTCTATTGTGCCCCAGCGCTCAGGTGTCCCAAAGACTGTCTTGCTACTTCCTGTGTTTAAGCAAGACCAACACACCTGTGTGGGCCTTCCACCCAGGGCTTGAGTTCCGCCTGCCGTTTCATTTTCACTGTCGCTCCAACCTCTACTAGTATGATAATAAAGACACTCCATCACCTTTCATGCAATAAGCGTTAACAATTATTACAAGGTGCACGTGACAATGTCAGTCTCCTTTATGCATTCATATATAAGATGTACAATCTGTCACATGATACCTAATTGAGTTTGTAGACCATGGCAAAGTATGTGGATGGGTGCCTGTAATGTGCGAAATTATAGCCACCTTACTTAACGCCTGACATCTCGGCTGCCCTGTAGGAATGGTGTATAGTGCGATTAGTATCTTAATGTGTTCTTTTTAGTATAAGAGTGGATAGAAATAACTGACAAATGGAGGAGAGAAGACGAGTGGTCTGTCTGTTCAGTATAGACTTTACAACTGATTTGAAACTAACTTCCCAATAAGTTAGAGAACTTAAATTTTAAACATAGGTCAGACCTGGATGACGATGCAATACTAACTTGATTTCTTGTCTGGTGTGTCGCGATGGGTATTTTTTGCATCATTGTCATTTCCCCATTTTCCTGCTCCATTAAAAATGGTTCGTGGGAAGAAGGATTGCTGGTAAGCCTCTGTATCAGCTCGTATCTCTCTAATGTTTACATTCATTGTCTCTTCTTGAGGTATAGGCAGGAGGAAGCAATACAGTGGTTGATTCAGGTGAACAGAAATTTAAATAGACCTTAAACTTACCATATGTCTTTGTTGTCATCTCATCGAAGTGTTTGAAATCGATCGGTTATACTTCAGTCACAAAAGACTAAGAAACAGAAACTAATCATTAAAATAAGTCCTTACGCACTATGCCACCTGCGAATTTTAGCAATGGTATCTGCTCACTTGTACTTTTATTTCTCTTTTGAAACTTCATTTCCCTTCCTTCAAGTGTCCTTCAGTGTACAAATAACAGCGGTGATACGGTAGATGATGTAGATTATTTGTCAGTCCTCTAAGGACCGTGAACATTTTATTATCCTAACTATATCAAACTTTTTCTTTAAGTCCGCAGATGCTAGGGAGTAAGTTAGCTTATTTTTTTAATTTTTACCTTTGTGGGAAGGTGAAACCCAATTCTCACTGTATGACTTGGAAACGAGGACTCACAACCCTACTCGTTACCACGACGGTGCCTAAAGTACGGCATTCATCTCCTACAACAGGCGTGATTCTATCTTTTATTCACAATCACGGTGGTGTACACCAGGGGTGAAGATAGATTAAGCTTAGAACTGGGTGGCACAACAATACTTATAGAAGAATTGGCAGCAGAGTCAAATATGTATATTTCGGTAGAGGACTAAAAAATATCTTAATAACGAAGTTCAAAAGATTGTATAAGGCAAAACGTCACTGAAATAAGTGGTGTAAGTTTCTTAATACGAAATAGTTGCAACTGCACCGAGGAACAACGCTTGCTCAATCAAGAAAAAGCGACACACACCATAAGTAATCATAATATTTGTACAAAATGAAGAAATGAAATATGTAATTGAGGGCGAGCGAGGGAGTTGCTGTGTAGGCCTGCATATGGTTGTATAAAGTGACAGACCACCTTTTCGTTAGCAAAGAAGCGTCGGTACTCCAGATTTTACGTCGCAATTTCGGATGATCTGACTATAGCAACTAGCAATTAACAAGATCATTAACTGTTTCTACGACTAACTGGAAGTCAACTGTCGACCTTCTGATGCGTGTAGTACTCAGTTAAACTGTGTGAACATGGATCTTGAGCAGTAGGACCACGTACTCAGGAGACTGACTGATTGTACGATCCGCGGAAACGCCTCTTGACAGCCCAAGGAACTCGGCTTCCAGTAAGGCGGACCTCTTGCTGTGGGGATTATTTCAACTAGCAAAATTTATGAACAATGCTTCTGTACTGAGGCATCACTACCACCTACCTGATATCTCTCGTCCGCCCTCACAACACACATAAAGTCAAGAATCATATTCCTAATTAATTACTTCATACAGAAATATCATTGCTAGCCCCACAGGCTTGTTAATTTCTAATTAATCTAGTTCTGCTTGGGTGATAATAGTTTCACATCCTAAAGAACGTGGTCTCTAGTCTTCTATATCGAAGGGCAATGTGAGGATTGCTTCTCTGGCACCTTTTCCCTTCCTGCAACCAAAGTCATCTTCGTTCAGCATATCTTCAACTTTTCTTTCCATTCTTCCGTATATTATTCTGGTCATAAGTTTAGAAGTGCGACTAGTCTGACCAAAGTCCGATAGTTTGCACTCTTATCCGCACTGGGTTGTTACAGAGGTAAATATTCGATCCTGTATAATTTGAAAAATTAACAAAAACAAGTGGAAGATGATGGTTGACATAGTTGACAGACACGCCACGTTATTAATCATGTTACAACCGCTAACGGACAGCCCAGGTCCAGCGAATAAACAATTTCCACAAAAATATTCTCCACAGCGAACAAAGGAAATGGCGGTCCTTCATCAAGTGAAGATAAATAGGTACTAGACTTTCAGTAAGTAAACTAAATCAAAGATGGACTGTAAGTAGCGGAGCCACTAAACTTGTAATCATGAAGTAAATAAATAAACTCCATTATACTAGAAAGGTTACTCATACTTCACAGAACAGAATCTTAGTCTTCAGGGCTTTACGTTAAAAAAATACACTTACGATACAATAGCCAAACACTCTTTAATGAGAAAAGTCTTGAGGTCCCGATAACATTAGGTTAAAACCGAAAAATGAGTGTCTCACTTCAAGTTGAAAACCAAAATCCAGATCCATGCTTCATTCGAGGAGAATAAACACATAACAACTCTTATGATGTACTTCTCTGAAGAAATATTGAGAGCCAGAGGTAATGAAATACCTAAGTCTGACAAGGGTAGAAACTTCTAGTCTGACGCTCTTGTAGGCTAAAAGAACAACAGTGCCACTATACCAAGTCTAACGTGCATGTCGCTGACCACTGAGGAGTCCCAGTTGACGAGGCAGCGTGCTGTCTAGAAGTCAATGGCCCAATCCTTGGCGCGGTGTAGTGGAGATCTTCAGGTTGCTCACTCCACAGAACTGCTCTCCGGAACTAGTGCACCTGCCTAAAAACCGCCTTGTGGACGGATACATGCGGACCTATGTTTGGCACGTGACATGCTGGACGCATGAAGAGGTGCGTTTTGCCAACGACCTCAGCTGTGTGTACCACCTAGTGACCTGCCTCGAGTGCTGCTGGCGTCCTCTGTTAGCCTGGCCGCGAAGTTCTGGGACTTTGAAGTTCCATGTCTTCTGCACTGTACGGGCTGAGCATGCTGAAACAAGCGCGATGAATAAGTCGTGCGCGGTGCCATCATCGCCACATGCCTATCACGCCACGGCAATTGCACAAGATGTATACCGCCTCTGTCGAGCAAAGACGTGGGAGAAAACTGTTGCAAAGATGTACTGGAGTGTCTTTTGAGTGAAGTTAATAATCGAAAGTTAGAACCAAGACTCAGATCTTTTTCTTCCTAAGAGACTTATTACCCACAGTGGCACATGACACTCACAGTCCAGCTAAAAGGGGCGCTGGTTATTAATTCCACCTTTCTAAAGAGTCACCGAACACTGAAGATAGCTGTGGCAAAAAGCCATCGAACTTTGCTGATTTTAGCAACATACTGAATAATGTTTCGAGAAAGGGTCCCAGACCAGTTCTAATAGTCAAAGAGATTTGTTGCACAACGGAAAGCTATGTGTTTTGTCACAACTTCGAACTAACCCCTCCGACTGCAGGGGCAAATAGAGAAGAAGATAATTATGGAGCCGACTGGACTCCGTGCTGCACACAGGTGTGTGTTACCCATACACAAAGCTCTGTCATGAGTCTCCCGGGTAAATGCCGCAGCGGTGTAAAAGCAGAGTATCTCTACGTGTAGTTCTTTTTTATACGAGCATCTGCACGCAGAGAGCCGGCAGCCGTACAGAGCTTTTAATCCTCGACCTCCCGAATGCGAGTCGATTATCTTACCACTGCGCCACCTCGAACGATTCACAACGTATGACAAGACCAGAGTTGGTAAAGGTGGTTCATTTTGTAAAAATAAGTACATCGGTGCACACTTTTTACGATAGAGAACTCTGCACTGTCTTCTTACCGCAGTTAGGTGTGTGATGGTTACGTTGGTGTAACGGGTCCCTTGTGAATATAAAACGTTGATAAAATATATACACTGCTTGACAAAGTGAAGCACCCAGAAATGGAGGAGGAAACGCAATAAAACTTTAAGTTTTGGAAGGCTATGTGATGTTATTTGAGTGATCACAAAATCGAGTCAAATTTACAAAAAACTTTGCAGTACGAGCCCACTTATCAGTACGGTCTTGCTTCCCACCAGGCCTGGATGCAAGCATGGTTTCGGTGACGGAGGATGCCTTTACATTCTCCTGAGGCAAGCTGGCCCATAACTGTTGTAACTGGACTTCGATACCATGGATGCTGCTACAGGAGAGCGTTCTAGATGGTCCCAATCATTTTTTATCAGGGCAAATCTGGGAATCATGCTAACCGTTGGAGCACCACAACATCACGCAGACAGCTCAAAGAGGCACGTGACATATGTGGACGGGCACCTGTTGAAAAGGCACAACGTTATTTTTGTATGGGATATAACACGAGACACATGTGGACGAGCAATCCCCTCTTTAAAAAGGAACCGAGTTACTGTTGCGTGAGAGTTAACACATGAGAAGGCAGGTTGTCTGTGACACACTGTTGTGACGTTAGAGTTCCCCCTATTGCTACCATCCGCGACCTGAAGTCATATCCTATGTCACTCCACAACGTGACGCCCGGATTTACACCACTGTATCTCTCCAAAATACTGGAAGAATTAGACCCCTCCCGATATCGCCGAGGCTGCTCATCTTACGCAGGGCAGAACCGCTATTCATCGCTGAACACAGTGCGACACCATTCATTAGCAGTCCCTCCTTCCCGGTCACGGTACAGCCCAAATGCATCCGTTTGTGTTGTGTCAACGACAGACTACATTTGCGACGGTAATTCCCTAGTCCGTTTGCTGCTAGTCTCCGACTAACGGTGCCAAGATTACACAGCATGTTACAGCAAATACACTCCTTCTTCCTGGATGGCGGACGCCGATATTAAGGGGTAACGATGTCCTTGGTGTTTAATACGGCGTTCCTCCGTTGTGTTGGTCAGATATGGATGACCGGAACCTAGACAACGAGTATGCATGTCCTCACATTCCGATGCAGTCCAACAACGGCCCACTTCACATCCGAGTGGCCCACAAATCTGGATATTACATGATACGATCAGCCGGCCAAATGGTGACCGAAAATGGGACCCCTTTCAAACTCTGCCAAGCGCTCATAGCGCTGTCTCACAGGAGGACACGTATTGTCCGTGTCCTTCACTGTGATCACTGAACGTCGGATGCTGTTCACGTCTCTTCTTTATCCTACCATGACTGGAAACAACACTAAACGCAAACAACACTAATCCACTCTGGTGGCCGTTCTACTTGTCACAGAATACTGCAACTCTAATCATTTAAATGGTCGCCAATGCTGTTTACGTGTACGAAGTTTTGTTCACATCCGACCATATTACTTAAGTACTTAACTTTCCTTATCATGCAATGTAGTTAAAGATGTTTCGACGGCGTGCCGTCCCGTCACCACAACTTCATATAAGCCGGCCAGAGTGACCAAGCGGTCCTAGGCGCTACAGTCTGGAACCGCGCGACCGCTACGGTCGCAGGTTCAAATCCTGCCTCGGGCATGAATGTGTGTGATGTCCTTTTCAAAAGGCCTTCGATTCCGTGAAACATAAAGTGCTCTGGCATGTATTGCGGAAGTATGGCATACCACAGAAGATCTTAAACATCATAAAAGATCTATATGATGGCTACAAATGCTGCGTACTCCACAAAGGAAATATGACAGAGCACATAAAAGTAACGACTGGAGTCCGTCAGGGTTGCATTTTGTCACCAACAATTTTTCTACTCGTTCTAAACTCTGTTATGAGAAGAGTCACAGCAGGCAGGAGACGAGGAATCCAGTGGGGGATCCACGATCGTCTCGAGGATTTGGATTTTGCAGACGACATAGTTTTACTAGCTCCAAGGCTGACTGATATGCAAGCTAAATTAAACTTGCTGAAAGAAGAAGCAGAGACTGCTGGCCTCAAGATAAATATAGGCAAAACAAAGGAAATGAGAGTAAATTCAGGGAACATGGAGGTGCCATTGTTAATAGATGAGCAGCGGATGGAGACTGTCAACTCATTCCTGTATCTGGGTAGTATAGTGGCGGAAGATGGTGGAGCTGGAGATGACGTGAAAAACCGCATTAAAAAGGCAAATGCTGGCTTCATACAATTGTATCCAATATGGAAAAATAGAAATATCACGTACAAAACAAAAATCCGTATTTTTAATGCAAATGTGAAGGCTGTCTTTCCGTATGCCAGTGAAAGCTGGAAAATGGATAAAAAGATAACATCCCAGTTACAAAGCTACATAAATAGATGTCTTCGACGCATCATGAATATCTGGTGGCCAGAAAAAATATGTAATGAGGAGCTCTGGCGAATAACAAACCAGATACCTATAGAAGACCAGATACGAGAGAGAAAGTGGGGCTGGTTGGGGCACACCTTAAGAAAACCAGATGGAGCCATCGAGGAAAAGGCATTGGAATGGAATCCCCAGGGAACAAGGAAGAGAGGAAGACCAAAGGGGACATGGAAGAGGACAGTGGAAGGGGAAGCAAAAAGAGTTGGCAAGACCTGGGCAGAATTGAGGCAAATGGCGAAAGACAGAGACGGATGGCGAGTTCTCCTGGATGCCCTATGCCCCCATAGGGGCCAAAGGAATTAAGTCAAGTAAGTCAAAGTCCTTAGGTTGGTTAGGTTTAAGTAGTTCTAAGTTCTAGGGTACTGATGACCCCAGAAGTTAAGTCCCATAGTGCTCAGAGCCATTTGAACCATTTGAACTTCGCATAATTTGACTATGTTGTTGTTGTGGTCTTCAGTCCAGAGACTGGTTTGATGCACCTCTCCATGCTACTCTATCCTGTGCAAGCTTATTCATCTCCTTCAACCTACATCTTTCTGAATCTGCTTAGTGTATTCATTTCTTGGTCTCCCTCTACGATTTTTGCCCTCGACGCTTCCCTCCAATACTAAATTGGTGATCCCTTGATTACTCAGAACGTGTCCTACTAACCGATCCCTTCTTTTAGTCACGTTGTGCCACAAATTCCTCTTCTCCCCAATTCTGCTCAGCACCTCTTCTTCGGCATTCTTCTGTAGCACCACATTTCAAAAGATTTTATTCTATTCTTGTTTAAAATATTTATCGTCCATGTTTCGCTTTCATACATGCTCACACTCCATACAAATACTTTCAGAAAAGACTTCCCGACACTTAAATCCATACTCGATGTTAACAAATTTCTATTCTTGAGAAACGCTTTCCTTGATAGTGCCAGACTACATTTTATATCCTCTCTACTTCGACCATCATCAGTTATTTTGCTATCCAAATAGCAAAACTCATCTATTACTTTAAGTGTCTCATTTCCTAATCTAATTTCCTCAGCATCACTTGATTTAATTCGACTGCATTTCATTACCCTCGTTCTGTTTTTTCTTTATGTTGATCTTATACCCCCCTTCCAAGACACTGTCCATTCCGTTCAACTGCTCTTCCAGGTCCTTTGCTGTCTCTGACAGTATTACTACAATGTCATCGGCAAACCTCATAGTTTTTATTTCTTCTCCACGGCTTTTAATTCATACTCCGAATTTTTCTTTTGTTTCCTTTACTGCTTGCTCATTATACAGACTGAATAATATCGGGGATAGGCTACAACCCTGTCTCACTCCCTTCCAAACCACTCTTTCCCTTTCATGCCCCTCGACTCTTATAACTGCAATCTGGTTTCCATAAAAATTGTAAATAGCCTTTCGCTTCCTGTATTTGACCCCTGCCACCTTCAGAATTTGAAAGAGAGTATCCCAGTGAGCATTGTCAAAAGCGTTTTCTACGTCTACAAATGCTGTAAACGTAGGTTCGCCTTTCCTTAACCTATCACGCATGAGAAGTCGTATGGTCAGTATTGTCTTGTGTGTTCCAGCATTTATCCAGAATCCAAACTGATCCTGCCTGATGTCGGCTTCTAACAGTTTTCCCATTCTTCTGTATAGAATTCTTGTTAGTATTTTTCAGCCGTGACAAATTAAGGTGCTAGTTCGGTAATATTCACACCTATCAGCTTCTGCATTCCTTGGAACTGGAATTATTATATCCCTCTTGAAGTCTGAGGGTACTTCGCCTGCCCTTCTCATCAGATGGTAGAGGTTTGTCATGTCTGGCTCTACCAAGGCTGTCAGTAGTTCTACCGGGATGTTGTCTACTCCCTGCCTTGTTTCGACTTAGGTCTTTCAGTGCTCTGTCTTCACGCAGTATCATATCTTCCATTTCATCTTCATCTACATCCTCTTCCATTTTCATAATATTGCCCTCAAGTACAATGCCCTTGAATAGAACCTCTATATTCTCCTTCCACCTTTCTGCTTTCCCTTCTTTGCTTAGAAATGGTTCTCCATCTGAGCTCTTGATATTCATACAAGTGGTTCTCTTATCTCTAAAGGTTTCTTTAATTTTCCTGTAGACATTATCTATCTTACCCCTAGTGTCACATGCTTCTACATCCTTACATTTGTCCTCCAACCATCCCTGCTTAGCCATTTCGCACTTGCTGTCGATCTCATTTTTGAGACGTTTGTATTTCTTTTTGCCTGCTTCATTTACTGCATTTTTATATTTTCTCCTTTAATCAATTAATTTCAGTATCTCTTCTGTTACCCAAGGATTTCTACTTTTCTACTAGCCCTCGTCTTTTTACCTTCTTCATCCTCTGCTGCCTTCATTATTTCATTTCTCAAAGCTACCCATTATTCTTCTACTGTATTTCATTCCCCCGTTCTTACTAATTGTTCTCTAAAGCTCTCTCTGAAACACTCTACAACCTCTGGTTAAGTCGGTTTATCCAGGTCCCATCTCCTTAAATTCCCACCTTTTTGCAGTATCTTCAGTTTTAATCTACAGTTCGTAAGCAATAGATTGTGGTCAGAGTCCACATCTGCCCCTGCAAATGTCTTACAATTTAAAACCTGGTTCCTAAATCTCTGTCTTACCATTATGTAATCTATCTGAAACCTGTCAGTATGTCTAGGCTTCTTCCATGTATACAACCTTCTTTCATGATTCTTTAACCAACTGTTAGCTATGATTAGGTTATGCTCTGTGCAAATTTCTACCGGGCGGTTTCCTCTTTCATTCCTTAGCCCCATCCATATTCACCTAATATTTTCGCTTCTCTTCTTTTTCCTACTATCTGATTCCAGTCCTCCATGACTATTAAATTTTCGTCTCCCTTCCGTATCTGAATAATTTCTTTTATCTCGTCATACATTTCTTCAATCTCTCCGTCATCTGCAAAGCTAGTTGGCATATAAACTTGTACTACTGCGGTAGGGGTGGGTTTCGTCTCTGTCTTGGCTACAATACTGGGTTCACTATGCTGTTCGTAGTAGCTTACCTGCGCTCCTATTTTTTTATTCATTATTAAACGTACTCCAGCATTACTCCTATTTGACTTTGCATTTATAACCCTGTATTCTCCTGACCAGAAGTCTTGTTCCTCCTGCCACCGAACTTCACTAATTCTCACAATATCTAACACCAACCTATCCATTTCCCTTTTCATTTTTTTTAACCTACCTGCCCAATTACTGGGGTCTGACATTCCATCCTCCGATCCGTAGAACGCCAGTTTTGTTTCTCCTGGTAACGACGTCCTCCTGAGTAGTCCCCGCGCGGAGATCCGAATGGGGGACTATTTTGGCTCCAGAATGTTTTACCCAAGAGAACGCGGTCATCATTTAATCATACAGTAACGTTGCATGTCCATGGGAAAAATTACGGCTGTAGTTTCCCCTTCCTTTCAGCCGTTTCCAGTACCAGCACAGCAAGGCCGTTTGGGTTAATGTTACAAAGCCAGATCAGTCAATCATCCAGACTGTTGCCCCTGCAACTAGTGAAAAGACTGCTGTCCTCTTCAGGAACCACACGTTTGTCTGGCCTCTCAATAGATACCCTTCCGTTGTGGTTTGTGGTTGCATCTACGGTACGGCTACCTGTGTCGATGAGGCATGCAAGCCTCCCCACCAGCGGCAAGCTGCACGGTTCATGAGTGGGGGGAGGGGGGAGGGGGGGGGGATATTTGCCTTCGTCCGGATTAGATACTAAGTCCTTTGGCATGAGTCAGTCACTCATCGACTGAGTTAGTAGGCACAATTTCCCGTGAACAGAGTAGCAACTATAAGAACCCAAAATGTATAGTGACTGCTAAAGCTGCGCGTCACGGTCAGCAATGCTGAATCTGCAGCTTAGTGGAGTCGCAGACCATGATTACTGTGAATTTGTGAGAAATTTGTGATGGATAAAAAGCCTGTACCCTGTTCCCAGGAGCGGGCTAAGCATACCCTCTTAACCCACTCGCGGACGCACGAAATCCAACGCAACAGCCACATAACTTCTCTGTATTCGGTGTTCTTATTCCTACCCGCTCTACCAGTCGACTGTTCAGTTTCGATGGTCGAAAACAGGCTCTCTTGAAGCAAAGATATGAACAAGTACATTGAAGCATTTATGTTCTTGTAATACTTGAATCTACTGACATTTATTGCTAATCGTAATGAATAAAACAAAATGAAAAAATATTTTTGCCGGCCGCGGTGGTCTAGCGGTTCTAGGCGCTCAGTCCGGAACCGCGCGACTGCTACGGTCGCAGGTTCGAATCCTGCCTCGGGCATGGATGTGTGTGATGTCCTTAGGTTAGTTAGGTTTAAATAGTTCTAAGTTCTAGGGGATTGATGACCACAGATGTTAAGTCCCATAGTGCTCAGCCATTTGAAAAAATATTTACTTAGGCTCCATAGACATATAGCTTTGCAACGGGTTAAGCTGGTGCTGTGCTGTCGTAATTTTTTCTTGACTATAGATATTTTAATATGTGATTCTCCTTGGCTGTAGCGACGTCGTGTGTGCAGATCTCTACGTAAATCGTGCATAATTTTGCCAGAATATGCTAGCTCTTATATAGTTTTATTTGAATAACTCGGTGACGAAGCTTCAATTCATGTATTATACTCTGGCCACTTGAAGCATAGAGTAACAACCAACATCTCGTTTCAAGAAGACACAACTCGTTTAAATTTAATTGAAATAGTTTGTAGTCACAACTTGCGATACTAATGAACTGTTTATTACACTGAATACAGAATAGCCGGCCGGAGTGGCCGAGCGGTTAAAGGCGCTACAGTCTGGAACCGCACGACCGCTACGGTCGCAGGTTCGAATCCTGCCTCGGGCATGGATGTGTGTTATGTCCTTAGGTTAGTTAGGTTTAAGTAGTTCTAAGTTCTAGGGGACTTATGACCACAGCAGTTGAGTCCCATAGTGCTCAGAGCCATTTGAACCATTTTTGAATACAGAATAGGCTCCGTCGACGTGAGTTTCTGGCGTGCGCTATTGATTCTGAGTTTTAATTATAGGTTTGCAGAATTTAATGTCTTTCCTTTATTTGTTCTTTAGATAGGTCAATAAATATTCAGTAACAAGTTATCCAAATTTTTCAGCTAGCTCACAGTTTACGTCCGACCAGAGATTCTAACAATCTTTAGTATTGAAATTTTATACTAACACTTGAATGTGGATATCGATATTGTCAACTTTTGAAAATATTCACATTAAAATGCAGTTAATTTCACATTTTACTTTTCACTTGATAATTTCATTTAACATCAAATATAACAATTCTTCAGTTCTAATCAGTAAAGAAAGTATGTTCCTCTTTCTTTACATAAATCCAAGTCTCTGAAACTATATCTTTGGATGATGAAACTTACGCCGACTTGGCGCAGGTAAAACGTTTGAAAATGATCGGGACACTTTTTAAAATAACTTGGTATATTTTCAGCACTTCGCATCAAACAACACGCAATATTAGCAATCGCAACAATAGTAATAACAGCAATCACGGGATATGAGTCGGAACAGGAATCGGAATAGTAACGGAAACAGCAATGAACTGACAATGATGGTTTTATATATATTATACAACAAAAACAACTACAGTATTACAGCTTTGTTCTCTTGTAACTTAGTGTTGTTAGTCATTTTACTTCCTTTTAATAAAAATTTGTACCTAAATAATTAAAATAATGCTAATAAAAATTTATTATGGAAGAAAGAATTACTGAAATATTTCCTTGACACTGAAGGAAATGCGAGCGTGGTTACAAGGGACGCAACTTTGGCTGTCGTACCAGGTGCGCAGTGTCATCTCAGGGAAACACATGGATATGTTTGTAAGCCGCAACGCGCACATACTAGTAACATGGATACATAGATTTTGTGTGTAAGTACTCAGATATGATAAATTCCAAGCTCTGCCTCTGTCCCTCCTCCTCCTCCTTCTCCTCCTCTCTCTCTCTCTCCCTCTCTCTCTCTCTCTCTCTCTCCCTCTTCCTCTCCGTGTCTCCCCCTCCCCTATCAGACAGGGTGATAGGGTGAGGGAGGAACGACGAATGTTGTGACAGGACACAGTGTAGTGGAGGAATTCCTATTCCTGGATACGTCCAGAACACCAGAGGATAAAGAGAAAGAAAAAAAAGAAAGTGAGGGAGAAGAGTGGTTGTCTGACGATTGCTCTCCAGGTGAAGCGGGATCTCCCAGCTGTATCCCTGCACACAAACCGTAGCACACAGAATGGAAACGGTCTGACCAATTTAAAGACGGCATCAGGTTCAGGGGTAGTGGGGTGGAGAGGTGTTTTCCGAGGAAACAAACTCGATCAGGCGGCCAGTTCCTGGGACTGTCCGTAATCAAACAAACTCCGGTGGTCTCGATCAGTGTGTACGCAATCGGGCGCTCAGGCAACAGCCGCAGCGAATGGCCCCTCGCGGCTGAATTGAATCCAATCAGCCGTCTTGGAGCTGTTTGCGTGCGGCCATCGAACGCCTCCCCACGACTTTAAAGGCGTGTCTTCTCTCCCTGGGAGGACGCATCTTAGGCTGCGGATAGAGTCTGTGTAGCGGCTGACGACTGACAAAATTGTCAACGAAATTAAATGAATCGTTTAGAAACCAGCGTCATATTGTAGAGAAATTGATGTTCATAAACTAACTTGTTTACCAGAAGGCGGGCGTGAGTCGTGCTTGGGTAGATCAGATGGTAGAGCACTTGCCTGCGAAAGGCAAATGTCCCGAGCTCGAGTCTCGGTCCGGCACACGGTTTTAATCTGCCAGGAAGTTTCATTATTGAGCGTATCTGGGACGCCTTGAAATGTGCTGTTCAGAATAGATCTCCACCCCATCGCACTCTTACGGATTTATGGACAGCCGTGCAGGATTACCAGCCAAAAAGATATGTAACCCTCTTTCAAATATGAAATGCCGAACAGTTCGCATCCATATTTTTGTTCCTCTCAGGTGGCCATTTTGCCAGAGCCGTACCGAGAAGATCCTGCGCCTGTGGCAGAACTGGCAACACTGTGCCACCCTTAAAACCATCTTGAAATTTTTTTCTACATAGATAAAGAAAATTTTAGAATCTTGTGAGTAGGTTTAATAAATGTGAAAAAGTATTTCAAAATATTATTTAAATGAAAAAATTTTGAAAATAGTTGTTTAAATGAAATATATTGAGGTAAATTATTACAGGCACCATTTAAATGTATTATTATGAGAGATAAATTATAAATTGTATAAATTTCCTATAAACAAAATTTACATTTTACTGCTCATGGCAGCTATTGTACATTGCTTCTAGCATGGTGTATAATAAAGATTTCATTTGCTCCTTATAAATCATTGATTATAAATAAAAGAAAAAGCGCTACAATTACAGGGTGGGGAAGTATCCCTTTCTAGGATTGTGTTATTTACAACTGTACTCCATATTTCAGCAAAGTTAAATTCAACAGCTGTGTCATATTCTATCGACAAGATAACTGGGGAGGAAACTTAGTGAATATTTCATCGAAGTTAAATTCAACAGCTGTGTCATATTCTGTCGACAAGATAACTCCTTTCGTCCATACAGAACCTTAAACATTTTTTTTTCTGTACAACGAATAACAATTCCATGATACTAAATGACATAAGGGTTATTCCTGTATTATTTTTCATCTACGCAGCAGATCGTACCAACTGAAACTTAGGAGTAAGAAAAGTACTAGCTTGCGGGGCAAGTTAATTACATAAACCATCCATAGTTTTAGCTTACTTGCTCCACTTTCACGTCTCGTTCAAGTCCTTAGGCAGCAGAAATCGAGAAAAATCAGACATCTTTGGTCAAATAGCAGCCCAACCTTTTTTTTGCTTGAGTACCAACTCGACAACCTCCGAGATCCTACAATATCGTAGCGAAATAGCAGCAAGAACTCTCTTGTTGAAGATGAGCGATCCGTATAGATGGTAGCTGTGTGAAGCGAGTGCAGTGTTGCCACATCACCTACGTTAGCGATATACGTGTGTTAGTTAGAAGCATGAGCGTCTGCAGAAATTTGACCAGCAGGGGCAAGGTTCAATGAACTGTCACGACTTCTCGTACCCCAGCAACTAAATTCGACAGGAATTACAAAAACGTACACAGAATTGGTAGTTATCGACTGAATATTCTTTTGAAGAAATATTGATATCGAATACGTAAACATATCTCAGTAGCGAAAGTGAAATACACCTTTTTATTTTTAGAGTTGTTGATCTGTCAATCCTCAGTTGCTAGCAATAATATTATTGAAAAATTTTCCTATTTGTGGCACAACTTTTAAGTATACTCTACGCTTGACATCATTCAGACTTTCACACTTTGTTTTCCTCTCTTTTAGAGAAGAGTTCTTGAGAACTGACGGCGCATTCTGCGCCAGGGTGTTGGATCGGTGCCTTTATGCCGTTCGTTAAGTGCCCTATAAGTAAGCGACAGAGAAAAAGGACCAGGGTCATGTTTCGACAATGTTCTGTTAAGAGTCGCACCAACTTTGGCTACAGGATAGCGCCAAAATCAACCCAACGCCCAGGAAACGGCATAATTTCGCGTCAATATTACGACAAACTTACGTTAACATGGGAATAGTTATAGCACAATATTTCTCGTCGCGCTCGGCAGAGCTAAATCTGCAGTTTACATATACAATAATTTCTATAAATGTTTGAGAATTCTTCAATGAACGAGAAGTCTTAACTCCGAATTCCAGGAGATCAGCAACTGTCCCCTTTGTCTCCCCTTGCGGACGCCAAAGAATGGAAGTCGACTGCTGATGCTGCTACTTGGACTGAGAGATATCTTAGATATGACACTGTGAGAACAGCGTGCGTTTATAGTCAAGGACCGAGGGAGAACCTTCCCCTCATTGACAGAAGATAGGAACACGAGGGATAGGAGAAGTTTCGCATGTCTCCCAGAAAATCCCTAAAAGTTCTTTTTCGCACCCACTGTGAGACTATGTAGTGGGACGCGAAATTGAAGCGTCACCCATCCACCAGTGTCAGCCGAGTTTGCAGGTGAATATAAGTTTAATTTAGTGTTTTGTTTATGTATTTTGTAATATTTGTAACGTTTGTGAATTATCTAAAGTTTTGTATTTATTTTTATGTTTCATGTACGGAGAGGGCGGCGCAACGAACGGAGACAGCATCTTCACTGCCGGGACCAGAGAGAAAATTGCTGGCCACTATACGTCGCGGGTCGACAGCCTAAGAGTAACAGAAGATCCTGAAACCGAGTTGTTGCGTCGTGCTTCTAAAAACTGAAAAAATAAGAATTTGTAATGTTTCTACAACAATGACGTCACAGAAAGTTTAATCATGTTGTAAATGTTCAGTCCTATCTTGTCAAGGCTCATGTTCACGTCTATATGTAGTATATATGAAGATAATAAACTAGTGTATACTACAAAAGTTTAAATACGTGTTCCGAGAATTTATTTATGAAGAATTTTGTTAAGGAAGAAATATTACTGATTTATTTGACAAGATTATTAATTTTTGACAACGTTCATCGCGAGTTTGAGTCTTGAAAGTTTATTCAATGTGGTTTTAATATTTATTAAAGCAGATAACTTGCATTAATATAATTTCTGATAAGAAACAAACGACGTCTACATTGAAAAAAGTTTGCGCAAACCCATTGGACTGAGTGACGTAATTCGGCGCATACGGCTAGAAGGATGATGTTTTAATTACAGTTTCGTTCAAGAACCATTCAGAGACAACTTTAAAAAGAGTTTAAATAATTTTGAAGTGTTTTGTAACTGACGTTGGTGACGAAGTCTGCACATGGTCATATGTCAAAAGAAAATCATTTATACAAAACTTAAACCGTTACACTACAACTACTGCGGGGCGCTATTTAACGTCAATGACCTGAATTCTTCAGCTTTATTAGCCGGTTTTGTAAACCTGTGTTGATGTATTGTGAATCTGGATCTATCAAAACTGGCGTGAAATATTTAATATTTTCATGAAATAATGGAAATCATGAAACTAATCCAATAACTTCACAAATATGTAGTTTCATGACCAAACAAAGTGTTGTAGATGGTATAAAAACCGAGCGAGATAACATAGTGGTTAGCCCACTGGACTCGCATCTGGGAGGACGACAGTTCAAACCCGTGTCCGGCCATCCAGATTTAGGTTTTCCGTGATTTCCTAAATCGCTTAAGGAAAATGTCGGGATGATTTCTTTTAAAGGACACGGCCGATTTCCTTCTCCGTCCTTCTCTAATCCAAGCTTGTACTCCGTCTCTAATGACCTCGTTGTTTTTCCTCTTCGAAATGTACTTTCTTCATCCCGCATCATCAAAGGGCCGACATGTTTCTGGATTCAGCAATGTTAATGGTAGCGGGTGGCCAGATTCTGCGCCTGTTGTCACCTCGCCTCTCACCCCACCCCCCAGCCCATCCCTTCCCAAGGATTTAATTTGTGTACCCCAACTATCTCCGTCTAGTGTTATCCTATATGAAAATGTGAGAACGTGTAAAAAACGTTTACGAATCGTATAATAGGTGTAGGACGTGGATACCAGCCAAGTATTCACGTAGTCGAAAACGGTAAACCGCGTAAAAACCGCAATCAGGCCGGCCAGAACACCGGCCGTCGTCGGTGATCCTCCGGGCGGCGTCGATACATGGCCGGAGTGCCTCCCTGAACCGGAATGCTGAAGCGCGTGGCTATCAGGAAGGATCTTCGAGGTTCATTAATGCGATATTTTAGTTACTATTTAGCAGAATTTTCTCAGTCAGTCTGACTTTTTCCTGCTCTAGATTTATATTTGCAGTTTCAACCTGTCATAACGGTAGTAGAATGCGTTATACGTATTAATATTTTCTAGCTTTGTTTCATAGCTCATTGGATCCCCTGTATTTAACCCTAAGAGGTCGTAATTTCTGGTCTTTGAATAAAAAGAAGTGGCACCCATATTCATATTAATAACGTAAACAAACGTACTTTGCGCCGGCCGGTGTGGCCGTGCGGTTCTAGGCGCTTCAATCTGGAAACCCGTGATCGCAGGTTCGAATCCTGCCTCGGGCATGGATGTGTGTGATGTCCTTAGATTAGTTAGGTTTAAGTAGTTCTAAGTTCTAGGGGACTGGTGACCATAGATGTTAAGTCCCATAGTGCTCAGAGCCATTTGAACCAAACGTACTTTGCATACACTACTGAAAGTTGCTTACCTCATACGTACCAAAGTAATTTACCTTATAAATGCTAAATAGATAACTATCTCTCTTTTGAGATGCAAGAAGTTCTATGTTTTTCTTGTCAATTTAGTTCTTTCGGTACGACACGTTTTCAAACTCACCGTAGAATTTTATAAAAACTAGCAACTTCCGAATGTTATATTTTGGAAAATTTTCTGCTGCGGACGCCCATGGCCACGAATAAAACATTTCAAAGGATACGTGCATAATATAGTGTGAACTACATAAAGATAGTAATTCAATATTGAGGAATCTGTAAACTGTGCTTTGAAGCGTGAATGAAGACAGTTTTTGCGTGTGCAATAGATGCAAATCGGTGAGTTACTGGTGAAACAATTCGTGCTGAAGATATGAAATTTGCATATTTCGAAGAATGTGCTTTGATGTGAATAAGCCTTTGACTGTATCGTATCAGTTAATGAACTGAAACTGTTACGCCGGTGCCACGCAGTAGGATACTGTGTAGGCGAATATACTCCGCAGATACGTCAGTACCACGTTATTCAGTTTTTGCATCCTCTGGAACTGCCAACACACGACGTAAAGCTCACGACGACAGCCGTGACAGTACTTAAGTCTTATAGTTACCGGTACCCAGATAAATAACGGATCTGGAGACGTTAGTTTCAGCGCATCATTGCCAAATACGAGAATCGCAAGCCATCGTCACCTCACTACCTCGGAATCCTGCAACGAGGTGTGGTTCATCCAGTGCAGGTATTTTTCAAAAAGACTGTTAAATGCGACCAGGTCTCACTTACAAAATAAGAAATAAATTGTTGTTCGAGTCGTAAGCTTGTAATAGCCGATCTAGTTTATCACTGTAACAGCACCAATTGTATAGCTTACTCCACATCACACTAGCTCCCACTGATTGAGTGCTTTTTCCATATTTCCAGTTTCTGATTTCTCACTTAATAAATAATTAACTTAGTCAAATGGACAGATTTTAATCTTGCCATTACATATCTTGCATGCGAACTTATGATCGTGAGAACTTACGGTGAGTGTGTTTTGTTCTAATTAGCCGAGAACCGCAACTAGTAGGGCATTCGAATTTGACCACCGGTGTACGGTATTTCGGGCTGATTTGTTTAAAGTATTGCAGCAATTGTATGGGTTGGGCGCATCAGTGTATTTCTGGGTGCATGTATACTTCTTATTCAAAACAATGGTACCATATACCTGTGGTAAATATATTTAACGCCAGTTAATGATGTTAGTTTTTTGATCCTCGTTTTCGCATGTTTGAGTAATGATGGAAACCATATGTGGAATTGATCACTGTTAGCTAACACACTTAAGCTATTTCAGTGTAATATAACAAGATTAACTCACCAATCCATTACGCACTGACCTGAACTATTTAATTTTAGGTCGAGCATTGCCATTGAGTTATACCCCCTCTCCTAAAACTAGCTTACTGCGGTTTTTCTACTTAGATTTAGGAAGTTTTATTATTTTGTAAGTAGGTTTAGTATCAATAAAGTATTACTGAAGAATATTATTTAAATGGGCTATGTCGGTGAAAAAAATTGCGCAAAAAATTAAGTATATCATTGTAATAAATGAATTCCGAATTGCATAATATTCTTAAAATAGAAAGAAGGAGTCTATTGTGACGACATTGGTTCGTCATATGCCGTTAAGCGGCATTTGATTTCCTATTCTCACAGTCTAACGGAATGGAAAAGCAGGGCCTGTAAATTCTGCCCCATTATCTCGTATTTTCCTCAGTTCGTGGAATGTGGCTTGGCATGTCCCCCGCAAGTCTTCGGCAGTGTGTTAACAATAGCGGAATTCCGAGAGGTTTCGCAACACAAGCCGTCACGGACAGTGGTCGCGCGAATAAGCCGCTTTGATTGTTTTTTAAACAAGAGTGGTACGAAAGAGCCTTTCAGAGTCGTGCTGGCCACGACTGATCCTGAGAGATCTGAACAAGGCCCATGAGTGTTTCAGAAGACAGACGCAGAAAAGCAGGGTTACCGCTACCTTCCCGTTAACAGCGTGGGAAGCTAGCTGCATTTAGACGCCCAGATGTCTTTCCGTCAGTCTTATGATTGCGCAGGAATTCTGCCAGCTTAAATTTATTAACGGTGAATACAAGAAGTGCTGGATGAGAAAATTCTGCAGGCTTTACCTGTACACAGGTAGAGAGAGGGGGATTTCCGGGTGTCACTGTGGCAAGCCTTGTAATTTTCTCCCTTCCTACTGTAATTTTTAGGAGTGTGGTGTATTCGAGGTTTGCTTGAAGTGTGGAGGTGTCGATTTCTGGGAGAGAACACGGCGTCTGCTCGTGTCTCGTTCATTGGAGAATTACCGCTCGGTGCGTGGCTGCAGCTCGGGGCGCCGTCAGTGGGTTTCCAGCAAGTATCGCGTTTAGCATTTGCATTTGCCTCTGCGTTGCGTAGCTCACAATTTGCGAGTCTGTTCCGCAACATTTGATTGCATTTTATCGTTATTTCTTCATCAAACTGGGCTCTAGAGTTGATGTTCCCCAGTATATAGCTGCCTAGACTTTGGAAATTGATTTGCCTATCAATTTACACTCTTGTAGAGAACATTCAGGTATCTTCTGCACAAATACAGTTTTCATTCATTTGAACATCATCACGCTGATGATCCAGATAAATCTAGCATACTGCTATTTACGGTTTTGATGAAAGTAATTGTCAATTAATATAACCTCAGTTCAAATCCTAGTGATTGAGACCAAAGAAATTAATATATTTGAAAGTCAGTTTTCTCACTCCACATTTCCTCCGACAACACTCTGATAAGGCGACCTTTATAAAAAATATTCTCAGTGGATTCTCGCCCACTGAACTGCAGTCTCATTATGACGGTATTTGCGGTGTTATACAGGTGGCATAACGAAACGCATATTGTTTTCTTTCAATCTTGAAAGTTGGATGGGTCATTTTTAATTATATGAATTTTATTAAATTTTTATTTCGTTGATAATGAAGTGTCAGTTGCATTAGTATATAGCAATGTCTATAATTATCAACTTAACAGTTGTACGATTGTATTGTACTCTACCCCAGCATAGTCGTTTGGCCTTTTGTGTACTGGGTTCGCAAGCGTGGCATGCTGTTAAACTTCAGAGATAGCCGCAACATATAACTCTATATTACTGTTAATAGCAGCTACTGTACATTGATTTTAGTGTGGTGTATAATTAAGAACAGATTTTATTTGCTTGTGGAAAACTGCTAACAGTCCTCAGTCGGCAGGAAGCGTCAAATATCGAAAGCCTCTGGCTTTGCTTCAGCCCCCACTTTCAAGCCATTGAACTCCTATAATAATCTGTCGAAGTAACATCAAGAACTCCACTGTTTAAACAAGAGCATGCTGTGTCGTCGGTAATTAAGTAACTGGAGCGCTCTGATTCTATTTGAACGAAACATCACTATAGAAATGATAATGGGACAACAGTGTGTGTTTGTAGTCACGGGCTGAGGAAAGGCTCCAGTAGTTAGGCAGAAGATGGGAACACGAAGGGTGCGTGAGTTCGCGTACCTCTCCTAGTTAGTTCTTAAACCGCCACTATTAATCGCTTCCCTTCCGGTCAGTTATTTCGCCCCCTCCGTGCCCGAGCCGTTGACAGTGGCCTACCTTGCCATCTCCTCGGTAGGATCCCGCACAACGCTTTTGCACAGTCCTTCATCAGCCTTCTGCCAACGTTGAGTGACACAGCACTTGATTATTGCCCATAATGAGTTGTCTGGCATGGTAAGGTCTGGGCAGCAGGTATCAAGAGGACATCCCGTCATATATCATCATATTAGGCAAGTTCCTTTCGAGCTCTGGCTCTTCTTACTGTTATACGAGTAAACGGCTTTCCTGTTGCATGAACGACAATAAACAGCACACTCTTCTGAAAATGGCAACGGCCTTGCCACAGTGAATACACCGGTTCCCGTGAGATCACCGAAGTTAATCGCTGTGGCCCGCAATTGGATGGGTGACCATCCGGGCCGCCATGCGCTGTTGCCATCTTTCGGGGTGCACTCGGCCTCGTGATGCCAATTGCGGAGCTACTCGACCGAATAGTAGCGGCTCCGGTCAAAGAAAACCATCATAACGACCGGGAGAGCGGTGTGCTGACCACACATCCCTCCTATCCGCATCCTTCGCTGAGCATGACACGGCGGACGGATGGCCCCGATGGGCCACTTGTGGCCTGAAGACAGAGTGTTTCTGAAAATAATACTCTTTGGGAATTCTGCCAACAAAGCATGACAGCGTGCACCTCCCTGCTCCATATCATTCTCAGACAACATTTATCTAAACCTTTTCGTTTTCAGGTCTTATTTAATGTGATTATGTGTTGTTGACTACGGTATTTGAAGTTTATCTGCTCCTCGCGAATTAATTTCGTTGGAGACAGCTCGAAAAAAGACTGACCGAGAGTGGCAGTGTTTCCTCTCACGTTTTCTTCAGTGGAAGGGGCCCTCTCGGGTAACCTATACATAACACAACTCCGCTGTATGTTGTTTAGTTTTACATCCATGTTTTCCTAGTTGCTCTTCATATCTTTCTTCCTTCCAAAAGTTTTACTCACATCCTAAAATTAGTTTACAACGTTAAACCAACACTTCAGAATAATTGCAATGGGTATGTAACCTCCCCACAAAAATATTTAAATGAGAGAAACCAAGAACCAAGTGTAACCTCCCCACAGAAATATTTAAATGAATTTTAAATACTGAACAAAATTAATTTTAATGTAACCTCTGAACAAAATTGGCTCCCATTTATAATCTCTGTGCAGAAATGCATTCACATTTAATGTAACCACAGAATTCAATTCCTAAACCCGGAAATAATAAAAAAATTCAGTAACCTGGTAAATTTTATGACGACAGCAGCGCTGCGCCTCGGCCCTGTATTCTGAATAAAAAAGGAAAAATTCTTACCTCAATAAAAACTGCGAATATATCTGCTCTTACGTAAAAACTTTTCGGCACAGCTTCGTGCAATGCTGGGCTATATTTTTTTTAATTCTTGATCATGCATTGGAAATATTCTTTAAATTGAAATCAATGCTTTTCTTAAAAAAATTACTTTATATTATAAAAATTATTATTGGGGAATTTTTAAAAAAAGAAATTAATGACAGTTAATATACATTACTAAATATGCGCAAGGCTGCTTCTTTACCTTCTACAATAATACTCATCCTCCAAAGTCCCGACCAGAGCAGACTGCCGACACGCGCAGGCACGCGCCGACTCCTGCAGATTACTGCATACTACTGCAGACTACTCAAGACTACTGAAGACTAGCGACAAGCAACAACTAACTACATACTACTCTCTGGTCAGAGACTCTGCCATGCCTCGCCCATCGCCGGCAACGCATACGTCTTACATAACCTTCCACTGGGGGGGGGGGGGGGGGGGGCATAAATTTGGCAGCGATGGTGAGTCAATTGGACTTGCCATGAGCAACAAATTTTTCTTAATTAACTAAGTTTACAATCACAGAATATATACATATATATAAGTGCAGAACATGAAATAAAATATAGTGCACATGCACTGAGTACAGAACATATCAAGCAAAGACAAAATGTATACACAATGAGTACAAATCATACTAACAAATAACATAAATTGCACACGCACTGTAGTTCAGAATATATCAGCAAATCACAAAATGTATACGGAATGAGTACAAATCATATTAACAAATGACAAAGTGCACACGCACTGTAGTACTGAACATATCAGGAAATCACAAATGTATAGGCAATGAGTACAAATCATATTAACAAATGACAAAAGTGCACACGCACTGTAGTTCAGAACATATTAGCAAATCACGAAATGTATATGCAATGAATACAAATCATGTTAACAAATGACAAAAGTGCACACGCACTGTATATACTTTTTTTACTATTTTACAAGAACTAGGATAGGAAAGGGAAAGATTGCATCACGGTTGTAGCACTTTAGGTTGCACGCAGCTGCACTGAAAGTCCATATCTTTCTACAGAAGCACAACACCAAGTGAGACAATCTGAAGTTCTTTTCCTTGAAGTATTAATCAGTGTAGCCAAGACACTGAAATGTCGTAGTAATATTCCATGTTATCATTTTGGTAGTACATTACGTATACCAAACCGTGGGACCATAATAACATCTCCATCGCTCAAGGTGGTGGACAGCATGTCGTGTCAACACCACGTTCTTGTAAGGTACACCAACGTAGAATTAGTGCAAAAACCAAATATAGTGCTCGATGATCATGAGGATAGACAGGACAAACGGATGTTGCAGTAATTTCTGGTAATTAGGTCAGAAGGTGAAGGACATTAAGTCACATACTAGTCTTCATTGAGAAATACACTAGTCTAACAACTGATTTGAGTAATTGGTGGCACTCATCGCCCAGTTACTGAACATTTCTGTACCATGTATGAAGTATTACAGAATAATGTTCATAAATCATCTGATTACAGTGAACATTGGCACTCATTGGCCAGTTACAAAACATACAGCAAGTATTGCATAGTACAAAACATTTTTCATCATTCAAGTGACATACGACATATTTAAAATAATTATTGGCACTCATTGGCCAGTTACAAAGTATTAGAAGTCATCATCCAAAACAGGAGCTAATTAATGGCATAGTATTAACATAATTCACTTAGTTATAGTAATCATTGGCACTCATTGGCCAGTTACAAAGTATTCTTATATTTTTATAAAACCTTATTCAGTATTATTCAGAAGTTATCATTCAAAATGAAAGTCAATTATTGACATAGCATTTATAGAGTATAACAAAATACACTCCTGGAAATGGAAAAAAGAACACATTGACACCGGTGTGTCAGACCCACCATACTTGCTCCGGACACTGCGAGAGGGCTGTACAAGCAATGATCACACGCACGGCACAGCGGACACATCAGGAACCGCGGTGTTGGCCGTCGAATGGCGCTAGCTGCGCAGCATTTGTGCACCGCCGCCATCAGTGTCAGCCAGTTTGCCGTGGCATACGGAGCTCCATCGCAGTCTTTAACACTGGTAGCATGCCGCGACAGCGTGGACGTGAACCGTATGTGCAGTTGACGGACTTTGAACGAGGGCGTATAGTGGGCATGCGGGAGACCGGGTGGACGTACCGCCGAATTGCTCAACACGTGGGGCGTGAGGTCTCCACAGTACATCGATGTTGTCGCCAGTGGTCGGCGGAAGGTGCACGTGCCCGTCGACCTGGGACCGGACCGCAGCGACGCACGGATGCACGCCAAGACCGTAGGATCCTACGCAGTGGCGTAGGGGACCGCACCGCCACTTCCCAGCAAATTAGGGACACTGTTGCTCCTGGGGTATCGGCGAGGACCATTCGCAACCGTCTCCATGAAGCTGGGCTACGGTCCCGCACACCGTTAGGCCGTCTTCCGCTCACGCCCCAACATCGTGCAGCCCGCCTCCAGTGGTGTCGCGACAGGCGTGAATGGAGGGACGAATGGAGACGTGTCGTCTTCAGCGATGAGAGTCGCTTCTGCCTTGGTGCCAATGATGGTCGTATGCGTGTTTGGCGCCGTGCAGGTGAGCGCCACAATCAGGACTGCATACGACCGAGGCACACAGGGCCAACACCCGGCATCATGGTGTGGGGAGCGATCTCCTACACTGGCCGTACACCACTGGTGATCGTCGAGGGGACACTGAATAGTGCACGGTACATCCAAACCGTCATCGAACCCATCGTTCTACCATTCCTAGACCGGCAAGGGAACTTGCTGTTCCAACAGGACAATGCACGTCCGCATGTATCCTGTGCCACCCAACGTGCTCTAGAAGGTGTAAGTCAACTACCCTGGCCAACAAGATCTCCGGATCTGTCCCCCATTGAGCATGTTTGGGACTGGATGAAGCGTTGTCTCACGCGGTCTGCACGTCCAGCACGAACGCTGGTCCAACTGAGGCGCCAGGTGGAAATGGCATGGCAACCCGTTCCACAGGACTACATCCAGCATCTCTACGATCGTCTCCATGGGAGAATAGCAGCCTGCATTGCTGCGAAAGGTGGATATACACTGTACTAGTGCCGACATTGTGCATGCTCTGTTGCCTGTGTCTATGTGCCTGTGGTTCTGTCAGTGTGATCATGTGATGTATCTGACCCCAGGAATGTGTCAATAAAGTTTCCCCTTCCTGGGACAATGAATTCACGGTGTTCTTATTTCAATTTCCAGGAGTGTATTATTTACAGAAATTATTGGCATAGCATGTACAGGGCTATTACAAATGATTGAAGCGATTTCATAAATTCACTGTAGCTCCATTCGTTGTCATATGGTCACGACACACTACAGATACGTAGAAAAACTCATAAAGTTTTGTTCGGCTGAAGCCGCACTTCAGGTTTCTGCCGTCAGAGCGCTCGAGAGCGCAGTGAGACAAAATGGCGACAGGAGACGAGAAAGCGTATGTCGTGCTTGAAATGCACTCACATCAGTCAGTCATAACAGTGCAACGACACTTCAGGACGAAGTTCAACAAAGATCCACCAACTGCTAACCCCATTCGGCGATGGTATGCGCAGTTTAAAGCTTCTGGATGCCTCTGTAAGGGGAAATCAACGGGTCGGCCTGCAGTGAGCGAAGAAACGGTTGAACGCGTGCGGGCAAGTTTCACGCGTAGCCCCGGAAAATTGGCTCATGCCAGAACTGGAGACCGACAGCGCCGACTTCATCTTTCAACAGGATAGTGCTCCACCGCACTTCCATCATGATGTTCGGCATTTATTAAACAGGAGATTGGAAAACCGATGGATCGGTCGTGGAGGAGATCATGATCAACAATTCATGTCATGGCCTCCACGCTCTCCCGACTTAACCCCATGCGATTTCTTTCTGTGGGGTTATGTGAAAGATTCAGTGTTTAAACCTCCTCTACCAAGAAACGTGCCAGAGCTGCGGGCTCGCATCAACGATGCTTTCGAACTCATTGATGGGGACATGCTGCGCCGAGTGTGGGAGGAACTTGATTATCGGCTTGATGTCTGTTGAATCACTAAAGGGGCACATATCGAAAATTTGTGAATGCCTAAAAAAACTTTTTGAGTTTTTGTATGTGCGTGCAAAGCATTGTGAAAATATCTCAAATAATAAAGTTATTGTAGAGCTGTGAAATCGCTTCAATCATTTGTAATAACCCTGTATGCATTATTACAAAATATCATTCACTATTACTCAGAACTCATCATTCAAGTGACATAGGACATATTTAAAATGTAACACACTGTAACTATTACTCAAGGTATGTAACTAGAAACATTACTCAGAATTACTCAGAACTCTCTTAAACTGGTAGCATTATTTGGGACTGGTGATACACTTTTTTTTTTTTTGGTGCTAGCAATGCATTGCGTTTGGATCGATAATTAATTGCTGGGGCATAAAAATATTTGTTTTCGACTTATTGCTGCAAATAAAGATTATTAACGTCATTCGTCATGAGTCAGCTGTAGCAAGGTTATGAAACAAGTAGAGTATATGTGATCACATTCATGAATGACACACACAAATGGGTAAGAAAAAATGCAAGTACTAGAACGGGTTTAATGATTAACTGCTTATAGCGTATTAATTTCATGAATAATTTCTCCTGCAAAAAATACAAAATGGATTATTAAACTGAAAGAAGAAACGCATATTATGCTGAAAAGTAGTGAACTTCGAATTAACAGGTAATGAAATGTGTATAAAATATATATGTTCTCTAGCTGTCCTTTCCAAAACCTTCAGTCATCATACCATGCGACATAAGACATACTGTCAAAACGAACTGCAACAAATACTTAAATAACTACATAGCATTTCTTAACTAACAGTAAATATATAAACTTCATCATTATTTTCATCTGCAAAGAAAAACTTCATTATCCATATCATCATAACTCCATTATTATCATCACCTGTAAAGAAAAACTTCATTATCCATATTAAAATATTCTTCATCATTGTTCATCACCATTCATTATCATCTTCAAAGAAGTCACTTCGTTATTCATTGTACAACTATTCCTTATTTCTAGCATATTTCATCAGTAAAACTAAGATGTGTAGTTCTGTCTGACAGCCTGCATCAATCGCCTCGTATTCGGAAAGAAAAAATTAGTTAAGACTGCTGTCATACGATGTGTATAGTATATTCTCGTTAATGCTTATTCATTCCGATCCATTTACTCTTCGTGACGAGGTATTGCATCTTCTTTCGTTCATTCCGAAGGTGAAATTCCCATTTCATAGTAATCCACTGTGGTCTGTTTCATTTATTTCTTTTATACGTTATTGCTTTCTGAAAATGATGAACAATGATTAATGTCTTGCATTTAAATCATATACCCATTAAATAAAAACTGGTTTATAGTAACATAATTGAGCATTCAGCATAGCATGACAGAAAACGTAATATGTCAATGTTAAAGTCAATTGCTGTTTGTTATATCTTAAATATTTCATAGTGCATACAAACAAAACAGGAAAACAATCATACATACATGAAAAATGGAAAATGTGCAGAGTATGATGTATAACGACAAGAAAAGCGACCTGCTAACCTTACCTTGCCGGGCACTTGCCAAGAAAAAATACGATAATCATCAGTAAGTGTTCATGTGAATATAATTGCATAAGTGGTCATAAAAAAATTAGGAAATGGCATTACAGTGTGATAAATCATAAAGTATGTTCATTCAATAAAGGGTTTGATGTTGGAGACATGGTGATTGCCCTTGCTTTTTCTGGTTCTCAAAGTTTCGACGTCTACTATACTGGGGTGAGGAATGCTGCGAATTCGATATGGACCTGCGTATTGAAGCTCAAATTTACTGCATCTACTCTTTCCTCTGTTGGATAAATAGTGTGTACGTACTAATATCTTCTGTCCAATGTGAAAGTCACGGCGTGTACAAACCTGTTTTTGCTGTCTTCTCCGGCGCTCTGCGGCACGTTTGATGTTGTTCAGCGCAATGTCAATTATTTCATGGTGTCGTAGTCGACGAGATGTAGGAAAGGTTACTAATTCTTTAATGTTGTTAGGTTGTTCAACATTTTTCAGTATAACAGACGGAGATAGCATAGTAGATTCATTTGGTATGGAATTAATTACATCCTGGAATGAGAGTATGTGTGTGTCCCAATCAATATGTCTTTTATGGCAGTATATTCTACACAGTTTACCAATTTCTCTCATTAATCGTTCACAAGGGTTTGAAGAAGCATGGTACCTGGATATATAGATCGGAGAAATGTTTCTAGCTCGTAACATACGTGTCCATATAGCAGATCGAAACTGTGGTCCATTGTCGGAAATTACTTTCAACACATGCCCTACTTGAAATAGAAAATGTTTTACAAATGCTTTCGAAACAGTTTTAGCAGTAGCTTTGCGTAACGCAGTGAAGGTAACAAATTTTGAAGTGAGTTCAACAGCGACAAAGATGTAGCAAAAACCTCTATTAGTTCTGGGAATCGGACCAAAAATGTCTACAGCGGCCATGTGTCTCAATTTAACAGGTACAATGGGATGTAATGGAGGAATATGTGAAGTCGTATCTGACTTAGCTTTATGGCAGATTTTGCATGACGCTAAAACTCGTCGAATACGTTTTTCCATGTTCGCAAAATAACAGTTCTGTCTCAGTATAAGAAAACATTTTCTGGCTCCGTAATGTGCGTAACTTAAATGAGTATACCAGATTAATTTGTTAACAAGTTCGTTAGGAATGCATAATAACCAATTGTTGCTGTCAGGGTGAGAGCGGCGAAACAGAATATTATTGCGTACAGTGTAATGTGTTTCTAATGGTAACATTATTCCTATCTTGCCAAAGGTGTTTAATCTCTTTCCACACGTTGTCTTTACTCTGCTCCTGTGCTATGTCTCGTAATGACGACGAAATGAAATTTTCAAATGCAACTTGTTGAATGTACATGACGCTGAAATTTGCTTTACAGAAGTTGGTTGCGATGTCTTGCTGATTTTTGCTGAGAGAACGGGATAGTGCGTCTGCTACAATATTTTGTGTGCCGGGAATGTGAACAATTGTAAAATTAAATTCTTGTAAATAAAGTTTCCATCTGCTTAATCTGTCGTGAGTAAATTTAGCCGAAAGTAAAAACTGTATAGCTCTATGATTTGTGTAAACGGTCGTATGTCTTCCATGAAGGAAATGCCGAAATCTCGTAAATGCCCATACAACACATAATGTTTCAAGTTCTGTAACAGAATAATTACGTTCAGCAGGTGACCGAATGCGACTCGCAAAGGCTATGTCTTTAATTACTGTAGTGCCATCTTCTTCAATTTCCTGAAAAATGTGTACGCCCAAAGCGGTGTTAGAACTGTCGGTGGCAATGGAAAAATTTCTAGTAAGATCTGGATGTGATAAAAGTGGTGCATTCAACAAAGCATGTTTCAGGTTCATAAATTCGGAATGTGCTTGCTTATCCCACGACCAAATTGTGTTTTTACCTGTCAATTGACATAACCTAGGGGTGTCTAAAGCAGAGTAATTAATAAATTTACGAAAAAAGTTAATTAAACCCAAAAAGCTGCGTAGTTGTTTCTTCGTCGTAGGAACAGTAATGTCACATAAAGCTTGAAGTTTTTCCGGGTCAGGCGTAATGCCCTCTGCTGAAATTACATGTCCAACAAATTTTATAGAAGTTTTACCAAAGTGCGATTTACTGAGATTAACTGTGAGTCCTTGTGCACGAAAAGTTTGCAACAGTTGTTCAAGAATCAGATTGTGTTCAGACCAGTTAGCTTCTGTAATACGAATGTCGTCTACATACGTTGTGATTCTGTCTTTAAGTTCTGTCGGAAGTATTGTATTCCAACCGCGAATAAATGCTGCTGAAGAAATAGTTAAACCGAACGGTAATTTACAAAATTGATAACAGTCACCAAAACAGAGAAAAGCCGTGTACTTTCTGCAGTTCGGATGGAGTTGAATTTGTCAAAATCCCGATTTCAAATCTAATGTGGAATAAATAGCAGTACCATGAAATTTCTGTAGAAGTTCTTCTAGTGTTTGAGGGCGATCCGTTTCATTAATAATAATGTCATTGATGTGCCGCGAATCAAGTACGAGGCGAAGTGAACCATCCTTTTTCTTAACAATATGGAGCGGGTTTATGTACGGACTAATTGCCGGTTCAATAATTCCTTGGTCAAGCATAGCTTGCAATTCTTTCTTAACTTGTTCTCTGTGAATATACGGAATGGGATAATGCTTGGCTTTAAATGTGTCGTGCTGTTTAACTTGAGATTCATACATAAAACCGGACATAGTGCCAGGAACGTTGTCAAAAACTGGAGCTTGCTGTAAAAGAATTTTGCGTAGTTGCGTGCGTTTGTCGTCTGTATTTGCACTGCTCTGTTTAACTTTATCAGAAATCATCTGTATACCGTCATAGTCGGCTTCGTCTGGAGTATTATAGTTGTGTACGTACGTATCTGTTAACAATGTGTAATGACAGTCTATGTTACGTGATGCGGAAAAGACCTCTGTACGATTAATTGTTTGTTCTTCTGCAGATAAAGAGTGCTGAAATTTTAAAGCCAGTTGTACATTTTCATCCTTTAACATTAAATAGGAATTTTGAAAGTCAATAATTGCGTCATGTAGTACCAGAAAATTCATACCTAAAATAACGTCTGTCGTCAATAAGGGAACAATCCAAAAATTTGAGTGAAATGTATGACCTGCAATACAAAATGATAAATGTGTCTGTAATTTAACATCTACTCCTTTACCAGATACTGCTCCTTTTACTTTCGTTTTGCCTAATGGTAACGTAGGATAAGTATTCTCTTTGTTACACTCGTTGAAAGTTTCCTCATTTATGACTGACATAGGAGATCCAGAATCGATTACTGCTGAAAATTTCGATGATCCAATTTTTACTTCAATGACATGGTGTGAAATGGTTTTTTGAATAACTGGTCTTTCCTGCAAAAGAGTGTCTCGGATGTCCTCAAAAGTAATAATATTTTCGTGAACAAGATTCTCTGTGTCAAAAGTACAGGGCTATTACAAATGATTGAAGCGATTTCATAAATTCACTGTAACTTCATTCATTGACATATGGTCACTACACACTACAGATACGTAGAAAAACTCATAAAGTTTTGTTCGGCTGAAGCCGCACTTCAGGTTTCTGCCGTCAGAGCGCTCGAGAGCGCAGTGAGACAAAATGGCGACAGGAGACGAGAAAGCGTATGTCGTGCTTGAAATGCACTCACATCAGTCAGTCATAACAGTGCAACGACACTTCAGGACGAAGTTCAACAAAGATCCACCAACTGCTAACTCCATTCGGTGATGGTATGCGCAGTTTAAAGCTTCTGGATGCCTCTGTAAGGGGAAATCAACGGGTAGGCCTGCAGTGAGTGAAGAAACGGTTGAACGCGTGCGGGCAAGTTTCACGCGTAGCCCGCGGAAAATTGACTCATGCCACAACTGGAGGCCGACAGCGCCGACTTCATCTTTCAACAGGATGGTGCTCCACCGCACTTACATCATGATGTTCGGCATTTCTTAAACAGGAGATTGGAAAACCGATGGATCGGTCGTGGTGGAGATCATGATCAGCAATTCATGTCATGGCCTCCACGCTCTCCCGACTTAACCCCATGCGATTTCTTTCTGTGGGGTTATGTGAAAGATTCAGTGTTTAAACCTCCTCTACCAAGAAACGTGCCAGAACTGCGAGCTCGCATCAACGATGCTTTCGAACTCATTGATGGGGACATGCTGCGCTGAGTGTGGGAGGAACTTGATTATCGGCTTGATGTCTGCCGAATCACTAAAGGTGCACATATCGAAAATTTGTGAATGCCTAAAAAAACTTTTTGAGTTTTTGTATGTGTGTGCAAAGCATTTTGAAAATATCTCAAATAATAAAGTTATTGCAGAGCTGTGAAATCGCTTCAATCATTTGTAATAACCCTGTATTGCTTGCGTTACTGTTAGATGCAACCTGTACTGTATGTAGTCAAATTCTATCTGATGTGCTCTTATTTTCGGGAGGATTGTGCTGCATTTCCACTATTTGTACTGATCTGTTATTTCTTCCTGACGTATTTCGTTCGGGATGATACCTACTGTCTGGTTCATTCATGATAATATGTTGTTGCGGAGGATTTTGCTGCTGATAAGGCCGACTGTTATTAAATGTACGCTGAAAATTGTGCTCATTACTTTTACGTCTGTCATGATAGTCATTTCTATACGGTGCATTGCGATAGGAATTGAAATAGTGTGTTTTCTGTACGTATTGATTCCCTTGTTACTGTGCGTTACTATTTGTTGGAGCTGACGCTATACGTGTAGGCGGCGAAACATTAAAGCTTGGTTGACCTTGTACATTATATTGTTGGTTAGGTATGCTAACCGGCTGGTTTTGTTGCTATTGCGGTGAAAAACCTCTATTGTTACCAAAATGTGGTTCCTGTTGCTGATAATTTTGCACATACTGATGATTAAATTTTTGTCTGGTATTAAAGTTCTCGTGGTTGTCATTTCTGGAGCGTCTAATGAAAAATTGTCACTTTCGGTAAAAACTTGTCGTATCAGGTTTTCTTTACACATTCTTAATTATAGATAGATCGATAGTTGAAGCCTGATAGCCTGCATAGTTTTAATAGATATAAAGGATAGTAGAAGAGAAGGCAGCAGTGCAGAAAACTAAAGATGAAATAGCACTACTACGGCTCGGGGCCCTGTGCACGCTACGGCACATATTCATTAAAGCGTAATGATGACCTGAGGTCAATTACGCGCTACTAATAAATTTTAGTTTCTGCATTACAGGCAATGGCGGTGAAAATTCTAAAGCAAGTTGTTGTATCCAAGCTAATTCTAGTTTCTGCTTTACAGGCCAAACTGATGAAAATACAAAATCAAATTTGTCGTATCCAGTCCAAAGCGTGAATATGTGTTCTGACAATTTTAAATACTTTAGATTTTTTTACGGATAAAAATTGATTATTATCAAAATTATCGTCTCTGTACGTCTGAACAGGTTCAGGATTGTATGAGAATCTATTTGTCTGTGATTGTTCGGAATCTAATTCACGTACTCGCTGTACATTACCTAAATTATACTGGCTGTGTGAGTTTGACAAATGTTCGGAATGTGCCGTATGCTGTGACGTGTTATTGACTGAAACATTTTTCATCTCTGTCACTTTAATACGTTCGTCAATTTGGCTGATCTGTTGGTCAAATTTCTTATCGACTTCCGTATCAAGAGTGTGTGAAAGTTCTGGTGACTTTAAATTAAACTCGTCGCGCATCTGTGTTGCGTTTTCTGAACATTGTTCAGTGACTGCATTAATTTCATCTCTAAGTGATTCTGTTGTGCCTGCATGTCTATTACCTAATTCTTGTGCAACAGATCTAATTTCTTCACTACTGTTACTAGCACAAGCCTTAATTTCGTCACGTAATTGTTCTTTAGTATCATGACGTTGCACGGTAACAGCTGTAATCTGTTCACTAAGTTGTTTGTTCTGTTCATTAAGGTTGTCGTGTTTTTCGTTCGATTGTTTGAAATGGTTATCTAGTATTTCATTCCGCTGTTTGAAACTTTCATTCAACTGTTTGGAATTGTTGTCTAGTTTTTCAATCCACTGTTCGAGATTTTTATTCCACTGTTCGAGATTTTTATTACGTTGTTTGCACGATTCATTAATTTGTAGCAATAATGCCATAACTTGATCCCAGCCAAAATTAGCGGCTCTATTCTCCGTGCTGTGTGATGGTGTATCTGCAATTGTCACGTTTTCTGTAACCATTTGGTCATTCTGTAATTCTTGAAAAGGTTTGCCAATCGGATGTGCACTGTTGGTCACTAAATCGGAATCAAATAAATCTGTCGTACTTTGAGTACACTGTACATTTTCGTTAGAAAAATTCATTTGTTCACAATTCAAATTTTGCAAATCGGGCGTGTTAAACTGGGCAGCGTTCATTGTAACAGAACGTGCCGCGTCATCAATTGTCGTTAAATTGGCAGACGACACAATTGAATTTATTTGTTCATCATTAGCATTAAAATCATTACTAGTGATCAATACGCACTGATTGTCTGTAAATGGAGGACTATCATTATAACACAAACTGTCGCTAGTATGATCGGTCAAATTATTCGAATCGGCTATTTCATTCATTGCACATCGCGATGTACTGTTAACAGTTTTTCGCGGCATTTTTCACAAATCAGAATTAAGCACAAATGAAACAACGACAATGCAAAATGCAACAAACACAATTATAACAAAGAGCAACAAATTGCCGATGATCTGTGAAAGAAAGAGTGACAAATTAGTAAATGCGTTGCGCCAGATGCAAACTACATTTAAGTAAATAAGAGCAGATATATGACTGTTTATCAGAAGATTCACTAAGAAATACGATCCAGGCCGGATGTCGCCATGTGTAACCTCCCCACAGAAATATTTAAATGAATTTTAAATATTGTAACCTCTGAACAAAATTAATTTTAATGTAACCTCTGAACAAAATTGGCTCCCATTTATAATCTCTGTGCAGAAATGCATTCACATTTAATGTAACCACAGAATTCAATTCCTAAACCTGGAAATAATAAAAAAATTCAGTAACCTGGTAAATTTTATGACGACAGCAGCGCTGCGCCTCGGCCCTGTATTCTGAATAAAAAAGGAAAAATTCTTACCTCAATAAAAACTGCGAATATATCTGCTCTTACGTAAAAACTTTTCGGCACAGCTTCGTGCAATGTTGGGCTATTTTTTTTATTGTTGTTCTTGGAAGGAATGATCATGCATTGGAAATATTCTTTAAATTGAAATCAATGCTTTTCTTAAAAAAATTACTTTATATTATAAAAATTATTATTGGGACATTTTTTTAAAGAAATTAATGACAGTTAATATACATTACTAGATATGCGCAAGGCTGCTTCTTTACCTTCTACAATAATACTCATCCTCCAAAGTCCCGACCAGAGCAGACTGCCGACACGCGCAGGCACGCGCCGACTCCTGCAGATTACTGCATACTACTGCAGACTACTCAAGACTACTGAAGACTAGCGACAAGCAACAACTAACTACATACTACTCTCTGGTCAGAGACTCTGCCATGCCTCGCCCATCGCCGGCAACGCATACGTCTTACAGGTATCATCTCAACAAATCAGTAGCAAAAAAGACAATGAAAACAAATAAAAAAGAATTTCACACAAGTAGTTATTTTCAGATCACTACTTATATTTGTGGTGCTCACGTTCTGTGTTCATTCTAGATGTTCACAAAAAGTGATTCATTTTACTATCTGTTACGGACGACGTCTCCGTGTAGAGATGACCCGTGACCTTTAATCTGGAGTTCCTTTCATCATGCATAGTGACGCACTGTAGGGCCCTATTGTCGTAGCTTCATTCTTATAAAAGCCTACCTGTAGCAAGCCAGTTAGTTGTGATTATTTCCAATAAACAAGAGCAGTCTCTCATTTCTTGAAAGTGTATCTGTAACGCTACAATTAGAAACTGCCAAAAGATGTTGGCATTTATGGTATGCCATTTGTGGCCATCTGATTACGTTCCCACAGATAAACAAGAACATTAATCTGTTTTTGTTTACTGTAGGTAAGTGGTAAAATAGTGTTAACAGGAAATGAGGCAACAGTTACTCTTCTTCTACTGAGAAATTGTGTAAAACCAGACAGTAAGATTGTATTTACATCAGAATTAATTGGAATGCAATTGTTCGTGCGACTACACAACGGAAGGTAGGTTTGTGTATTTGTAACCTTTTTGTTTTTGTCTGCTGCAGTGGTATGTTATATGATATGTTATGAGGTATTACGCTGGTACACCGGGATGGTTCCTCTGACTGGGCACTGCCGATTTCCTTCTCCATCCTTGACAACATCAGAGCTTATGCTCCGTCTCTAATGACCCCGATGTCGGTAGGGCGTTAAACCCAATCTTCCATTATTTTTTAGTACATTGGTGTTAAAAACTTAAGGACAAAAGACTTTTGCATGGTATGTCAGTACCAAGTAACATAGCTCGATAATACTTGTATCATATATAGAAAGAAATGCTATGCTATGGGCTAACTGTAAGAAACACGTGAAACGTCCCCTTAGAAAAATTGTACAGGACTGAGCTTAAACTAACACACAATATTTTTAGCGCAACGCTATCTGACTTTCAAAAATCCCCACAAAAGAATGGCCCTGACTAACATTAACTTATATCTTTCACAAATCACTTACCTCACAAAAATCTTCATTACTCGAACTACTGCAATACAGCGAGCGCCACTACTGCCAGCTAAATAAAAGATTCAAACTACTGAAGGCACTAACTACTGATAGGCATAGTTAGCAAATGAAAGATTTTAATAGAGAACAAACTATGTATTTACCTTAATAGTGTTGAAAAACCATAATATACATAGCAGTTCATGATATCCAGTCTTACAAATTTCCAAACTCCGCCATTTCTCTCCGCACATCCACCACTGCTGGCGGCTCACCTCCAACTGCGCAACGCTACGCACTGTTCACATCCAGCTGCCGCTGCCCAACACTACAATGGCAGACAACAATGCAAACTAGCCACAGACTGCACACAGCACAGCCAGTGATTTTCATACAGAGCGCTACGTAACGTTGCCAATAAGAAAACATAAACAGCCTACTTACACACGCAATGAGACGATCAGAAATGACACCATTATTCATAGACAATAACTGCGCTGAAGTCAGCGCAGTTGACACTGAGGTGTTGAAAGTCATCGGATGCGTGTCAATATCGTGTCGGACCTCCTTTTTCCCGGCTTAGTGCAGTAACTCGGCGTAGCATGGACTCAACAAGTCCTTAAAAGTACACTGCAGAAACATTAAGCCATGCTGCCTCCATAGCCATCCATAATTGCGAAAGTGCAGCCGGAGAAGGATCTCGTGCACGAACTGATCTCTCAATTACATCCCGTAAAAGTTCGATGGGATTCAATTTGTGCGATCTGGATGGTGAAATCATTGGACAGAATTGTTCAGAATACTCTTCAAACCAATAGCGAAAAATTGTGGCCTGGTGACATTGTGCACTATTGTCCATCAAAAGTCCATCGTTGTTTAGGAACATGAAGTCCATGGATGCTGAAAATGGTCTTCAAGTATCTCAACATAAACATTTCCAGTCAATGACAGGTTCAGTTGGACCAAAGGCTCCACTCTGTTTCATGTAAACACAACCCACACAATTATGTAACCAACTAACATGGGGATTCATCTGATCAGGCCACGATTGTCCAGTCGTTTAAGGTCCAACCGAGATGGTCACGAGCCCAGTAGAGGCGCTGCAGGCGATGTCGTGGTGTTAGCAAAGGCACTAGCGTCGGTTGTCTTCTGCCGTAGCCATTAACGCTAAATTTCGCCGCATGTCATAACGGATACCTTCGTCATACGTTCAACATTGATTTCTGCGGTTATTTCTCGCAGTGTTACTTGTCTGTTAGCACTGACAACGCTAAGCAAACGCTGCTCTCTCGGTCTTTAAGCGAAGGCCGTTGGTCTCTGCGTTGTCCATGGGGGGAGGTAATGTCTGAGATTAGGTACTCTCGGCAGACTTGTGACACTGTGGCTCTCGGAATATTGAATTGCCTAACGATTTCCGAATTTGAATGTCCCATGCATCTTGTTCCACCTACCATTCCCTGTTCAAAGTCTGTCAATTCCCGTCGTGCGCCACAATCTCGTCGGAACCATTTTCACATGAATCATTTAAGTACAGCTCCGCCAATGCACTACCGTTTTATACTTCCATCTCTATATGTGCATGTCGCTATCCCTTAACTTTTGTCATATCGGTGTAGAGGACTGGCTATAACTTGTAAGCGGCCTTAGGAGACGCATTCTAATGTTTGAGCTAGGAACTGTGATCGAATCATGGTTTATCGTTTCGCGGGGAAATTAGGGCAGTGTTTCATGGGGATAATTGGATAAGGTGTTGCTGGGAAAATTTGATAGCGTTTTGTGATAAATTTAAACAAAATTATAACCCTAATAGCAGTTTATAAATGATTATTTACAACTCAGTCTACGTATGTTTTTAATTTGAGGTGGTAAGGAATTGGAAGAAATAGGAATGCAGGCTCAAGTGGATAAAGGAGAGCTTGGAAAAGGCTACGAAATCCGTTATAAACGACGAGATCTCAGTTCTGGGGGCTGCAGAATTGTTTGATGTTCCTTATACTAGTTTATATAGAAGGGTGCAGTTTAAAAGAAGGGAGATGTTGGGAATGGACGATCTAGTGCCTCACACATCAAGACCGATTGGTGATATCTGGCGTCCATCAATATTTAGGGCAGATCTGGAGAAAATATTAGCAGACAGGCAATAATATTTGCAATCAAGGGTTTCCGGATTAGCTCGGAGAGAACTGTGTGTTGGCGCATATTCCTACGCAAACGTTGCAACACTGTGTTACTAAAATCATTGCTAGTAAAAAAGTCAACAGGCACAGGTTGATAAGTTAATTTTGTAAAGAGAAACTGCCTATCTTTAAGAAAACGCGATGGGCCATCTACGGCTAGAGTAGCAGGATTGAACAAGGAGACAGTCAATCCCTATTTCAGAGTTTTAGAAAACATTAAGACCGAAGACGATTTACGTTACCGGCCAAGCTGTATCCACTAAATGAATGAGAGTGGGCTTCCTCTGATAAATCGGCTACCTAGAATAGTATCAAAGAAACGGGAAAAGTGAATCGTCGGCGTTACAAGTGCTGAACGTAGTGAAATTGTCTCCGTTGTAGCATGCCGTAACACCATTGGCGCTTACATACCCCCGCTTGTGATATTCAGAGGTGTACGACAAAAGCACGGACTGAAAAATAATCTACCTAATGGATCACTTCTATCCACGAGTGAGAGTGGCTGTATCAATGAAGACGTATTTTTGAAATTTCTTTAACACTCTGAGAAACATCGCGTTCCAGAAAAAGTTTTGTTGATTGTGGCTGGACATACTTTCCATTCGTCCATATCAGCCATTGAATTTTGTTTGAAACATGGGATAGAAATGGTCAGCTTACCTCCTCATTGCATCTCAGGTTCTAAACAGTTATTATCATCAGGAGGCTACCACGTTGATGCATCGGAACCCAGGGACTGCTTTCATAAAATTCCAGTTTGGACTACTTTTCGCGGAGGCCTGGAAACGTACGACGTCACATTCACTAACAGTCAACGGTTTTTCATGCACCAGAATGTATCCGTTCATACCACAAGCCATTGAAGACTCTGGGTTCGTCCCATCAGAGATCTGAAATCGTCCCACCAATAACAACATTTCTGCAGAACTGCAACAGACAAACTCGTCTCCCACTCCCAGTACACAACGCAGGTAAGCTGTAAAAGTGGCACTTAGAAGGCCACGGAAGGAACCTGCAATGAAAGGCAAACGTTTCACACCTAAGGTTCTGGAAGTATTAAAATAGTCAAAAAGAAACATCAGATGCAAGCTGACAAAGAGTCAAAACAGACTGAGAAAAGGAAATTGAACAAAAAAAGAAAGGATGATCCAGATCCAAACACTAGTAAGATGATGTGAGTAAGAAAGCTAATGATGAAAGAACACAATAACCACGAGATAGGAGACCTTAGATCTGAGAGTAGCGAAGGTGACTGGAAATTTTATTTTGCAATATTAGCTATTATCCTGAACTTTCTTCCAAAACAAGATTGGATTCGTTGTCAAACTTGCAAAACATGGCACCACTATTGTAGTGCTGGGCAGGAGGACGAAAGCAATTTGAAATGTCGAAACACCTTCTGGCGTCTAAATTTACAGTTTTATTTTATTTTTGCTACCAGTTTCAGCGTTACACTACGCCATCTTCAGGCCCTCTGACAGACTGCAAGAAGAACCTCACCTCTTAGGTGCCAGCCTACAGTCACTGGTATCCGTTGACTTCTTTTTAACAATCCGATCCTTGGATCATTACTTGCGGTCTGCAAGTTGTTCAAAAGTACAGGGCTATTACAAATGACTGAAGCGATTTCATAAATTCACTGTAGCTCCATTCATTGACATATGGTCACGAAACACTACAGATACGTAGAAAAACTCATAAAGTTTTGTTCGGCTGAAGCCGCACTTCGGGTTTCTGCCGCCAGAGCGCTCGAGAGCGCAGTGAGACAAAATGGTGACTGGAGCCGAGAAAGCGTATGTCGTGCTTGAAATGCACTCACATCAGTCAGTCATAACAGTGCAACGACACTTCAGGACGAAGTTCAACAAAGATCCACCAATTGCTAACTCCATTCGGCGATGGTATGCGCAGTTTAAAGCTTCTGGATGCCTCTGTAAGGGGAAATCAACGGGTCGGCCTGCAGTGAGCGAAGATACGGTTGAACGCGTGCGGGCAAGTTTCACGTGTAGCTCGCGGAAGTCGACGAATAAAGCAAGCAGGGAGCTAAACGTACCACAGGATGGTGCTCCACCGCACTTCCATCATGATGTTCGGCATTTTTTAAACAGGAGATTGGAAAACTGATGGATCGGTCGTGGTGGAGATCATGATCAGCAATTCATGTCATGGCCTCCACGCTCTCCCGACTTAACCCCATGCGATTTCTTTCTGTGGGGTTATGTGAAAGATTCAGTGTTTAAACCTCCTCTACCAAGAAACGTGCCAGAACTGCGAGCTCGCTTCAACGATGCTTTCGAACTCATTGATGGGGACATGCTGCGCCGAGTGTGGGAGGAACTTGATTATAGGCTTGATGTCTGCCGAATCACTAAAGGAGCACATATCGAACATTTTTGAATGCCTAAAAAAACTTTTTGAGTTTTTGTATGTGTGTGCAAAGCATTGTGAAAATATCTCAAATAATAAAGTTATTGTAGAGCTGTGAAATCGCTTCAATCATTTGTAATAACCCTGTATTCTACGGATACCAGTGACCGTATGCTGGCCTCTGTTTCGATTGTACAAGAGGTACAATTCTTCGTACACATTGGTTAAGGGGCCTGAAGATGGGGTAGTGTAACGCTGAAACTGGAAGCAAAAATAAAATAAAACTGGAAATTTAGTAGGCTGAAAGGGTTTTCATTTGACATTTTATATTGAACAGCCGAAGTCCCGAAACCATCTGTATAAAGATGGACTTACAGGAAAGCAGTTAAAGTGCGGTTGGTGTGTGTGAACATTTCAATACCACGTAGATTAGGTATGACTGTATGTTATTTGACGGTAATTATCTAGATTTGAAATAAAACTAACATCGTACATGATATTTTCAATTTATTTGGTATTATTGATATTGTCCTCACAATATATCGAAATTGCCCCACATTTTTTTAGTTCTCTAAATTTTGCAGGTAAATCAGACAGCTAAATTGTGGAATTAAATTGAGGATATTTATATTTTATAAAAGTTCTGGAGCTTCCTTAAACATGTATGTACAATACCGTATATTGATACTGCAATCCCCTCTGTGAATTTCAGGAAAAATGTTTAAATTTCTGAAACTATGAATCTCAGTCTGGCATCTGCTTTTCCTACAATTTGTTTTATGCGGTCATTGTACTTAAGGTCGCTCCAGATGGTTACTCCTAGGTACCTTACGGCAGCTACTATTTCCAGAAATTTGTCATCAATAGTGTAACTGTACATTATGCGTAATATGTTACACTTATTTACAATGAGGATCAACTGCCAGTCCTAGCACGAATCATCTATTCTCTGCAAGTGTTCCTGTACTTCGCTACAGCTTTCTGAAGTTGCTACATTCTTATACACAGTCGCATCATCTGCAAACATTCTTATGGAGCTCCCGACGTCATTCACTAGATCATTTGTAGTCTATAAATTGTAAATAGTAACTATCCTTGCACATTTCCTTAGGGTACTCTACCCAGCGAGACGGCGCAGTGGTTAGCACACTGGACTCGAATCCGGGAGAACGACGGTTCAATCCCTCGTCCGGCCATCCTGATTTAGGTTTTCCGTGATTTCCCTAAATCGCTTCAGGCAAATGCCGGGATGTTTCCTTTGACAGGGCACTTCCGACTTGCTTCCTCATCCTTTCCTAATCCAATGAGACCGATGACCTCGCTGTTTGGTCTGTTTCCCCCAAATCAATGCAATCCCATCCTTAGGGTACTCTCGAAATTTCCCTTAAGTCTGTCGATTGTGTTCCGTTGATAGCGAAGTGTTGTATTCTGTCTGCAAGGAAGTGTTGAATCCAGTCGCAAATCTGATTCGATACTTGGTAAGTTCGTATTTTTTCACCAAATGGCAGTGCGGGACGGTGTCAAATGCCTTCCTGGAGTCAAGGAACACGGCATCAACAGGAAGGCTGTTGTCTACAGCGGTGTTGATCTCATGGACAAACAGGGAATGTGTATATGTTCCAGTAGATATGCAGCGATGAAAAGGCTTCAACAGAACAGACTAGCGCGTAGAGCTGCACCAAACCGGTGTTTGTACAGAAGACCACAACAACAAACTTTCTTCTTAGACGCGTCTTAAAGTCGATATAACCTCATGTATTCATATCCAAACAGACGTTCACACAGATCGAGTTCAGCCAATGGTTCCAATGTTCTGTTTAGGGGTTAGACAAAAAATATGGACAGACCGCGAGAGATGCATGCTTGAATATAAATACAAATGCTAGTCAAGCCTGCAGGTTGTGCTTTTGTAGTTGACTACGAACGGCACCTGTCTAACGTTCTCAGTACGTTCTAAGTGCCAGTCGTGATCAGAAAGGGTTCTATGTAGTTATGACTGCATTGTGTCAGCACTAAGTGATGTCGAACGTGGGCAAATTTTTGGTGCTGATATGGTGGCTGCTTCCGTAACCAAGGTAGCCGACGTATTTGGTGTTTGAAGGGCACCTTATCGAAGATTTGTACCGCTTGCAGGAAAAGCGGAAAAGCATCACCCGCTAAATCAGAACGCGGAGGAAAGTGCTGTTGAGTGAGCGTGACAGACGATCATTCTAGAGGATTGTGATGGTAAATACGAGAAATGTAGCTGAAAAGTCATTGCAGAACTGAATCTCGCACACGTAATCACTTATCAGTGATGTAAATGCCCAAAGAGGAAAACATGGTGTCCATGCCATAAAACTTTGGCTATTGAGCAATGGAGGAAAGTCATTTGGCCATATGAGGCTTGTTTCACATTGTTTCCCACTTCTGGACTAGTCCCACGAGTGAAACACGGTGGGGATTGTGTGATGACTTGGGCAACCATATCGTGGTGTCCCATGGGCCCCATGGTTACTCCGTAAGGTCACCTTAGTGCCAAGGATTATGTGATCATTTTGGGTGATCAGGTCCATCCATCCCATGGTACAACGTTTGTTCTTCAATGGCGATGCAATGTTACACGATGACAGGGCCGCTTTTCACACAGCTCTCAACGTGAAAAACTGGTTTTGTGAACTGAATGGTAAAAAAAAAAAGATTCCATTGAAACCGAACACCAACTTTATTTATCCTTTCTGGGCCGAATGGAAACTGTTTTGAATGGCAATGGGCTTTCGTATACCATATTAGGCACGGTAATGTATTGTTTTTGGTATTTCTATGTTTTTGTCCACCTCCTGGTGATAATTCGTGTTGGTACCACGTGTGTGAGAAAAGTAATGAGACAGATTTTTTATCCACCAATTTTTTTTTTCAAACAATACTGTGTCCTTCAAACTAATTCACTTCGGCAGTTGCACACCGGCAGAGTTCTTGTTCCCATTGTTGGTCTGGTGGAGCCTTTAACATGTCGGTCGCATTCTATTGAATGTTCACCAGAATCCAAAAATGACGCCCATTAAATATATTTCTGAATTTGTGGAAAGAAGTCAGTCCGCAGCTCGTGGTAGTGCGGTAGCGTGCTCGCTTTCCACGCCCGGGTTCCCGGGTCCGATTCCCGGCGGGGTCAGGGATTTTCTCTGCCTCGTGATGACTGGGTGTTGTGTGATGTCCTTAGGTTAGTTATGTTTGAGTAGTTCTAAGTTCTAGGGGACTGATGACCATAGATGTTAAGTCCCATAGTGCTCAGAGCCATTTGAGCAAAAAGTCACAAGGACTCAGATCAGTTGAATAGGGGACTGTGAAACTACAGGAATACTTACTGAGGTCAAAAATTCCGTGATGAAAGTGGCCGTGTGACATGGCCTTGGTCATGATGAAGAATCCACCTGTCCGCATTGTCTGGTCTCACTCGATTCACTCTTTTCCTGAGCCTCTCAAGGACGTCTTTGTAAAACACTTGGTTGAAAGTTTGTCCTGGAGGAAAAGATTCTTTATGCACGATACTCCCTACTCTCCGAAAGCAAATCGGCATTGTTTTGGGCTTTGATTTGCTCATTCGAGCTTTTTCGGTCGTGGTGATGACTCAGTGTGCCACCTCTCACTTTGCCGCTCTGGCTCAGGATCGTAAATAAAAAATCCAGGATTCATCACCTTCCATCACATGATTAAATCATTCGTGGTCATTGGCAATCCTCCCAAGAAAATCAGTGCACACGTTTCTTCGATTGCCCTTCTGCTCAGTTGCGAAGTTTCTCGGCACCATTTTGGTACAAATCTTTCGCATGTGCAAAACTTCGGTCATAATCTGATTTTCAGTGAAATTGATTAACAGGTCATCCGTCTTCCTTACTGTTAGATGTCGGTGTGATCTCAGAAGAGCATGCACATGTTCGACGTATTCGTCGGTTTTCGAACGAGGTTCATCTTCAACGTGTTCTCGGCCTTCCAAAAATGATTTGTGCCAGCGAATAACTTGTGCACTTGATAAAGAATGTTCCCCGTACGCCTGTTTCAACTTTTCAAAGGTCACACTAGCAGATTCCCCAAGCTTAATACAAAACTTATAACGTTGCTCTAAATTACGTTGTTCCATTTTTGCAACACAAACAATTACACAACTTCACTGATGGCGCTCTCAAAAACCACGTGATGGCTGTACAGAGGCCGGCAGCGGTGGCCGAACGATTCTAGGCGCTCCAGTCCTGAAACGCGCGGCTGCTGCGGTCGCAGGTTCGAGTCCTTCCTCGGGCATGGATGTGTGTGACGTCCTTAGGTTGGTTAGCTTTAAGAAGTTGTCAGTTCTAGGGGACTGATGACCTCCGATGTTAAGTCCCATAGTGCTCAGAGCCATTTGAACCAAGCTGTACGGAGCTGAAACTCGGAATTAGCACGTAGAAGGGATGAATACACCGGTCTATGCAAGTAGAACAGCACAGCGGTGCCAAATCGCTCGCAGTGTTGTTAATCTCATTAGTTTTCTCGAGCATCTCGTATTTTACAAAAAAATGGTTCAAATGGCTCTGAGCACTATGGGACTCAACATCTTGGGTCATAAGTCCCCTAGAACTTAGAACTACTTAAACCTAACTAACCTAAGGACATCACACACCCATGTCCGAGGCAGGATTCGAACCTGCGACCGTAGCAGTCCCGCGGTTCCGGACTGCAGCGCCAGAACCGCACGGCCATCGCGGCCGGCTCGTATTTTACAGCCATGATGTGCTATACTGAATGGTCGGTAATGTTCTCACTAGTTAACACCTTTTTTTGTATTGATATTATTTCAGAAGTAATAATTGTTACGGATACATAATTTTTTTTAAAAAAAAAAAGAGAGAAAAAGGATCATTGACTTCTTTCTAAGTTCTGCGGCGACAAGACAGTAAAAAACAGAAAACAACAAGTGTAGCCGACGACTTGCAGCCTGGATGACAGTTAAGCCTTGTATAGAACTCGGCAAAAGGCATGGGCGCAGCGCCGCCGAGGTGACAATGCGCCTCGTGATCGTCCCGTGGACAAACAGGCGGCGGCCGAGATGACAGTGCCGGGTAATGGCACGTTTATCGCCGCCCTGCCTGCTGCGATTACAGCGCCGCCGTGTCATTAGGGAGGCCGACCGGAGGGCGAGGCCACACGTGACCGGCGCACGCCCCGAGCATACCACACACACCTGCGGGCCCGGACTGGCCCTTGCGCTCTTTTGATCTTTTCCACCTGTCGCTGGGTGGTCAAATGTTGGCTTCTCCCATTAAGTAACGTATTGTCCTCCTCTGGAACCATCTCACACACTAGTATTCAGATGTTACTTTGGGGTACCACATGATGATAAACCTAATTATGGTGACCGCACAGCCGCGATTGTCAGTCTCAATCGGGACCCCTACAAATTAATAATTTTTGCTATCTTTTCGTTTCTTCTTAGGATCCTATGTAGGGAACCCAGTTGTTGTAGCTACCTATGCGTGGCGCTAGTGCAGATCAGAAATAAGCTCCGTATACTCGCTGTAAAATCGCCAGGGAGTCTGTAACACGCCCGGGAGTACAAATGGGGGTGGGGGACCCTTGAACTGTTTGTCGTTTCGTGACCGTGCGCCCTGTCCACACCACGTACCTGGTAATCCCGCGGCGGTCGTACTGTTCTGCTCCACACTGCTGCTGGCTTGCCTGAAATTATCTATCGAAATATGCAAGCGGGTTTAGGGGAGCCACTCAACGTTAAAACACAGCACTGTCCGCCGGCCGTGGTGGCCAAGCGGTTAAAGGCGCTACAGTCTGGAACCGCGCGGCCGCTGCGGTCGCAGGTTCGAATCCTGCCTCGGGCATGGATGTGTGTGATGTCCTTAGGTTAGTTAGGTTTAAGTAGTTCTAAGTTCTAGGGGACTGATGACCTTAGAAGTTAAGTCCCATAGTGCTCAGAGCCATTTGAACCATTTGAACAGCACTGTCCTATGTCTGGTATGAACATCTATATTCTGAGGCGATATGGAAACCACAGGTTGCACTGTTTACACTCTAAATTGTAATGTTTATCCCAATTATCGATCTTGATGATTAACAGTCCAAAATATCATTCGGACGAGCGTACGCGTAACTGACCCGACGCGGGTAATTGTTGATGATGCGGAAGCCGAATGATCGAACGAAAGTTTTTACGCTCGTCACACATACAGATATCTGGTAATGGTCCACCTTGTCACTAGTAATTATATTTTCACACTGTCCGTAAAGTTAATTTTTCAGTTCTCATTTCTCACTTGTACGAGCGTGCGCGTAACCGTCGCAGCGCGGCTGATTGTTGATAATGCGGAAATGCGATGATCGAACGCACTTCCTCACGCTCGCTACAAGACACTGGCACTTGACTGCACTCTTTTATGGCAACTAATTTCTACTGATTCACATCAGTTCATTCTGGGAGACCGAACACGGCGCGCATGATTGATACTGTGCGACACGCAACGAGAGTATACACAAATACGTTATCGGCGGCACTGCTCATTTTTAATTACATCTGGATCACTTTTCCTCTGAATTACTTCCATATTTAATCACTTTGCTGAAATAGCACTTGTAGCAACACTTCAACCTGAATACTAACAGTGTTTCTACATGCAGAGCTACACACTACACAACATAGCAGTTCCGTGTCCGGTGCTCGACTCTCTACATACGCGGCTGCCCGAAAAGATACTCCACAACTAAGCCAGCGATATGACACTACGCTCACAAGTCCTGTTACGGCATCTACGATTTCGCCATCTCCCTGTGCCCTGAGGCTCGGCTCGTTAGTCTCCGCCGCTGCCCACTCGTCACCTGAGTCTGTTGTCGGGTACCAATGGACTAAATGGTTCAAATGGCTCTAAGCACTATTGGGACTTAACATCTGAGGTCATCAGTCCCCTACACTTAGAACTACTTAAACCTAACTAACCTAAGGACATCACACACATCCATGAGAGAGGAAGGATTCGAACCTGCGACTGTACTACAGCGCGGTTCCGTACTGAAGCGCATAGAACTGCTCGGCCCCAGCGGCCGGCACCAGTGGACTCCATTCCCTCATAAAGGAGAGTTAGCACACGAGTTAGCAAGTATAACCGCGGACTCGCGGCATTCCCGCTACATACGCATCCGTTTTGAAAGAAATTTCCACCATGAAACTGTATATTACTATTAATTTACGTTACACAATTATGATTTTGACTTTGTACCTGCTCTCGAGAGCAAGATGCTGTGTCACAAAGTTTCCGACGTGCCTACATGACTGAAGCAAGTTTGTACCAACATAACGACTGATCAGTTATCAGTGAATATTATTCCGTTTATGCACATATTCATATAGATAAAACTTTTGCGAAAGACTGCTGTAAATTTATTTTAATATTCAGAGAGTGCCAACGGCCGTGCCGCAGTGGTAACACTGGTTGCCGTCAAATCACCCAAGTTAAGCGCTGTCGGGCTGGGCTAGCTCTTGGATGGGTGACCATCCGGTCTTCCGGGCGCTGTTGGCAAGGGGGATGCACTCAGCCCTTGTGAGGCAAACTGAGGAGCTACATGATTAAGAAGTAGCAGCTCCGGTCTCGGTGTGGTGACCACATAGCCCTCCATATCCGCATCCAGTGACGCCTATGTGCTAGGGATGACACGGCGGCCGGTCGGTAGCGTTGGGCCTTCATGGCTTGTTCGGGAGGAGTTTCTTTTATCTATTCAGAGAATGTCTAACGATTACATTGACAAATATACGCTTTCCAGGCGTTACGGAGTATGCTCCGATAGCAGCAGAAAACATATGACGATGAAGGGCCATCTCTAAATCGTGATCAGTTATTAAAATAAGTTACAGAAATGAATGATAAGTTATGGAACTTAGCCCATAAGCGCAAGTTTCTAAGACTAAATAAATACAGAAATAGAGCTCTCTTTTGCCGCAGGGATATAAGAGTGATACTGCTCTCTGCCCAGCTTTCGTTTGACGCTGCACATATTTTTTCTCATGGTGGAGATGGAGTAAACAAGAATACAACGACTTTGTTAGCATTGGAGTAAATTTGTACGTTTTTCTCCTGAAGCGTGGACTATAGCGCGAAACTTACGCTAGAAAACATTCCTCCTCTAATGGAACGCATTTGGAACCGTGTATTTTGCATCAATTAATTTTCATCTGACACCCACAACAGTCCAACAAAGCACAGCGTCCATAAAGGCCATCTAATCGCGACAATCGGTCGTTTCTCTTTTCTCGGCGCTACTTTACAACGGCGAGATCGTGTACTTATCTTCCATGCTAACAATAAGTCACGACTAGCCTTACACTCCTGCACGCTTCAGTAACAGAGAACGAGTCGACGAGTAGGAAGCGACCGTAGATCCATTGTTCTCAGACTCGTCATACTAGCGGAACTACAGTGGAAATGAAGAAAGCCCGTTAGCACTGATGATGTAGCAGCGGCGCCTTGATTTGTGAAGTAAGCAAGTCGAACGTTAGACTCGTACTCTTCCCTTTTGTGATCTCTAGGCGCTACGTGACTGCTGAACAAAACTCCAGGAGCAGCACAGAGCCCATATTGAGATGCACCATAGTCTTGCTTTCTTTCCCCAACCAAATAGGCGGCGTGGGAGAGAAGCCATGTGCCTTCGTCTCGCGTTTGCTTCCAGGGACCTTCGTGCGTATTGCTCGATGCTCCTGCCTTCCACCGTTGCCTCTCTTATGACTCGCTTCTGCCTCTGCCTCTTGTAACTGCGTTCTGCTAATGGGCATATGGCTTAGGCCATGAGGCACTACACCCTTCTAGTTGAGTTCTGGCGCAGAGAAAACGATCATACGCAAGATGCCTCTTCCTCTCTCTGCTACTCAGTTTTCTTCCTGAAATATCACTGTTCTTTTCGAATCTCTTTCCACTTATGCCATCCCCTTTTGACTACGAGTGTGACATTTGGCATAGCTCCATCCTTTCTGCAGTGTCCTATTGTAAACTGTATAAAGTCAATAAACGCAGCTATTATTTTAATTGTATTTATAACTCTCAATCGCCCTTGACAGAACCACCTCTTTCATCTTGCCGACATCTCACTCGGCGTCCTAAAACAGCGGTAGAGGACAAAATAACAAAATTCAGGCAGACGACACCACATGGTTGTCCTTTTTGAAATCGTTTACCCCATCTCCGCTGCAGTCAAATTTGGAAAATTTATTTCTTTGACGTTGCAGCCGAATACCCTTCCTGCCGCCGCAGTCATTTGCACGACGTGTCTGTGTAAAGCCGGCCGGAGTGACCGAGCGGTTCTTGGCGCTACAGTCTGAATCCGCGCGACCGCTACGGTCGCAGGTTCTAATCCTGCCTCGGGCATGGATGTGTGTGATGTCCTTAGGTTAGTTAGGTTTAAGTAGTTCTAAGTTATAGGGGACTGATAACCTCAGCAGTTAAGTCTTCTGCCTCGTGATGACTGGGTGTTGTCTGATGTCCTTAGGTTAGTTAGGTTTAAGTAGTTTTAGTCCGCAGCTCGTGGTCGTGCGGTAGCGTTCTCGCTTCCCACGCCCGGGTTCCCGAGTTCGATTCCCGGCGGGGTCGGGGATTTTCTCTGCCTCCTGATGACTGGGTGTTGTGTGCTGTCCTTAGGTTAGTTAGGTTTAAGTAGTTCTAAGTTCTAGGGGACTGATGACCATAGATGTTAAGTCCCATAGTGCTCAGAGCCATTTGAACCATTTAGTTAAGTCTGTAGGACTAAACGTTCGCATGTAGCGAGAGAGAGAATATGAAAATCTTGAGTGTGGCATTTGAAGGTACTGTGGGTTGCATAAAACCCATAGTAAGGGGCGGCTGATTCACCCTGTATGTATCTCCCTCCTCGCTATTACTTTTTACTCTCGATTAAACACAAACCATTCTGTCACTTTCTGAAAGCATGTCCCCCTCATCTAAATCAGACCAATGCATTTACGATTTACCTATGAACCACTATCTTCCTTCGTGGACCAACACTTTAATATCGCGCAGAGCCACATGAACAAACGAAAAATGCAGTGAAAATTATTCTGCTCTGCGCACAATCCAACTACATGTCACTTAGCATATGCAACTTCCAGTTTTATTTTAAGAAATTGCATGTACAAATAGCATGTACACTGACGATCATAATTCGTTATCGCACAGTATTCGTATGTGCAGAGGGGTTCAGTAAGTAATGCTCACATTACTCGACTAATCTCGGTTGAAAAAAAAGATATTGTGGGACGGTGGAATATTTCCGCTTCAGCCCCTATAGTTTCATGAAGTTCTAACAGGCGGTGGCACTATGGGTAGCTTTCAACGTGTCGTCTGTGATGCGTTCCAAGCAAAGAGCTGTCAGTCAATTTCTTTCGGTGGAAAAACAGAGTAGCACAGATATTCATAAGCGCTCGCAGAATGGCTACCAGGACCTCGACATTAACAAAAAACTAAACTCCTCCCGAACAGGCCATGAGAGCCCAACGGTACTGACCGGCTGCAGTGTCATCTTCAGCTCTTAGGCGTCACTGGATGCGGATATGGGGGGGGGGGGGGGGGGGCGCGCGGCATGTTGCCAGCTCACCGCTCTCCCGGCAGTATGTCAGTTTCCGAGACAGGAGCCGCTACTTCTCAATCAAGTAGCTCCTCAGTTTGCCCTTGTGAGGCAAGGGCTGAGTGCCTCACAAGGGCTGAGTGCACCCCGCTTGCCAAAAGCGCTCGGCAGACCGGATTGTCACCCATCGACGTGAACAAAAGCACAGTTATTCACGGGGCGAGGTGTCTGTCATCATCGCAACAAGATCGCGCAAACCTGCCCGATCTCTCGCGTGCGGCCGGCCGCACTCAACTTTGACTCCTGCAATATTGGAATACGCAGACACTCTCATTCGAGCTGATCGACAGATCACAATCAAACACCTCGTTGCACAGCTGGACGTGTCTGTTGGTAGTACTGAGACACTCGTCCTCCTGTTGGGGTTCTCAAACGTGTGCGCCCGCTGGTTCCATACCGCCCAACAGATGACCTTAAAGAACAACGAAGGACAGACTGTGAGGAACTGATTGCGCGATACGAGGCTGATCCCGATAATTTTTTGTCGAACATCGACACAGGTGGTGAAACATGGGTTCATCACTTGTAACCGGAAACAAAACGGCACTCCGTGGAGTGGCGCAACACTATCCCTCTCCTGAAGAAAAAGTTCAACACCGCAACCTCAACCGGTAGAGCCGTGGCGAAGGTCTTTTGGAACACTGGAGGGATTATTCTTTTTCATGTCCACCTTCATGGTGTAACTGTGAAGTGTACTGTGAAGAAACTTAGCAAATTACTTCACCGTCTTCGTCATCTCAAAAATGCAAACTAACTTCTTCTCCATGATCACGCAAGGCTTCACACGGTTCTGCGCACCAGCGAGGAACTCACAGAACTTCATTGGACTGCTTCATCTGAATTCTGACGAAACTTATGATCCTAAAAACAACTAATTGCCCATCCGAGAAAAAGAAGTGCATTTGTAACTGTCTGATGATCCGCTGTTTTACGCCATGCGACTCTACAGAAGACGTCGTATCTGGAGGACGTATCTGAGGCTCGCTGTAGTGTTTATTCTCGTGATGTGTGTGTGATGCACTGAACAACGCAAATACGAGACAGATTAAGCGCGGCAGTGAAACGGGCGATTTCGAAATCTCCACCTCGGATCACAAATTTATTCACAGTGATACAAAATAAATACAGCTTGAATTTACAATGCCTGAAATTTAAAATGCCAATCACTTGAAAAGGGCGTCACGTAGGCGGTCGCCATTGCCCTTCACACACATTTCCATTCTTATACGAAATTTGGACATCACTTCTTACAGGACTGGCACTGAAATTCGATTATATTCCTCCCGAATTTGATCCTTGGTTTCCTTGATGGTATGTCATCGGTCACACCACAAGATCTAAGATTTCAAATGATCCCAAGAGAAGAAATCACACGCTGAAATGTCAGGGGATCTTGGAGGCCAGGAAATGCCCCCATACTTGGAGATAAGATGACTAGGAAAGATTTTCTGTTGTATTTTAATGGAATGCTGCAACGTATGTCATGTGACCCCGTCTTGCTGGAAGAGTATGTTTGCAGTTAAGCGGAGATCAGCGAGCTGTCGTACTTGGAAATGGTTCAACATGTGAACATAAAGTTCTGTACTCACAGTAACATCATTGCCGCGATCGCCTTCAGGAAAATAAGGCCCAGTAATTCCAAATGATGATACTCAGTACAGCACTACCATTTTCTGACTGTGAACTGATGTTTATGAAACGCCGGCCGGTGTGGCCGTGCGGTTAACGGCGCTTCAGTCTGGAACCGCGTGACCGCTACGGTCGCAGGTCCGAATCCTGCCTCGGGCATGGATGTGTGTGATGTCCTTAGGTTAGTTAGGTTTAATTAGTTCTATGTTCTAGGCGACTGATGACCTCAGAAGTTAAGTCGCATAGTGCTCAGAGCCATTTGAACCATTTTTTTGTTTATGAAACATTTCAGATTTTCCGCGTTACCAGTGTCTAGCCTGACACACAAAAATTGGCCTCATCGCTCATTATGAGTTCGTTGCAAGGGCCTTGTTTGTTGATAGTGAGTACCAGCAATTCCCAGGAAAAGCATAGTTTCTTTGGGAGACAGTCCGCATTCAGTTTTTGCATTATCTAAATTTTGTGTGGGCGGTGTTGCAGTTCCTTGTTCAATGTTCGCCGGACACTGAGTTCCGATATGTCAATTTGCAGCCAACACTTGCGTGTAGAACGGCTGGGGCTTCTACTGAAAGCTTCTCTTCTTCCACTCTTGAAACATTCTCTGGGTTCACAAGCGTTTTGCTTTTCTACCACCTCTTTCACACCGTATCATCCGTTTTCTCAAAGTTCTCTACTCATACTTCGGTAGCATGTACCGATGGGATTTGGACTTGACGTGCGAGATTAGAATGAGCAAGAAATACAAGCTGCGACGCCACGTAGCGTAGATATTTTTGTAAAACGCATTCACGGCAACAGCCTGTTGTTCAGCGGGTCACGACTCCATTTCGGCTGATCGTCGGTATCAGGGTCAACGGCAAAGGTATTTGTCTAGATGGCACCACTCCCACTTTCTCATTCCTAACGTAACGTTCTATTCACAGAGTGCCAAATCGCCCGGTTCACTGACGCACTGGTTGTTTATAAAGTTTTCCAAATCGACTTATTCCAAGAAAGAAACAGCAACAGGTCGTTTTCGGACGTATCTACATCTCTTCCCCACATCCACCACTAGCGATAGTAGTGGTATCTTACTCTTAAAATGGTTCAAATTGCTCCGAGCACTATGCGACTTAACTTCTGAGGTCATCAGTCGCCTAGAACTTAGAACTAATTAAACCTAACTAACCTAAGGACATCACACACATCCATGCCTGAGGCAGGATTCGAACCTGCGACCGTAGCTGTCGCTCGGCTCCAGACTGTAGCGCCCAGAACCGCACGGCCACTCCGGCCGGCTTATCTTACTCCTACAGTACGGTATTTCATGAGTATCACCAATAAGTCTCGAACCCCGAAAATGATGAATTCGATACTAATATCGGTCGTTACCGAATATTTTTAATTGCCCCGTCTTCTCACCTCTGCTCCGTCCCCTATAGGTGTTTGGAGTATATCATCTGCACAGTATTTTCGTACGAATAATGCGACATATGCATATAAAATTTGTTTGAAATTACTTTAGATGTTGCTGAGTTAAGGTTATATATCATCCCCTATTCACCGCCATCCTATGGGTGGCAGGTGGTTCTTTTTCCCCCACAGAAATCTCTGTGGGTGCGCATACAACTTACCAAAGTTTCACCGTAATCAGATGAATAGTATAGGAACGTGTAAAAGACGAACTAACAAATATTCATTTTTACATACAGTCGAAGATGAGGACTACTTAATTTGTTAGGTACATTTACAGTTAAATAGGCCTTTATTCAGTGTGGGATCCGTACCAGATCGGGTTGACGGAGGAGATAGAGAAGATTCAAAGAAGAGCGGCGCGTTTCGTCACAGGGTTATTTGGTAACCGTGATAGCGTTACGGAGATGTTTAACAAACTCAAGTGGCAGACTCTGCAAGAGAGGCGCTCTGCATCGCGGTGTAGCTTGCTCGCCAGGTTTCGAGAGGGTGCGTTTCTGGATGAGGTATCGAATATATTGCTTCCCCCTACTTATACCTCCCGAGCAGATCACAAATGTAAAATTAGAGAGATTAGAGCGCGCACGGAGGCTTTCAAACAGTCGTTCTTCCCGCGAACCATACGCGACTGGAACAGGAAAGGGAGGTAATGACAGTGGCACGTAAAGTGCCCTCCGCCACACACCGTTGGGTGGCTTGCGGAGTATAAATGTAGATGTAGATGTAGATGTAGATTCCCCCACAAGGGAGAATAAAGAGCAGAACGCTAATGCAAACATCAACAAATATGGATCCAAACAGCCGTCTGAAGAACTTGTGGGTTCGAAATCGGGAACGGCGCTACTTGTGTGGATAAACAGTATTATTGACAGCAGCTAGTAGCTGTTTTCTTCTTTGGAGGAATCAACATGTAAACAAAATTCTTCTTTGTACACCTCATGTTGACGCATCACACCCTCACAAAGCTCGGTTATTAATTAAAGTCAACTGCCCTCACCTACCAAAAACCAGCGGTGATGTTGCAAACCTGCATGGTCAGCTATGTGACTGTGGCTGGACACTCTCCCCACACTAGCAAGCTGTTAGATATGTACCACAGGCCGAACGATGCTCTGTCTACAGTAAAATCTTTAAAACTTTGCGTGTCGAGTCATAGAAAATCTTACACACGTAACATGATTATACAATCTTTGGTAGGTGAAGGCAATTGGCTGAGATTTGTGAGAGTGTGATACTCCAACTGTATAACTCTTACTAACGTCTCTAGTATGATTTTCTGTCAATTCTTAATTTTAAAATGATTTATCAGGACAGAGTTAAACCTGTTGTAATAGGTAAATCACTTTCGTAAATTGACCTCATATATTAGGTTTAACCTTCAATGAAACGAGTCGCCGAGTTAGCGGTTAAAATCTAGTTCCTGCCCTGGAAATAATGAAGATGTGACGCGTTACCGGAAACGTCGCTGCGATGAAACTGCGAACCTGCGTAATCAACCATGCGACCTCAGACTAATGAGCGATTAAGTATGAGCCTATAGTAGCTTCTGTTCAAGCCAAGTTGAACTACGGGTAACAGCGAGCGCAAACAATCGTCTCATGGTCACGTGCGTAGGGAACAATCCACTCGCTGGCGCCCAACTCTCTCGTTTGGCCTCAGAGCGTTAACAGTGGCCTTTTGTACAACAATACTTGACCACTACCGCTGATATAATACAGTCATAGCTTTCTCAGTTTTATTTACGTTCAACGTATTAACATTTATGCTTTTGTGGTCTTCAATCGAAGGCTGGTTTGATGCAGCTCTCCATGCTAGTGTATCCTGTGCAAGGCACTTAACTCTGAGCAACTACTGCGACCTACACCCGCTTGAACCTGCTATCTGTACTGAACTCTTGGTTTCCCTCTACATTTTGTACCGTCCACACGTACTTCCATTACCAAATTTGTCCGCCCCTTGTAGTTGAGAGCTCAGCGCGACGGAATGCCATCCCTACCGGCCCGGGTTCGATTCCCGGCTGGCTCGAAGATTTTCTCCGCTCAGGGCCTGGGTGTCCTTATCACCATCATTTCATCCTCATCGACACGCAAGTCGCCGAAGTGGCGTCAACTCGAAAGACTTGCACCAGGTGAACGGTCTATCCGACGGGAGGCCCTAGCCACATGGCATTTCCATTAGCAAATTTGCAGTTCTTTGATGCCTCAGGATGTGTCCTATCAACTGACCCGTCCTTTTTAGTCAATCTGTTCTATATATTTCTTTTTCCACCAGTTAGATTCAGTATCTCCTCAATCGTTAGCCGACCTACTCACGTAATCTTCAGTATTCTTTTGTACGACCATAGCTGAAAAGCTTGTGTTCTCTTTCTGTCTGAGCTACTTATCGCCCCCTTTACATTTCCGTACAAAGCAGCACTAAAAACAATTTACTTTCAGAAAAGACTTCCTAACTAACAAATTTCTCTTTTTAAGGCGTACGTTCCTTGCTACTGCTAGTCTGCATTATACATCTCTCTAATCTGGCTATTTTGTTGTCCAACAGCAAGATCCAGAAACTATTCCTAGCGTCTCATTTGGTAATAGAATTCGACAACATTCTTTTGTCCTCGTTTAAATTTCTTGATATCTATCTTATAGCATCTTTTGAAGAGATTATCCAGTCTATTCAAGTCATTTTTCTTAGCTGTCTTTGACATAACTGAAATGTAATAGGCAAATCATAAAGTGTTTGTTTCTTCTCCCTAAACTACCCTACTCCTTGGTTTCCTTTCTTTCAACGCACAGATTAAATAACGTCGAGGATAGGCTACAACCCTTTCTCGCACCCTTTCGACTACTGCTTCCACTTCGTGTCCTTCGACTGATATAACAACAGTCAGGGCCGGTTTACAGCTCAAGAGAGAGGGGCCGCCACTTGGGGCACTAAGCTGGGAGGGGCACCAGAGGCACCTCAACTGTAAGGTTCATATAGAAGAAGTACCACAATTAGTAGCGAAAACTGACTAGAGTGAAAGTGTTCGAAGGATAGGCCGGAGGGGGGACGCCAAATGTTAAGTCGCTAGTGTGCAATAATGTTCTCGAACTGGTCCTAACTGCAGTCTGGAATATCGAAGCTTTTCTCTCTCGGAGTTTAATCCCTGCTACCTTTAAAATTTCAAAGGGAATGTTTCAGGCAACATTGTCAAAAGCTTCTTCAGAAAGTTGTAGGGTCGATACTGCCTCGGGTGGTTTCTAATTTTTCTCTCGAATTGAAACTCATCTTCCCCGAGATGGGTTTCTGCTAGTTTTTCATTCTTTAAACATTTTTGTCATACTGCCATGACATATTGAACTGAGGGTTCGGTAAAATGCACACAAGTTAGTACTTGCCTTCCGTAGAACAGGAATTATTACATCCCCCTTGAAGGTTTCAGTATTTCGCCTCCCTCATATGTCTTTCGTACCAGGCGGACTAGCATTGTCTTGGCCGCCTCTCCGAAGCATCTCGATAATTCTGAAGGAATGACTTCTACTGTGGAGTCTGTTTATAAGAACATTGTTAACAGTTCATTTTCCGCAACTGACTGTGTGATATTGTACAAATCCAGTGGTTATTTAAAGCTGTGTTAAGTTTTTTCTCATTTTCTGTTTTTGTGTTTTAACGGGCTGTGATGACACGAATATCCAAAAATAATTACTAATGAAATTAAATTTCAGTCTTGACGGAATACTGCATGGAAAATTGAGAAATATTGTTATGCGTACGCAGGTAACGTACCTGGAATTTAGGACACTTGACCAGGTATGGTACAATTAATAAAAAAGTAAGTTTACGGTCTAGCTGTACTCTTGCACTTCGACTGCAGTCTTAACCAGTCAAGTGACACAAGTATTTGGGAGTAACAACGTGTATACATGTGAAGTGGAAAGACCACATAGGCCCAGTTGTAGGTACGATTCATTTGTAGAATACTGGGAAGCTGCTATTCGCGTACAAAATAGTCCATATTTGAATATGGCTCCTTTGGGGCCGTCGAGCTTATGTAGAAAGAATGATGCGAATGGTCACAAGCTAGTTTGACTGCCGAGAGAACGTAACAGACATGCTGAACATTTTCACTGGCAAACATTGAAATAAACACACGTTAGAATACTTCAAGGACCATCTTTCAGCACAGAATATATGAATTTCCTCAGGTTCCTACGTATTTATCTCGTAGAGAATCTGCAGATAGTATTAGGCAAACGTCACCTTGTACACAGGCATGTAAACATTCATTCCTCCCATGTTCTGTCCGTGAATGGAAAGGCAGAAACCTTAATACACGTTTCACCAAAATGTAGTCTCCGCTGCATACTCCATATTAATTTTCAAACTATAGATGCAGAAACTTTAAGATAAATTTGCGACCGGTTCCTTGTTAACCATAATCTGCCAAAGACTTCGCACAGGTCACTCTAATCTTCAAAATTGCTCCACGCAGCTACAGAGTTATATTACAGATCTCTATTTCCAGGAAATAAATATTCTGAATTCAATCACAATGAGCTACCTCGAACAAAACGACCTTGTCTATGACAGCCAGCGTTAAATCACGATGCAGCTCCCGCTGCCACACACCCCCCCTCCTCCCCCGCTCATCCTCTCTCCCTCTCTTTCACGAAATTCAATATTGCACGGATAGAGATAGCAAGGTTCTTGCAGCATCTCTAAACTTCAGTAGCTCTTCATTCAGCACTGAACCGCCACCTATCAAAGAAAATACTCCCGCAGGGGATATCTAAGAAATTTTGAGAGTAGAAGGCAGAACGCATCACGTTATTCTCATTGGAGTCCTAGTACAAACTCGTAAAACTAATATCACATATAGCCCAGGGATGCGTAACGGGACCGTTACAGCTGGTATTATACATTAATGCATAATAGGTGGTATTGTCATAATTTTCACAGATGATGTGGAGTGTGTGTGAAGAAGTTCTTTTTCGATAAGACTCTTAGCAGTATCCAACTATATCTTGAGATCATACCAGCGCACTACATACACTGGCTATTACCTCTTAATTTAGAGAAACGTACACTAGTTCATAGGGCAAATCGTAAAAAAATAGTAATGAGTCACATTACTGAGTTATTTGTGTAGTATTCAAAAAAATTGTAAGGTCAACATATCCATGCTCTTCGAGCATACAGAATTCGTATTTTAGATGTAAGTAGTGCTAGCTCAGATAGAATAAATGCTATCCTCTTAACTAAATCAGTCAGTTACAATGACTGAATTCAGCATCAAATCTAGTTCAATGTGGAATAATTTAACCAAATATTCATTTTATATAACAATGAAGCACGCGACAGTGTAACTCCTTACAAATTCATGAAGTAATGTCTTAAAAGCACTTACCTGACTAGTTACTAAGATATGGGAGCAAATTTCTCCCTTTTCCATGAAGTATCGCCAAACAGAATCATTGTAATACTCGGCCAGTCTTGTCACGGGCCTAAGCGTAGTTTGTCCGACTTGGGCACGAAGCAGGAACGTCGTAGGAGTCTTGTACCCTTCCTTGTCCGAGAGTTAACCTCAGTATTAGTTTGCAGGGCTGGCAGGAAATGGGGCGGAACAACCAAATCGACTTCCAAGAGCAACTGACAGCAATCCTAAAACGTGAGAAAGGGCATTTACATCGGCATACGGCACGTTTGTGAAGTTACACACTCCAACATATATCGCGCGTAAGGAGGACGAATAGAAGATACGAGAAATTAGGGATCATGCGGAGGCACATAAGCGGTCATTTTTCCCTCGTTCTATTTCTGAGTGGAACAGGAAAGGAAATGTCTAGTAGTGGTACGAGGTACACTCCGCCACGCGCCCTAAGGTAGAGTGGGGAGTATCGATGTAGATGCAGATGTAGAATACTGCCGTCGGAGTCGTGCACTGTTATAAGAATGAGGGTAATCTTCTTTACAGAAAGGTGGACCGCACCTCTTCAAAGATCGAGAATGACGTCTTACCCAGCAGAAGGTCACGTAAAGTTCTCGCTAGAGCACTACCATGATCGCGGCGGTATGTTCAAAACTTTGTGAAAGAATCTCAATCACAGACTTTCTGCGGCAAGAAGAGAACAGCGATGCAGTACCCGGGTGGAACATAAAGCATGCAGGTGTCCAGAGTTGTACTAATATTTAGCGTTTGCAGTATCACTAACGACAGAGTTTTGAAGGTGGGGGAAACCAACTACTAACGTTCCACTACTGTAAAATGTGACAGAAACAACATCGTTGTGAAGGGATGCAGCCGGCCGATGTGGCCGAGCGGTTCTAGGCGCTACAGTCTGGAACCGCGCGACCGCTACGGTCGCAGGTTCGAATCCTGCCTCGGGCATGGATGTGTGTGATGTCCTTAGGTTAGTTAGGTTTAAGTAATTCTAAGTCTAGGGGACTGATGACCTTAGATGTTAAGTCCCATAGTGCTCAGAGCCATTTGAATTTGAAGGGATGCATGTTATTGATTGGTGCTCTAAAAATGAAATTTTATCGACGATACCGTGACAAAAGACTAAACTCTAAACATTTCAAAATAATGTGTACACCAGAGGGCAAAAAACTGTCAGATTCAGTTTTAGATTTATCATATTCATCCCAAATACAAAACGTAAATAGCACACCATCTATGAAAAACACTAGGAAGTAATTGGTGTCGATTGATGAAGACCATAGACATCTGTAATGGGAATATCTACTTGTTCTTAGGAATAAGTTTACTTTGACAGGACACCACAGTCACACTAAATTTCTTGAAGAAATACATTTAGCCACGGCTGTTAAAGCTTTAATTTTCTGAAATTGGTCAGTTTCGTTACAAGTACCATTATCAAGTGGCAAATCGTTTGCATAAGCATGTGTCTACCTTACTGCTGCTTAGAATAAGCCACCTTGTAATAGCACACCTATATATAAACTTCCCTTATTAATTATAAATTATTATCAAAATTCAAATTTACTGCAGTTTTGTAATTAACGCGTCTAATGCAATATCCTTGGAAATAGTTTAAGAGGTGAGCTTCACATGGAAATGGAGTTTAATTATTCTGCAGTTGGCGTCAGCTTCTACAGTTCTTGTTGCGCTCATGGCCGTCAAAATAACGTAGACGTAGATCTAACGCTGTTTTCCAGCCATGACTGATGCATAATTCAGTAATTGTAACATATCCACTTTTTATTTGCGGTTCTTCCAATTCAATAAACACAGCACAAAACGTTGTTGATTTCAAATGAAGTCATAGTTCGCGTAACAAAACTTGGTGTGTAGTAGCTGTTTGTTCACATCATTCACATCACAGGTAGCAAAGAGTATTGTGAGCTACACTTGAACACTTTAGACCTACTAGTGACTAACAGGTCGTGAGTTTGGAGCCAATTTACTATACATATCAATCAGATACTGTTCTCGGAACATCCAGACCTTTCTTTGGTTCAAATTAAAGTTGTTCGCATTTCTGCTTCTACAATAAAACACCAGTCTCAATTGGTTGTTCTGTTCCATGCATGAAAATACTTTGATAATATTGCAGAAATAAAAGATATTTACGAAAGTCACCAAATAAATGAAGTGCTTTTCAAAAATACAGTTGTTCAGCCACGTTAGAAAATCTGCATAAATTTAACAAATATAAGTGACATTTGTCAAAAGCGAAGTTATTTGTATATTATAAAATGAAACTGTCAACTAGGTTGTATTTTATATTTACATTTTTTTTATATTTATTTGACGTTTATAAGAAAACTAATTTTCGTAGCATAATCCGATGGCGTGTCAAAATATCGCTGTATACTCGACTGCCTCTAAGCACGGCATAACTTTGCCAGACAGTAAAACATTTTGTAAATATCCGAAAACATGAATCAGATACTACATTCTGAAAATAGTACAGTCATAGCTGACAATAAGATGGTAGCGTAAGTTTCCGTAATCTGAAAATGTTACGTAAGACCTTGGTTTATTATCCCTTCCATAAACAGAAATCAGGCACTGACCATACAGAGTAAACGCTATCAAATATCTATACACACATGTCTTGCACCCAGCTAACAGACAACCAACGTTCGTAGGAACGTCAGTGTGGGTGTCACAACAAGAGAACAGAGACCGTTAATAACCCGTTCAGTAGGTAACAACGTTTGCCCACGGCTAGTGATGATGTGAAGAGACATTCCGTCACCCAGGTACGCCAGATGTCCTGAAGCACACCCCAGCTTTGTCCTAGAAAACACACGTGGTGCTTGCACAGTACACGAATGTTAATGTCAACGGAACACACATCATCAAGGCATACATCGAAAGTTTTCCAGCGATAATATAAACAACCAGGTGCATTGCATTACATAGTTGTTTTGGGCGAAACACACGGAGAGATGTACGACAACAAAACCGGTTCTATGTAATGCGTAGCTCGTTTCTTCTTATCGGATGTAACTGTCGCGACACTCGAACCATTAGGAAAGAAAGGAAGATGACGACGTTGGAGGCCGCACACGAGCGTGGACTTGACAAGAAAGGCAATGGACATGGGCCGTGCCCTTCTCGAAGAAACTATTTTATTAATCGCCTTAATTGATTTATGTAACCTACGGAAAACTCTGTCTGGAGAGACCATTGCGCCACCTTCCTCGACAACAAACCATGTTTCCGGCTGGGAATAAAATTTCTCCAATGCTATCCATGTGCAGAGTGTTCGCGGTCTTTTTCTTGCCTGAGATTAGAGTAAAAGCTGTAGCTAACAGGCAGTTAGTTGCTTCTAATGAAGACAATGAAACTAGTTCTTACAAGCTCGAATTTTTGCTCCAGTTTGACAATCATAATTTATATGCAGCTACAAAAATGAGTGTTTTTTGTCATCATACACCACTCATCTCAATCACTTGATACTTGTTAATGGAAATATTCTATCATCCATTTCCCGCTTACGAAGGGATATGCTGCCTACTTCCATATTTCACACAAATTTTGCTCTTGCTCTGACGGTAAAGATGAAAATGAGTGTGATACACGCGTATAGACAGCAAATAATTATAATCAACAGATAGATGAGAAACCTTTCGTCCTGTCATGATGTTTTTACTGAATAAAATGAGACGTGCGTGGGGAGAAAAAATACACCACATTTCAGCAGTTGTTTGCAAAGTACCAAAATTAATAATTTATTAATCCAACAGGTATGGTTACCGTGGTCAAACAAATTGAGAAGTCGACCATCTGTACGCTAAACGTGTTGAAAGTTGCCTCATCGTTCTTGAACAGAGTTCGAGGAATGTAAATGCAATGCTCGTTATGAAACAAATCTTTGATGAGACAAAACAAGTGAGTGCAATGCTCGTTCTCTTCCCAGAATTCTTCATTTAACTGATCGTTGAGTGTAGCCACTGTGCACGACGATGACGCGTCACAGTGAGAACAACAAGCTTATGTGTGCACCAGGTCATATTCGTTATTGCCGGCCGCTGTGGCCGAGCGATTCCAGGCGCTTCAGTCCGGAACCGCGCTGCTGCTACGGTCGTAGGATCGAATCCTGCCTCGGGCAAGGATGTGTGTGATGTCCTTAGGGGTTAGTTAGGTTTAAGTAGTTCTAAGTCTAGCGGACTGATGACTTCAGATGTTAAGTCCCATAGTGCTTAGAGCCAGCCATATTCGCTATTTGAGGGTCACCTAACCATGGAAAAATAGTAGGGCAACGTAAAGTAATGGTTCCTAATCTTCCTTAGACCATTAACCCTGAGTGCAATTAAACATTAGCTAAAACACCCGCCCTCGCCTCCCCCCCCCCTTCCGTCTGTTGACCCCCTCCATCCCCCGAATGAAATACTTTTCTTGGAACACTTTTTTCTAAAAAATGATGAACGATGAATGATATGTAGTGTGTGTGTTTTAGAATGAATGACGAAGGAATTCGAGTATCATTCCACCTTCTCAGATCAGAAAGCTAACTATCCACAGTGAGGGTGGACACTTGTTATAAAACAAACTTCTCCTGCATTACTCCTCTCCACTGCGGCACTTGCTTGACCTGCACACTGCAACCCCATTTAAAAGCAACTAAGTTAAAAAAATAGTTCAAATGGTTCTGAGCACTATGGGACTTAACATCTGAGGTCATCAGCCCCTAGAACTTAGAACTACTTAAACCTAACTAACCAGCTCTTATGCAGTTACCGCTGTGTAGTGCTGTCAAGTTGTTCATTTACCTGTTTCGAAGAGAGTAATGAGGCAATTTCTGGACTACTGCAGGTACTGTCTACAACTTAAAGAAGACATTTTTTTAAGATTTAGCATTTGTTACGCACTAGGTGCGCCAATAAAGTAATGAGACTGATGTGAAAAAAATGTTGCTTACCGTTTTAGTCCATTTTAGTGTTGTCTCCTTAAAAGTAGTTCCCTTCTGATTGCACACACTTTATCCAGCGCTTCTGCGATTGATGGTAACATTTCTGGAACTCATCTTCTGTAATGTCCTCCAAGACCCTCTTCACAGCTTTTTGGACATTCTGTGTTGTTTGAAAATGGTGTCCCTTGACCGCCGTTTTGACTCTTGGAAATACAAAAAAGTCGCACGGAGCGATATCTGGTGAATAAGGTGGCTGTGGTAGTACTGAATTTTGTTTTGAGGTTAAAAATTACTGTACTGTCAGAGCAGTATGGGATGGCGCATTATCGTGACGCAGTATCCAGTTATCAACAATGTTGGCACGAACACGAAGAACTCTTTTACGAAGTCTTTCTAAAATTTCTTTCATTTTCACGGATAATCTTCGATCATATCGTACGAGTTCACGCACCCTGGCCAAGCTGACATCCGTCCGTGACGTTGATGGTCGTCCACTGCGATCTTCATCTTCAACATTCGTTCTGCCTTCACTAAACATTTTATGCCAACGAAAAACTTGAGCTCTTGACATAACTTCCTCTCCAAAATCCTTCTGAAGCTTACCGTAAGATGCCGTCGCATATTCACCCAGTTTAACGCAAAAAGAAATGTCATACCGTGGCGCAATATTATGCGGTTCCATTTCCATGGCGAGAGACACAAACACGTGTTAACTTATTACAGTACAACTCACGACAGAGCAGTTGCATTGATGTGCCGCTTGGATTAGAAGCAGCTTATAGACCAAGGTCAAAGATATTGTACCTACGCAAGCCTGCAAGATTGCCACATCTTGCAAAGAAAATCAGTCTCATTACTTTATTGTCGCACCTCGTATATGTCTCATTTTTATCATCAGCGATATACAGGACAAAGCACAACATATCTGTGTAGTGGGTGGACCACGTGAGGAACCTGTAACCTCCTCCACATTAATGCCACTAATTAACATAAATTAATTATTGATAACTTATATAATCAGTATTAGAATCTTACATACTTGTGATAATAGTGATGACCTTTTGAAAATAATTTGGTTTCATGACTGGAACAGAATTGAATCGTTTAGTTTTTACCCCTCAGAAAATTTCATTTTACTTCTCAGGGGTAATTACCTCCAAGTTGGGAACCACTTATGTAAAGGATCTTGGAATCTAAGTCAATACCAATTACACGTACTTATTTGCTTTAATCTTTATCTTTTGCTTATGTCTTTGTCCCGCATCGCCGCAGCGTCTGCATGTTATAGTTCTGGGTGGAGATTTCAATTTGCCGGATATAGACTGGGAGACTCAGACGTTCATAACGGGTGGCAGGGACAAAGAATCCAGTGAAATTTTTTTAAGTGCTTTATCTGAAAACTACCTTGAGCAGTTAAACAGAGAACCGACTCGTGGCGATAACATATTAGACCTTCTGGTGACAAACAGACCCGAACTATTTGAAAAAGTTAACGCAGAACAGGGAATCAGCGATCATAAAGCGGTTACGGCATCGATGATTTCAGCCGTAAATAGGAATATTAAAAAGGGTAGGAAGATTTTTCTGTTTAGAAAAAGTGACAAAAAGCAGATTTCAGAGTACCTGTTGGCTCAACACAAAAGTTTTGTCTCAAGTACTGATAGTGTTGAAGATCAGTGGACAAAGTTCAAAACCATCGTACAATATGCGTTAGATGAGTATGTGCCAAGCAAGATCGTAAGAGATGGAAAAGAGCCACCGTGGTACAACAACCGAGTTAGAAAACTGCTGCTGAAGCAAAGGGAACTTCACAGCAAACATAAACATAGCCAAAGCCTTGCAGACAAACAAAAATTACGCGAAGCGAAATGTAGTGTGAAGAGAGCTATGCGAGAGGCGTTCAATGAATTCGAAAGTAAAGTTCTATGTACTGACTTGGCAGAAAATCCTAAGAAATTTTGGTCTTATGTCAAAGCGGTAGGTGGATCAAAACAAAATGTCCAGACACTCTGTGACCAAAATGGTACTGAAACAGAGAATGACAGACTAAAGGCCGAAATACTAAATGTCTTTTTCCAAAGTTGTTTCACAGAGGAAGATTGCACTGTAGTTCCTTCTGTAGATTGTCGCACAGATGACAATATGGTAGATATCGAAATAGACGACAGAGGGATAGAGAAACAATTAAAATCGCTCAAAAGAGGAAAGGCCTCTGGACCTGATGGGATACCAGTTCAATTTTACACAGAGTACGCGAAGGAACTTGCCCCCCTTCTTGCAGCGGTGTACCGTAGGTCTCTAGAAGAGCGTAGCGTTCCAAAGGATTGGAAAAGTGCACAGGTCATCCCCGTTTTCAAGAAGGGACGTCGAACAGATGTGCAGAACTATAGACCTATATCTCTAACGTCGATCAGTTGTAGAATTTTGGAACACGTATTGTGTTCGAGTATAATGACTTTTCTGGAGACTAGAAATCTACTCTGTAGGAATCAGCATGGGTTTCGAAAAAGACGGTCATGTGAAACCCAGCTCGCGCTATTCGTCCACGAGACTCAGAGGGCCATAGACACGGGTTCACAGGTAGATGCCGTGTTTCTTGACTTCCGCAAGGCGTTCGATACAGTTCCCCACAGTCGTTTAATGAACAAAGTAAGAGCATATGGACTATCAGACCAATTGTGTGATTGGATTGAGGAGTTCCTAGACAACAGGACGCAGCATGTTATTCTCAATGGAGAGAAGTCTTCCGAAGTAAGAGTAATTTCAGGTGTGCCGCAGGGGAGTGTCATAGGACCGTTGCTATTCACTATATACATAAATGACCTGGTGGATGACATCGAAAGTTCACTGAGGCTTTTTGCAGATGATGCTGTGGTGTATCGAGAGGTTGTAACAATGGAAAATTGTACTGAAATGCAGGAGGATCTGCAGCGAATTGACGCATGGTGCAGGGAATGGCAACTGAATCTCAATGTAGACAAGTGTAATGTGCTGCGAATACACAGAAAGATAGATCCTTTATCATTTAGGTACAAAATAGCAGGTCAGCAACTGGAAGCAGTTAATACCATAAATTATCTGGGAGTACGCATTAGGAGTGATTTAAAATGGAATGATCATATAATGTTGATTGTCGGTAGAGCAGATGCCAGTCTGAGATTCATTGGAAGAATCCTAAGGAAATGCAATCCGAAAACAAAGGAAGTAGGTTACAGTACTCTTGTTCGCCCACTGCTTGAATACTGCTCAGCAGTGTGGGATCCGTACCAGATAGGGTTGATAGAAGAGATAGAGAAGATCCAACGGAGAGCAGCGCGCTTCGTTACAGGATCATTTAGTAATCACGAAAGCGTTACGGAGATGATAGATAAACTCCAGTGGAAGACTCTGCAGGAAAGACGCTCAATAGCTCGGTACGGGCTTTTGTCAAAGTTTCGAGAACATACCTTCACCGAAGAGTCAAGCAGTATATTGCTCCCTCCTACGTATATCTCGCGAAGAGACCATGAAGATAAAATCAGAGAGATTAGAGCCCACACAGAGGCATACCGACACTCCTTCTTTCCACGAACAATACGAGACTGGAATAGAAGGGAGAACCGATAGAGGTACTGAAGGTACCCTCCGCCACACACCGTCAGGTGGCTTGCGGAGTATGGATGTAGATGTAGATGTAGATGTAGCTGTTAACGGATTTGGCGTGATTAATATAAGAGTTGGTCCGATGCCCTCCCTGTCGCCACCCGGTTACCTACCGGAACGGTAGATAACGGGGTGGCTACCAATAGTATTGTGCATAAGAAATGGAGCCAAACTTTCTAAAATGTTTTTGGATCACGTAGCTGAGGCGAGACTTGCGTATAAGCCCGATATTCAGTTATTGGGATTGAGATACCGCCTGAGAACCACATCCAGGTCGGCCGTCACACCGACCCTCGTCGTTAACCCGCCGACCGGATTCGATTCGGTGCCGGTACACTTCCCTGTCCCGGAAGCGGATCTTTAACACGCACGGTTGTCCCACGTAGGTATTTATTTGTCTAATGATCACCAAAACTCATAATAAAAATTAGCAGAGATCTTAGTTCTCTAAAATTCAAATCAGATTACAAAGTGATGCTAACACTGAGGAGAGATACCAAAAAGTGTGGAAGATTGTATGGAGAAAGCGCAACAAGACCTACTTACACAACAAGATGGTGCAAATAAGAAACAAATTAAGCAACCCAGGTTACGTAGCAAATCAAGCAACTAACATGCATGAAAGACGCCAAACGAGCTGGACGTTCCCTCTGGCAGCCACTATGATCTTCAGCGGTTGGACTTTCCGACAGGCAAATCACTTCCCCATGGACTCAGATAAGGTAACAGCCATGCAACGGAATAACATGCCGAACAGTGTGGCCATGACTTAATGAATCCTAGGTGTTCTTTCAAAAAACATTCATTATCTCAATAAAAAGGGGTTCATCTATATACTGAAATAAAATATCGGTCTAATTCGACCCCGATTTACTACAAAATCTCTGTGTCCATCACATATAAGGAACTTTTTCACAAAATGGTATCGAGAGGAATAACACACAGAGTAAGTCTTTGTGGATAATGACCAATCCAAACCAACGACTGATTCACTGGACAAAGACCGCGAGGAATAAAGAATGTAGGAATAGTCGTTATCTTACAAATCATTGGTAAAAAGAAACGACTGCGGCTTCGGCACAGTGATTGCTCCGACAACAGAACATAGGATGCCAAAAATAGGTCCCTAATTGGTCTTGAAACAATTCATCGAAAGTATAGCAAACTTAGTCAAAACCATGCGCCTATCGAACAAATGATAACTATCATTGCGGCAATCTGTGCAGCAGATTCCCATTACGCTTTAATCTTTAGGATGGAGTTGCTGACAGTTGCTGACGGGTTGGCAGCTGGATGTCGTGTCCGCCCCGTGAAGTCACTCTGTCTTCATCGAAACTCACTGAAGCAGCTGGAGGGTCAGTGTGCTCTTCCTAAAAGCTCGCCATAAAAGAAAAATCTCCTACCGTGAGATCAGGCGAACCAGGAGGGCAGTTGTGTAATGCGAAATCCTTACGTTCCTGTCGACCAATCCATCATTGGGACAACTCCTTCTTGTTGGAAGATGAAGTTTTGGGCATTTTGTCACAACTGCGGAAAAAACAGTCTCCAACATACCTAGGTACGTGATTCCTGTAACCGTCATTTCTACTTAAAACAACAGCCATAATTCTTTTCTTGGGAAATGGCGAAAAACACATGAAGCTCTGGAGAGCCTTTCTCATGCTGGACTGTGTTATGTACCGTGTGGTTAGAATACAAGTGCAGCTACGCACAAAGGAAGTCCAGTGGGGACTAATTATCGTATGGCAGCATAATTTGATGGATATTATAGAGCGTTAATGTGGGACCGATTGACGCTGGAAATAAAAAATAATTCCAGTTTTTTCCACCAGGTGCAAATCAGGCTCTGTAAGTGCAAGAAAGACGTATAGGAACGTCTCCATGTATAAAGAATTAGGAATGGGACGTGGCCATCAAAGCTCAAACAAGTGAGAAAGGCACAATGTTGGTTTTATTTTGAACCGTCGTTCACACACTTTAATCCAAACAAGCACCAGAGACGTCATCGAGATGCTGCATCCGTAGAACAACGTGATCAACATTTGCTTGCAGCTCTTCCGTTGGAATCTGAGCAGCGTGTTGCTGTATACCGGCCTTCAGATTAGGTAGAGATCGAACGTGTCCCTGGTAAACGCGTTCTTTTAGATATGCCCAGAGCTGAAATACACTTGGATTCAGATCGGGTGACCTTGAAGACCATGCATTGGGTAAGATTCTGGAGATAACACTTTCGCGGAGGGTCTCAGAAAGCAGATGTTTCACAGCGCGAGGGACATGAGGTGTTGCCCCATCTGGCGGGAAAACAGTGGTTTCTCACAGTTGCGCTCTGCCATAGAAGGAATTACGTGCTGTACAAGGAAGTCTCGGTAACGTGCAGACGGTCACAGTATACTTGACTGGCTATATGGATGCATTCTCTTCATAGATGAACGGACCGAGAATAACGGTGCTTGTGAACCCATACCACACAGTCATGTACGGCGAGTGCAATGGCTCTTCGTGCAGAAGACGCGCTTTCACAGTACCCCAAATACGGCAGTTCTGTGTATTCACAGCACCCTGCAGTATAAAATGAATCTCGTCACTCCACAGAATATTGCTCCCGGCCGCCTGTCATCAACTTCGATCCGTGCCAGAAACAAAGGAACAAATTTAGAACATTGCTGCGGATCATGAGGTTTCAGTTGCAGCACCGTCTGATATTGGACTCGCACCTACATAAAATGAACCGCAAAACTTTCCGTACTGTTAACCATGCGATGGACAATTCTCGTGTCGCTGCACGAGCGTTAGTACCAACCGGGCCACATGCTGCGTGGTCAGTTAAAGCAAGAGCAAACTTGTCAATAATTTCTACCGGTATAGGACCCCTCCCTCTTCCAGATGCCACACCAAGCTCATCCGTATTTTCGAATTTCGTTATCAAACCCATTCAATGACACCGGACCTCTCCTCGGACCGTTCAGTCGGCGATACTCTCTCAATGCAGTACTGTAATTGCTATCGTCCACATAAAACAGTTTCATTAACAGTGCGCGATTCTCTTCTCAACAGCCGTACTGTTGGCTTGTCAAATTACAGCGTTGATGTCACACCGTCATATAAACAGTGTACAGCCCAAGATTTGACCCTGGTGACCACAAATGTAACTAATTTGTTATCCTCTGTAAATCGGTTACGCATTAACACATTGGCATATCTACCAAGCTACGCTGCCACATGGAAATTACAGTCCACATGGACCTCCGTGAGTAGCTACAATTTACTTATAATAATCTGGTAGCTGCCGTGTAATCATTCCCTTTCTTCTGGTGGTTCACTTTCTCATTCGAATGCAACAGAACCTCTTTACTGAACACTAAACGCGAGAGAAAATTACCTTCCATCTCGACCTCAGAATAAGTTCACAAAAGACTGGACGTTATAGTCTACCATCGCCAAGAAGAGCTTGTACCACCTGAATTCTTTACATATACTTATATGGATATGGTGACTGTTCTTTCTGACATGTCCGAAAGAACAGACACAATATCCATATAAGTATATAGTTCTGGCAATACCGGCCATGGCCTTCTTGTTCTGTGCGGATTCACACATGTTCCCCGAACTCTTACGGGACTTGGTAAGAATGTCTTCCACGAGTAATGAGTGTGTTGGGGTGGGACACTACGAGTGTAGTGTGTGGACATACAAGGTGAGAATGTGGGTCTCACGGGAGGTGTGCGCGAAATAGTCCTTGCACTCGCGCTATCCTCTGTGCCCTCGGTGGCTCAGATGGATAGAGCGTCTGCCATGTAAAATGGACATCCTGGGTTCGAGTCCCGGTCGGGGCACACTTTCACCTGTCCACGTTGATATCTATCAACGCCCGTCGGCAGCTGACGGTATTACACTACTGGCCATTAAAATTGCTGCACCACGAAGATGACGTGCTACACACGCGAAATTTAACCGACACGAAGAAGATGCAGCTTTTCAGAGCATTCACATAAGGTTGGCGCCGGTGGCGACACCTACAACGTGCAGACATGAAGAAAGTTTCCAACCGATTTCTCATACAGAAACAGCAGTTGGCCGGCGTTGCCTGGTGAAACGTTGTTGTGATGCCTCGTGTAAAGAGGAGAAATGCGTACCATCACGTTTCCGACTTTGATAAAGGTCGGATTGTAGCCTATCGCGAGTGCGGTTTATCGTACCGCGACATTGCTGCTCGCGTTGGTCGAGATCCAATGACTGTTAGCAGAATATGGAATCGGTGGGTACAGGAGGGTAATACGGAACGGGGTGCTGGATCCCAACGGCCTCGTATCACTAGCAGTCGACATGACAGGCATCTTATCCGCATGGCTGTAACGGATCGTGCAGCCACGTCTCGATGCCTGAGTCAACAGAAGGGAGCGTTTGTAAGACAACAACCATCTGCACGAACAGTTCGACGACGTTTGTAGCAACATGGACTATCAGCTCGGAGACCATGGCTGCGGTTACCCTTGACGCTGCAACACAGACAGGAGCGCCTGCGATGGTGCACTCAACGACGAACCTGGTGCACGAATGGCAAAACGTCATTTTTTTATGAATCCAGGTTCTGTTTATAGCATCATGACGGTCGCATCCGTGTTTGGCGACATCGCCGTGAACGCACATTGGAAGCGTGTATTCGCCATCGCCATACTGACGTATCACCCGGCGTGATGGTATGGGGTGCCACAGGTTACACGTCTCGGTCACCTCTTGTTCGCATTGACGGCACATTGAACAGTGGACGTTACATTTCAGATGTGTTACGAACCGTGGCTCTACCCTTCATTCGATCCCTGCGAAACCCTACATTTCAGCAGGATAATGCACGACCGCATGTTGCAGGTCCTGTACGGGCTTTTATGGATACAGAAAATGTTCGACTGCTGTCCTGGTCATCACATTCTCCAGATCTCTCACCAATTGAAAACGTCTGGTTAATGGTGGCCGAGCTACTGGCTCGTCACAATACGCCCGTTACTGCTCTTGATGAGCTGTGGTATCGTGTTGAAGCTGCATGGGCAGCTGTACCTGTACACGCCATACAAGCTCTGTTTGACTCAATGCCCAGGCGTATCAAGGCCGTTATTACGGCCAGAGGTGGTTGTAATGGGTACTGATTTCTCAAGATCTATGCACCCAAATTGCGTGAAAATGTAATCACATGTCTGTTCTAGTAAAATATATTTTCCAATTAATACCCGTTTATCATCTGCATTTCTTCTTGGTGTAGCAATTTTAATGGCAAGTAGTTTAATGTAATTCTAATTTCGTTTGAATTCTTTACGGTTTGAAACACAACCGTCGTCGCAAAACACGCCAGACAGGCACATGAGGCCGACTGTCTACTGGTCACACAACGAGCCAGCGATTGAACGAGCTGTATTACGGAGACTCCTCCCGGTAAACATATGAATCAGTAACTTATAACTAAGGCCAAAGCAATGGTTTTGTTGCGTTGCGTCTAACGTAGGCGTACGAGATAGAACGTCATTTACGGGACGAGGCTAAATTCGAACCTGACGTTCTAGCCGGAATACACTTATACAGGATGTTACATAAAGGTACGGCCAAACTTTCAGGAAACATTCCTCACATACAAAGAAAGAAAATATGTTATGTGGACATGTGTCAGGAAACGCTTACTTTCCATGTTAGAGCTCATTTTATTACTTCTCTTCAAATCATATTAATCATGGAATGGAAACACACAGCAACAGAACGTACCAGCGTGACTTCAAACACTTTGTTACAGGAAATGTTCAAAATGTCCTCCGTTAGCGAGTATACATCCATCCACCCTCCGTCGCATGGAATCCCTGATGCGCTGATGCAGCCCTGGAGAATGGCGTATTGTATCACGCCCGTCCACAACACGAGCACGAAGAGTCTCTACATTTGGTACCGGGGTTGCGTAGACAAGAGCTTTCAAATGTCCCCATAAATGAAAGTCAAGAGGGTTGAGGTCAGGAGAGCGTGGAGGCCATGGAATTGGTCCGTCTCTACCAATCCATCGGTCACCGAATCTGTTGTTGAGAAGCGTACGAACACTTCGACTGAAATGTGCAGGAGCTCAATCGTGCATGAACCACATGTTGTGTCGTACTTGTAAAGGCACATGTTCTAGCAGCACAGGAAGAGTATCCCGTATAAAATCATAACGTGCTCCAGTGAGCGTAGGTGGAAGAACATGGGGCCCAATCAAGACATCACCAACAATGCCTGCCCAAACGTTCACAGAAAATCTGTGTTGATGACGTGACTGCATAATTGCGTGCGGATTCTCGTCAGCCCACACATGTTGATTGTGAAAATTTACAATTTGGTCACGTTGGAATGCAGCCTCATCCGTAAAGAGAACATTTGCACTGAAATGAGGATTGACACATTGTTGGATGAACCATTCGCAGAAGTGTACCCGTGGAGGCCAATCAGCTGCTGATAGTGCCTGCACACGCTGTACATGGTACGGAAACAACTGGTTCTCCCGTAGCACTCTCCATACAGTGACGTGATCAACGTTACCTTGTACAGCAGCAACTTCTCTGACGCTGACGTTAGAGTTATCGTCAACTGCACGAAGAATTGCCTCGTCCATTGTAGGTGTCCTCGTCGTTCTAGGTCTTCCCCAGTCGCGAGTCATAGGCTGGAATGTTCCGTACTCCCTAAGACGCCGATCAATTGCTTCGAACGTCTTCCTGTCGGGGCACCTTCGTTCTGGAAATCTGTCTCGATACAAACGTACCGCGCCACGGCTATTGCCCCGTGCTAATCCATACATCAAATGGGCATCTGCCAACTCCGCGTTTGTAAACATTGCACTGACTGCAAAACCACGTTCGTGATGAACACTAACCTGTTGATGCTACGTACTGATGTGCTTGATGCTAGTACTGTACAGCAATGAGTCGCATGTCAACACAAACACCGAAGTCAACATTACCTTCCTTCAATTGGGCCAACTGGCGGTGAATCGAGGAAGTACAGTACATACTGACGAAACTAAAATGAGCTCTAACATGGAAATTAAGCGTTTCCTGACACATGTCCACATAACATATTTTCTTTATTTGTGTGTGAGGAATGTTTCCTGAAAGTTTGGCCGTACCTTTCTGTAACACCCTGTATATAGTCATCAGCGTGGTCTATGTCAAGCTCATCAATGAAGCGGCATGTGACGAACTACTACTCCGACACCGGCAAGGACTTCGTTTCTGTCATTCGGACGCGAATGTTGGAGCGGTTACAGTTGGACACGCCGGCATGGGACTACGAACGATCCGCGTCTTTGAACTGTCTTTGAACTTCCATTCAAAGTCGCAAAAGAATTGGTGACACACGCCCTGCGTCCTTACGGAAAGGTCCTGTCCCACGTGGCTGAAAAATGGGCGAGTTTCAAAACGTATCCTGTTCTTAGTGGCGTCAGACAAATTCGGATCGAACTCCAAAAACATGTTCCATCATACTTGTACATCGCTGGTTGTAGGGCGATTGTCAACTACGACGGACAATAAGGACGTGCTCCGAGTGTGGCAAGGAGGGACACGTACGTTCTGAGTGTACTCAACGAAGATTGTTACAACTGCCACGGGATGATCCCCCCTTCACACCGCATCCGACAATGCTCCCCATGTCCTATGTCGCTGCATTACGCGATGACGTAGGCCGGGCTACTGAAACGTACCGGAACGTACAGACAGAAGCAGATCATGGCGAGCCACGGAATGGCGACGTTGCGCTGGACCGCCTGCAGCTGTCACAGGACGCCCTCTCTTCGGTGCAGCTTGCAGCCCCTTTAGATAAAGCATATACAGACGCCGATCATTCAAGGGCCCAGGATTCCGACGTCCCCCACGAACAGTCAGAGGCCTCGTTTACCTCTGATTCCGAGGCTCGACAATGAAAACAGCGATCACCACAGCGCCGGAAGAAGCGCCTCCTCATGGTAGAGAGACCAGATCCAGCAGGCAATGCTGAGGCGTTTTCGGGTACAGAGCAGACGACCATGGATACAGAAGACCTGCCTAGCCCGGATGCAGGGGTGGCCAGTTGGACGGCAACACAACCTTCCGACGACGATGCTCCAGAAATACAGGAGGAGTGCGATCGGCGGCAACAGACTACTGAGGAAGCTACGGTGCCTATAACTCACGACGACGATGGGACGCTAGGGGACTGGTCAGAAGACCCACTCCTGTTTGGGAACAGATGATGCTGGAGGAACTGCTCCCACACACTCTCCCGGTGTAAGACCGGAAGAGTACACGGAATAACGACACACCATGTGAGGTAACGGCTGGGGAGGTTAGAGAGAAAGCAGCCTGTGTACGGAAGAATTAGCGACCGTAAGGTGCCCTACCTACGTTGACAGCCACGCAACAAGCTTATCGTATAAGGTCTGTTAACATCGATAGCATTAGGACGCCCGTGAAAATAAAGATGCTCAGTGACGTGATAAAGGCTGCAGACTTAGACATAGCGCTGTTACAGGAAGTTCGGGATCTTCCCCCATCGGACTTCTACGGTTACGATATTTACTGTTCCCCGAGTGACGAGAGAATCATTGGCACTGCGATACTATTGAAGGAAAGGATACGTGCAGACGAAGTAGAGTATTTGTCTTCTGTCCGTGGTACGGCCGTGACCATAGGTGGAAAACGTTTGACCAATATATACGCACTGTCAGGCTCGGATAAGAGAAGGGACAGAGCAGATTTTTACGCCCGTGAGGTTTCACCGTTGTTCCGGGGACGATACGATGCTTGTGGTCAACGGGATGGAATTAATAGATACATGGGACCTGAAGTATCGCAGCCAACCAGGATTTACATTTTTTACGAGACACTCCACGGATCTACGTTTCAATGGCGTTGGCGATGTCGACGGTGGACGAAGATATCTGGCCGACCGCTTTTACAGACTATGAGGCATAAATTTGTGTGATTACCCTTGCTAGACAGCAGATATTGAGACGGAGGAGTAATTGGAAGTTGAACGTCTCCCACCTGCGTGATGCAGAATGCCGACGCATGGTGGAGGACGCATGGCATGGCTACCTCAGTCGACGAAATTCTTACGGTTCTGTCCTACAGTGGTGGATGGCGTGAACGAAGCCCGCTTTACGAAGGACGTTAATAACTTATGGTAAGGAGGTTTCTCGAAGGCAGCGCACAACCACTGACTTTTACTTAAAGGCCCTCCGGGAACTGTTCACTCAACCACCTACACCAGAACGCCAGACGGCCGTCCACCGAGTCAAGGCGACGCTAATGACAGCGAGTATGATGATACACGCGAGCCCGCAGGATTATCTGCCAAACGAAGTTCCCTAGGTGCATTATGTGATAAAGGAAGAAAGAAGTAGACGAACAACGTTACTTCATGAGATCGGCGATAGCCGTGCTTTTTAACGCAGAGGGACATAGCACAGGCGTACACGGATCATTTTAGCGGATTCTATATGAGTGACGGGGAGGACCAGAGGGAGCTGGGGAGCGTCCTGGAAGAGATCCCAGGCGAGACACGAGTGAACGGGGAAGCGGACGTGTTGTCTGAAATTACATGTGAGGAGCTGAAGGAAGCGATTACACGAGGTGCCTCCAACAAGTCCCCGGTTCCATACGGATTCCATTTGGAATCTTATTGTGCCTTTGTGACCATTATGACACCGATCTAGTAATACATATTTAATGAGATTCTGCGGCAAGGAGTACCGGTTCCCATAAAATTCACGGAAGGGCTCGTGATCCCGATACCCAAGCCACGTGGTGGCAAACGACCTTCTAATTATTGCCCCTTTACCCTCCTTAACAGTGACTACAAGGTATTTTTGAGCATACTGGGCAGCCGTATCAAAACGTCGCTGGCTGATCGAATTCATGCCGATCAGTCTTCTCTTAGCGGCATCAGTAATATCCGCACAGCCTGCACAGACTGCTGTGACGTCATCGCCCTCGAGACTGCATGCCGCCTCGGGGGGGGGGGGGGGGGGGGCAGTGGATCATGTGTACCTCGCGGAGGTGATGAATAGGATGGGTGTCTCGCCATTATTGACCTCTGCAGTGAGGCGGCTGTTGCAAGGCGCTAGATCAGCGATGGTGATCAACGGAGGGATAGCAGAGTATTTTAAGATCTTAAGATCAGTCAGACAGGGTTGCCTTGTCGATCCACCTATATGCGATCGCCTTAGAACCGTGCCTCGCAGGCCTTCGCCGCCATCTTACCGGGATCTCCCAGCGTCATCTATCATTCAAATGTAGAGCGTAGGCGGATGACGCTGTGTTCCTCATCCGGAATGAGGGGGAGACTTGATCAGCACTGGATTGGCTACAGACTATGGGATGGCAGCTGGCAGAGAGGTCGACCTCCGAAAATCACAATTCATGCTTATGGGGTGGGAACTAGAACCAGGATCGGAAGGACCCTTACCTGTGGTGCAAACCCTCCGATGTTTGGGTATCATCTTTCATAAGGAGGCCGGCCGGAGTGGTCGAGCGGTTCTAGGCGCTTCAGTCTGGAACCGTGCGACCGCTACGGTCGCAAGTTCGAATCCTGCCTCGGGCATGGATGTGTGTGATGTCCTTAGGTTAGTTAGGCTTAAGTAGTTCTAAGTTCTAGGGGACTGATGACCTCAGACGTTAAGTCCCATAGTGCTCAGAGCCATTTGAACCTTTTTTTTTCATAAGGAGACGGCGGGAACGGCTGCGGATGGCTACCGCCGACTGATGCTCAGAGTCCGCACGTCAGTACAACTGAACGCCCTACGCTCGATGGATATGCTGCAGCGAGTGTCAATCGTCAACCTTTATCTCGCTCCCTTGTGGCCACCTGACGCACTTTCTCCCCTTGACGCGCTATGTTTATGAGATTTGAAAATCAAAATGGATCAAATGCCTCTGAGCACTATGGGACTTAACTGCTGAGGTCATCAATGCCCTAGAACTTAGAACTACTTAAACCTAACCAACCTAAGACATCACACACATCCACGCCTGAGGCAGGTTTCGAACTTGCGGCCGTAGCGGTCGCGCGGTTCCAGACCGTAGCGCCTAGAACCTTCGGCCACACCGGCCGGCTATGAGGATTCAGGCCGTTTTTGGGTACTATGTAAGCATGGTACAGCTCTTTAAAATACAGCACAACACGCTTACCCTCCCAGTGCGAGAAGGGGGCGTTGGTTTAATGAACGTACACGAGAAGGCGCGAGCCATGTATATTAATACTATGCTAAAAGGGTGGCGCAACAGGAATCACTCGCACATAGGTACCATCATCGAAGAACTAGTACCAACATCGCATCTTCCCCCTCTCAGCGTCGGCCATATATCGCCTCCGTTAACGTATGTGAGCACGTTCATCATTGAACACAGTTACGTTTGAGAGCGTTTACCGACGTCCCGACAGTCGATATCGAAGGACGTGTACCATCTGATTCTTCAACCGATCGCCCGGAACAGGGTGGAACGGCAACATCCTGCCGTTAATTGGAACGAGGTGTGGCGCACTGTACACCACCCCCGCCTACCTACAACAGCCAGATAAACATGGTACATTGTAGTGAACCGGAAATACCCAAAGAATGACAAAACGTACGCAATACATTTGGTGGGTTCGCCCATGTTTCAGCAATGTGGCATGCTGGATAATGACGACCACCGGCTGGTCTGCGGCGAGGCATTAGCAGTCTGGACTTCAGCAACGAAGATAATGGCGTTCATGCGGCGCACAATATATACAGCAATATCTTCCGACATAGTATTTTTTCCTGAGGAAACGTATTTTCCGCGTTATAAGACGAACGCAGTGGCGTGGATCACAGGTATAACGTTCCATTACATATATAGAGACACACGTCTCAACGTACTGAACCTACTAGATTACTAACAATTCTTGCAAGATGTCCACACAAAACTTTTACAACTACGAAAGTACAAGAACTGGTATGCAAATTTCCTAAGAACTGTTTTTACGGACCCACTATATACTTGGGGTGGGCCGGGTGCGCAAAAATGAGCGCCGGTGCTGTCGCTGTGGATCCGACCAACTAAACTGATCAGCTAAGGAAAACTACGCGAATATGCGACCCAGGAACAATTATCACCTGCACAGTTAGCAAGGGAATGTTTACTTGAATTTCGTTTTAATATCCTTAAATACTTTTTAAGGGTGCCGGAGTTGGTCCCACTTCGACTTTGTTGTTACTTCATGCTGCATGGCAGGACGGCAGCGAGATTCCTTCCAGGAGGGTAATAATGTATAAAGATGTACTATGATTCTGTGAATAGTAAATGTTTTGCCCCCCCCCCCCCGCCCCCCATGAACCATGGACCTTGCCGTTGGTGGGGAGGCTTGCGTGCCTCAGCGATACAGATGGCCGTACCGTAGGTGCAACCACAACGGAGGGGTATCTGTTGACAGGCCAGACAAACGTGTGGTTCCTGAAGAGGGGCAGCAGCCTTTTCAGTAGTTGCAAGGGCAACAGTCTGGATGATTGACTGATCTGGCCTTGTAATATTAACCGAAACGGCTTTGCTGTGTTGGTACTGCGAACGGCTGAAAGCAAGGGGAAACTACAGCCGTAATTTTTCCCGAGGGCATGCAGCTTTACTGTATGATTAAATGATGATGGCGTCCTCTTGGGTAAAATATTCCGGAGGTAAAATAGTCCTCCATTCGGATCTCCGGGCGGGGACTACTCAAGAGGTCATCGTTATCAGGAGAAAGAAAACTGGCGTTCTACGGATCGGAGCGTGGAATGTCAGATCCCTTAATCGGGCAGGTAGGTTAGAAAACTTAAAAAGGGAAATGGATAGGTTAAAGTTAGATATAGTGGGAATTAGTGAAGTTCGGTGGCAGGAGGAACAAAACTTTTGGTCAGGTGAATACAGGGTTATAAATACAAAATCAAATAGGGGTAATGCAGGAGTAGCTTTAATAGTGAATAGGAAAATAGGAGTGCGGGTAAGCTACTACAAACAGCATAGTGACCGCATTATTGTGGCCAAGATAGACACGAAGCCCACGTCTACCACAGTAGTACAAGTTTATATGCCAACTAGCTCTGCGGATGATGAAGAAATTGATGAAATGTATGATGAGATAAAAGAAATTATTCAGGTAGTGAAGGGAGACGAAAATTTAATAGTCATGGGTGACTGGAATTCGAGAGTAGGAAAAGGGAGAGAAGGAAACATAGTAGGTGAATATGGATTGGGGGAAAGAAATGAAAGAGGAAGCCGTCTGGTAGAATTTTGCACAGAGCATAACTTAATCATAGCTAACACTTGGTTCAAGAATCATAAGAGAAGGTTGTATACATGGAAGAATCCCGGAGATACTAAAAGGTATCAGATAGATTATATAATGGTAAGACAGAGATTTAGGAACCAGGGGCAGATGTGGACTCTGACCGCAATCTATTGGTTATGAACTGTAGATTAAAATTGAAGAAACTCCAAAAAGGTGGGAATTTAAGGAGATGGAATCTGGACAAACTGATTAAACCAGAGGTTGTACAGAGGTTCAGGGAGAGCATAAGGGAACAATTGTCACAAATGGGGGAAAGAAATACAGTTAGTTAGGTTTAAGTAGTTCTAAATTCTAGGAGACTGATGGCCTCAGAAGTTAAGTCCCATAGTGCTCAGAGCCATTTGAACCATTTTTTTTTTTTTAATGCAGTCTTCCGGCATGCGCAAGGAGTATTCAGAGTTTCTAAGGGAACAAATGACGTTGTCATTCCGATAAATTCCTATTTCTTCCGATAATTTGGGTGCAATAACATGCGTAACGCAACATTTGGTAAATATCGGTGCCGGATACTGGCGATGTGCGGTTGAATGTATTTAAATAGCTTTTTCATGAGAAGCAATTTCTAGTTCGTTATCTGTCAAATATGAACATGTTTTAAGGAGGTTGATACAGTTTTTAACTTGCCTAAAGAAATAAACGTGCATAATATCTGCTGTAACAATAAAAATTAGTAAACAACCTATTAACATTGGAAATTCAATGAAAGATCAAGCAAATACACGTCTTCCATCATATTACCTTAAAATTGTAATATGTACGAAACAATATGACTAGTTTTGAAAGAAATATAAATAAAAAAAAATATGAGAGGGGCTCGATCCAGCTACCTACCGATTGCGGAGCTTGAACACTAATCACATGACTGCCGCCAGCTCGTGCTCAGGGTTGCAAAGCAGCTGTACATCATTGACGCGTATAACTTCTCTAGCGATTTTCTCGAAATCGCCTAAGTAGTATGCCTTACAACTAGCACATTATGTTACTCTAAAGGACTATTTAAAGTCTGAAGTAAATCCGTGATCCGAACGTCGTGGTCCACCCTTGCTAGTTTCGATGCGTAAGTAAAAATCTACTCCATCCTTCTACTTTCATCCATCTGGAAGATACAGCATTTGAAATCAAGAGTGAAAAACAGATAACAAGAAAGCGTCGTGCAAAATTGTAGAATACTGAGCGAAAGGAAATGCGAAAACGTATTCTCTAGTAATGTTTGTTCTGTTGTACAAAGAATCCGAATTTATCCCCCAGTTTCTTACTGTGGATGAGACGTCATTCCATCACTTTACAACAGAAACAATAGATCTGTCACGGCAATGGTTGGAAGCGGACGGTTTTCCACCAAAAATACCGGAGGGTATGGCATCTTGCAGCGGGACCATTCTTATTTGAAATGAACGTAAAAAAATAAACTATTCTGATGCTTCAGACAAGTATAGCTTGTCTGCAGTTTGCGTAACAAAGAACAGTGACTGCGTTAATGGCACACTATACTGTCTTAGCACTGAATAACTGACAGCTGTGGCTACTACTTGTGTGTCAAAAACGCGACTTACTGCAAAGCAGAGAAAATTATTAAATCCTGAATCCCTCATATAATTCGCTCATTATACGTAATTAACTGTACTTTGGTCTGCTTGCGATTTATCATCAACAGTTATGCATCAAGTAACTAGACACAGTACGCGTAATGACACACAAAATAGGTTCTAATTACAATACACATTCAAACACAGAAAATCTCTAAAACTCTTTTGTTGAGATTTGAGACAAATTTATTAATTACTGATTACATATGCTTGCAACGCCGATTAACTATACAGTATCTCCTACATCATACTAATTCATCAAACGGCAGACAACAATCAAACTGAAACGAAGAAGCACACAATTCGCACATTCACGTCAGCATAAATACATTTCAATTACACTTCAGAATCACAATATATAATGAATCCTAATTGGAGTAAGAATTTTCAATTAGTGGTCCAACACAATTCGTAATTTTAAATATAAACTAGTTGGTGTAACGTAGCTTGATTCTCGTTAATCTGTAGTTCTGTAGAGCAAATAAACTTGTAAGCATGTCTTTAATAACTGCTTCTTAAATTGAACACTTCGAACACTAGCAACAATGACTCATACGTACAACTGTCACGGACAAAGAAACTACTGTTAGGTAGGGACAAAATAATCTAGACAGAGCCGTAACAGAAACGCAGAAGCTTCTGGTGGTACCTTCAGTTTCATATACGACTGAACCCACATTCACTTAGTTATCTCTATTGCATCGTAATGCTGGTATAAATATTCTCTGGCCAAATTTCTGCTCTTAATTTTCTTAACAATAGTGAATGTGATATAAATTTTAACAGGCTGAATCAGTCGTGAATTTATGACATAATATTGGTGATGTGAGATTTTAACTGTTTCGTTGATACGGTGATGGTGGGATTACTGTTAATATATGGTGTGGGAGGGTTGGGTAAAGTTGTGGGCTGGTAGAGGATAGTATAAAAGAGACGCTGAATGTGTAAATAGGGAAGAACTAATGGAAAGATGGGTTGGGGCCTTTTTTTGGATGGATGACTTAGGGTCACTTGTGGCTGCTACATCTTGGAGATAGTTCCCTGGTATGAGATGGAGAGGTGATTATAGTGTACAGGGTTTGGAGATGAAAAGTAGATGGGACATTCGATGGAGGCGCGACTGTAAGACAGGATTCTTTAAGATGGGACAGATAACAAAATAATGGTAGTTGAATTTAAGGGACGATGAAGGATGAGTGGTATTCCTGATGTTGCTAGACGTTAAACAACTGCAAATGTTGGTACAGGATACGGAAGGAAGAAGGTGGTTGCATTTTGAAAGCAGTGTGTATGTCGATCTAGGACTTAATGAAACTTGGAAGTCGAATAGGTCCATTCAAAATCTGAATACGTGGGGAATAAGTTCAACGAAGGTCTTGTATGCCTGTTATGTATGTATGACTGTGGCCTGAATTTACCTCTAGATTCGTCCATTAAGTAGTTTTAATATCTTCTGTTCCTGTCACAAGAGCATTTATCCCCAGATGAGGTCTCCCTGCCAATGACGCCATATGATCATTTCATTTTTTACTGACGGAATTGCCTGACAAGTTTACGAGAGCCTGTCAAGACGAAGAGTCGCGGCAAATATCCATCGCTGTGTTTTTATCCCATCCCCCCCCCTTTTTCCCCCGCTCATTCCACCCAAAATACAACACATGCTGCCTCTTTGACCTATCAAATCTGTTCTCACTCTCGTCCTCTCTCGAAACACTTCAGTGACATCTTCTTCTTTTCTCGGATGAAGAAACCATTGCATGTCATTCATTTCCAGGATGGCGACGAGGTGATTTTTGAACCGTTCTCGCACTCGCAAAATGAATGTTTTTACAATCAAAGTCTCCTCCTAGTCATTCATAGTTGAGTAAAATGTTACAATGGAAGGTGAACCGTCACCAAGTTTCATGGCTGCAGCTTGAGTTTTCAAGGTGACAATACATCATGACAACCCTCGAAGATAGATGAAAGCAAGTAATTGAAGCTTAGGTACTGATGAGCCAAATTATTATGATCGCTGGCTTAATAGCTTGATGGTCCACCTGTTGTTGTTGTGGTCTTCAGTCCTGAGACTGGTTTGATGCAGCTCTCCATGCTACTCTATCCTGTGCAAGCTTCTTCATCTCCCAGTACCTACTGCAACCTACATCCTTCTGAATCTGCTTAGTGTATTCATCTCTTGGGCTCCCTCTACGATTTTTACCATCCACGCTGCCCTCCAACACTAAGTTGGTGATCCCTTGATGCCTCAGAATATGTCCTACCAACCGATCCCTTCTTCTAGTCAAGTTGTGTCACAAACTCCTCCCCAATTCTCTTCAATACCACCTCATTAGTTATGTGATCTATCCATCTAATCTTCAGCATTCTTCTGTAGCACCACGTTTCGAGAGCTTCTATTCTCTTCTTGTCCAAACTATTTATCGTTCATGTTTCACTTCCATACATGGCTACACTCCATACAAACACTTTCAGAAACGACTTTCTGACATTTAAATCTATACTCGATGTTAACCAATTTTTCTTCTTCAGAAACGCTTTCCTTGCCATTGCCAGTCTACATTTTATATCCTCTCTACTTCGACCGCCATCAGTTATTTTCCTCCCCAAATAGCAGAACTCATTTATTATTTTAAGTATCTCATTTCCTAATCTACTTCCCTGAGCATCACCCGGTTTAATTCGACTTCATTCCATTATCCTCGTTTTGCTTTTGTTGATGTTCATCTTATATCCTCCTTTCAAGACACTGTCCATTCCGTTCAACTGCTCTTCCATAACAGCTGCGATTCTAAGCCCCATAGACCTGACAAGTCCTTGATTGGTTTCCAGAGGCACACCGTCTGAGCAAATGTATCCGGACACCTGTTAGCGATGTGTTGGGCGGGTGCTGTTACAGTGGACATTAATGTGTGATATCTCCACATTTCGTCCTTATGATGGCTCTAACTCGGCTGGGTACACTTTCAATGAGCTATTTAAATGTCATTGGAGGAATGGCAGCATATTCTTCGTGATGATCGGAAACCGAATAAATTAGTGGTGTTGGATGCTGGGTCTGGAGCGAAGTCGACGTTCTAACCCATCCCAAAGATGTTCCGTTAGGATCATTCCGAGACTTTGGGCAGGCCAGTCCATTTCAGGGATGTTATTGCGCACATATCATTGTCTCAGATGTTGCTTTCTGACAGGATGAGTTGTCATGCTGATACAATTAATCACAGTCTCCGAACTGTTCCTCTAATGTACGCAGTACACAGTGCCGTAAAATGTGTTCATATCTTACCGCACTTTGGGTTTTGTTGAGAGAAGTAACGGGATCATATTCTAACGCTGCAAAACACCCTCGTTCCGTAACACCATCTCCTCCGTACTACATGTTGCCGCTGTAACCTATATGATGGCAGGTAACTTTCTTCAGTTATTCTCTAAAATCAAACCCTTCCATCGCATTACTACAAAGTATAGCGTGATTCATCACTCCAAATCACTGACTTGTAGCGTAGACTCCAAATCAATGATCTATAGTGTAGCTCTTTTCACCACATAAAACGTCGGTTAGCATTGACGAACAGACGAATGTGGCTTATGAGGACATGTTCGGCCATTGTATTCCACCTCTTCTAACTCCCTGTACACAGTCATTGTGCTAGCTGGACTGCTACTAGCACATTGGAGCTCACGAGTGATTTCTTCCGATGATTTAATGCGATTTTTTCCAATCACCCATCACAGTGTGCGATGGCCGCTGTCTGTCAGAACACGAGGTCTGCTGGTTTCGGTTTAGCTATGGTTCTTCCTTCGCATTTGCACTTCACAGTCACATCATCAAAAGTCGCCCCGAGCAGCTTTAGACTATTTGAAATGACCTTGATTGAGTTCTGTCAGTGCGTAGGTGGCATATTCCTTGACTTGCGCCATCGGGTATTGGGTTTCCGGGTTTCGCTTAATACGTCACGAGTCCACTATACACAGGAAGCGGCTACACGGGTAGCGGTGGCTGTGTGGAAGGAACTGGGCGGTTTTCTGGGTTAGAGTATCTTTGGAAACCATAGAAAGGGCGTCCGTCTAAATGGGGGCAGGTAAAACACAGTAAGGTAGATGTAGAAACGATCGGTATTGTAGTTGTCAATAGTCGTGGCTGTGTTGGAAAAGAACCAGAGCTCCAAGCCCTAATAGAAAGCACTGAAGCTCAAATTGTTATAGGTACGGAAAGCTGGATAAAGCCGGAAATAAGTTCAGCCGAATTTTTTCAAACGACCTTACAGTGTTCAGAAAGGATAGATAAATACAGCTGGTGGAGGAGTATTTACTGTTGTCAGTAGTAGTTTACCTTGTAGCGAAATCAGAGTACATAGTTCCTGCGAAATAGTATGCATAGAGGTTATACTTGACAATCGGACTAAACTAATAATTGGATTGTTTTACCGACCCCCCCCCCCTACCCCCTGACTCAGAAGGTATAGTTGCTGAACAGTTCAAATAAAACTTGAGTCTCATTTCAAATAGGTACCCCAATCACACAATTATAGTCGATGGTGACTTCAAACTACCCTCTACATGCTGGAAAAATTATACGTTTAAAGCCGGTGGCAGGCATAAAACGTCATCCGAAATTGTACTGAATGCTTTCTCAGAAAATTATTATGAACAGTTAGTACACGAGCCCACTCGAAGCGTAAATGGTTGCGAAAGCGTACTTGACCTCTTAGTGCCGCTCGCGGTGGCCGAGCGGTTCTAGACGCTTCAGTCCGGAACCGCGCGACTGCTGCTGTCGTAGGTTCGAATCCTGCCTCGGGCATGGATGTGTGTGATGTCCTTAGGTTAGTTAGGTTTGAGTAGTTCTAAGTTCTAGGGGACTGATGACCTCAGATGTTTTGACCTCTTAGCAACAAATAATCTTGGACAAATAGGGAGTATCATGACGCTTACAGAGATTAGCGACCACAAGTCAGTTGTTGTTAGGCTCAATACCGTAATACCCCCAACCATCAAAAAGAAACTCAAAGTACAACTACTTAAAAAAAAGTTGATATAAACGCTCTTAGCGCCTTTTTAAGAGACAGTCTCGACTCCTTCCGTTCTGATCATGTAAACGTAGAAAAGATATGAGATTATTTCAAAGAGATAGTATCGACGGCAATTGAGAGACATGTACCACATAAATTAATAAGTGATGGTACTGATCCCACATGGTACAAAAAACGGGTCAGATCGCTGTTGCAGAAGCAACGAAAAAAGCATACTAAAATTAAAAGCCCCCCCATGAACCATGGACCTTGCCGTTGGTGGGGAGGCTAGCGTGCCTCAGCGATAGAGATAGCCGTACCGTAGGTAGAACCAAAACGGAGGGGTATCTGTTGAGAGGCCAGACAAACGTGTGGTTCCTGAAGAGGGGCAGCAGCCTTTTCAGTAGTTGCAAGGGCAACAGTTTGGATGATTGACTGATCTGGCCTTGTAACAATAACCAAAACGGCCTTGCTGTGCTGGTACTGCGAACGGCTGAAAGCAAGGGGAAACTACGGCCGTAATTTTTCCCGAGGGCATGCAGCTTTACTGTATGATTAAATGATGATGGCGTCCTCTTGGGTAAAATATTCCGGAGGTAAAATAGTCCCCCATTCGGATCTCCGGGCGGGGACTACTCAAGAGGATGTCGTTATCAGGAGAAAGAAAACTGGCATTCTACGGATCGGAGCGTGGAATGTCAGATCCCTTAATCGGGCAGGTAGGTTAGAAAATTTAAAAAGGGAAATGGATAGGTTAAAGTTAGATATAGTGGGAATTAGTGAAGTTCGGTGGCAGGAGAAACAAGACTTCTGGTCAGGTGACTACAGGGTTATAAACACAAAGTCAAATAGGGGTAATCCAGGAGTAGGTTTAATAATGAATAGGAAAATAGGAATGAGGGTAAGCTACTACAAGCAGCATAGTGAACGCATTATTGTGGCCAAGATAGATACGAAGCCCACACCTACTACAGTAGTACAAGTTTATATGCCAACTAGCTCTGCAGATGACGAAGAAATTGAAGAAATGTATGATGAAATATAAGAAATTATTCAGCCAGTGAAGGGAGACGAAAATTTAATAGTCATTGGTGACTGGAATTCGAGTGTAGGAAAAGGGAGAGAAGGAAACGTAGTAGGTGAATATGGATTGGGGCTAAGAAATGAAAGAGGAAGCCGACTGGTAGAATTTTGCACAGAGCACAACTTAATCATAGCTAACACTTGGTTTAAGAATCAGGATAGAAGGTTGTATACATGGAAGAACTCTGGAGACACTAAAAGGTATCAGATAGATTATGTAATGGTAAGACAGAGATTTAGGAACCAGGTTTTAAATTGTAAGACATTTCCTGGGGTAGATGTGGACTCTGACCACAATCTATTGGTTATGACCTGTAGATTAAAACTGAAGAAACTGCAAAAAGGTGGGAACTTAAGGAGATGGGACCTGGATAAACTGAAAGAACCAGAGGTTGTACAGAGTTTCAGGGAGAGCATAAGGGAACAATTGACAGGAATGGGGGAAAGAAATACAGTAGAAGAAGAATGGGTAGCTTTGAGGGATGAAGTAGTGAAGGCAGCACAGGATCAAGTAGTTAAAAAGACGAGGGCTGGTAGAAATGGTGGTGGTGGTGGTTGTTGGGATGTTTAAGGGGGACTAAACAGCGAAGGTCATCAGTCCCCCAAGCTGGTAGAAATCCTTGGGTAACAGAAGAAATATTGAATTTAATTGATGAAAGGAGAAAATATAAAAATGCAGTAAATGAAGCAGGCAAAAAGGAATACAAACGTCTCAAAAATGAGATCGACAGCAAGTGCAAAATGGCTAAGCAGGGATGGCTAGAGGACAAATGTAAGGATGTAGAGGCGTGTCTCACTAGGGGTAAGATAGATACTGCCTACAGGAAAATTAAAGAGACTTTTGGAGATAAGAGAACCACTTGTATGAACATCAAGAGCTCAGATGGAAACCCAGTTCTAAGCAAAGAAGGGAAAGCAGAAAGGTCGAAGGAGTATATAGAAGGTCTATACAAGGGCGATGCACTTGAGGACAATATTATGGACATGGAAGAGGATGTAGATGAAGATGAAATGGGAGATACGATACTGCGTGAAGAGTTTGACAGAGCACTGAAAGACCTGAGTCGAAACAAGGCCCCCGGTGTAGACAACATTCCATTGGAACTACTGACGGCCTTGGGAGAGCCAGTCCTGACAAAACTCTACCATCTGGTGAGCAAGATGTATGAAACAGGCGAAATACCCTCAGACTTCAAGAAGAATATAATAATTCCAATCCCAAAGAAAGCAGGTGTTGACAGATGTGAAAATTACCGAACAATCAGTTTAATAAGCCACAGCTGCAAAATACTAACACGAATTCTTTACAGACGAATGGAAAAACTAGTAGAAGCCGACCTCGGGGAAGATCAGTTTGGATTCCGTAGAAATACTGGAACACGTGAGGCAATACTGACCTTACGACTTATCTTAGAAGAAAGATTAAGGAAAGGCAAACCTACGTTTCTAGCATTTGTAGACTTAGAGAAAGCTTGTTACAATGTTGAGTGGAATACTCTCTTTCAAATTCTAAAGGTGGCAGGGGTAAAATACAGGGAGCGAAAGGCTATTTACAATTTGTACAGAAACCAGATGGCAGTTATAAGAGTCGAGGGACATGAAAGGGAAGCAGTGGTTGGGAAGGGAGTAAGACAGGGTTGTAGCCTCTCCCCAATGTTATTCAATCTGTATATTGAGCAAGCAGTAAAGGAAACAAAAGAAAAATTCGGGGTAGGTATTAAAATCCATGGGGAAGAAATAAAAACTTTGAGGTTCGCCGATGACATTGTAATTCTGTCAGAGACAGCAAAGAACTTGGAAGAGCAGTTGAACGGAATGGATGGTGTCTTGAAGGGAGGATATAAGATGAACATCAACAAAAACAAAACGAGAATAATGGAATGTAGTCGAATTAAGTCGGGTGATGTTGAGGGTGTTAGATTAGGAAATGAGACACTTAAAGTAGTAAAGGAGTTTTGCTATTTGGGGAGCAAAAAACTGATGATGGTCGAAGTAGAGAGGATATAAAATGTAGACTGGCAGTGGCAAGGAAAGCGTTTCTGAAGAAGAGAAATTTGTTAACATCGAGTATAGATTTAAGTGTCAGGAAGTCATTTCTGAAAGTATTTGTATGGAGTGTAGCCATGTATGGAAGTGAAACATGGACGGTAAATAGTTTGGACAAGAAGAGAATAGAAGCTTTCGAAATGTGGTGCTGCAGAAGAATGCTGAAGATTAGATGGGTAGATCACATAACTAATGAGGAAGTATTGAATAGGATTGGGGAGAAGAGAAGTTTGTGGCACAACTTGACCAGAAGAAGGGATCGGTTGGTAGGACATGTTCTGAGGCATCAAGGGATCACCAATTTAGTATTGGAGGGCAGCGTGGAGGGTAAAAATCGTAGGGGGAGACCAAGAGATGAATACACTAAGCAGATTCAGAAGGATGTAGGTTGCAGTAGGTACTGGGAGATGAAGAAGCTTGCACAGGATAGAGTAGCATGGAGAGCTGCATCAAACCAGTCTCAGGACTGAAGACCACAACAACAACAAAATTAAAAGAACGCAAAATCCCCATTATTGGCAAAGTTTTGCAGAAGTTAGAAAGATAGCGCGTCCTTCAGTGCGAGATGTTTATATACACTCATGCTCATAAATTAAGGATAATACTGACACATGGTGAAACAACGCTCTGGTGGGTGGTTTGCGGGTTTAAGTCACCTCGAGATATGACCATGCGGTGCATCTGACCTGCGGTCGTCGCACGGTGACGCTGACAGCAGTCCACATATGCATAGGTGTGTTGGTGCATGTCACAGTACGGTGCAGCGAGTAAGGGTGCAGACGTTTTCAGACATGCTAATGGTGATTGTGTGTTCAAAATGGCTCAAAGAACACATATTGATGACGTCATGAGGAGTAGAATACTAGGGCGACTGGAGGCTGGTCAAACACAGCAGGTCGTAGCACGGGCCCTCCGTTTGCCACAAAGTGTGATTTCAACATTATGGCAACGATTCCAGCAACAGGAAACGTGTCCAAGCGCTACAGTACGGGACGTCCACAGTGTACAGCACCACAAGAAGACCGATATCTCACCATCAGTGCCTGCAGACGGCCACGGAGTACTGCAGGTAGCCTTGCTCGGGACCTTACCGCAGCCACTGGAACAGTTGTCCCCAGACACACAGTCTATAGACGACTGAACAGACATGGTTTATTCTCCCGGAGACCTGCAAGGTGCATTTCACTGACCTCTGGTCACAGGAGAGCCCGTAAAGCCTGGTGTCAAGAACACAGTACATGGTCATTGGAACAGTGGTCCCTGGTTATGTTCACGGACGAGTCCGGGTATAGTCTGAACAGTGATTCTCGCCGCGTTTTCATCTGGCATGAACTAGGAACCAGATACCAACCCCTTAATGTCTTTGTAAGAGACCTGTATGGAGGTCGTGGTTTGATGGTGTGCGGTGGGATTATCATTGGTGCACGTGCATCCTGCATGTCTTTGACACGGGAACTGTAACAGGTCAGTTGTATCGGGACGTCATTTTGCACCAGTATGTCCGCCTTTTCAGGGGTGCAGTGGATCCCACCTTCCTCCTGATGGATGATAACGCACGGCTCCACCGAACTGCCATCGTGGAGGAGTACCTTGAAACAGAAGTTATCAGGTAAATGTTGTGGCCTGCCTGTTCTCCAGACCTAAACCCCAGCGAGCACGTCTGGGATGCTCTCGGTCCACGTATCGCTGCACGTCTTCAAACCCCTACTACATTTCAGGAGCTCCGACAGGCACTGATGTAAGAATGAGATGCTATAGCCCAGAAGCTGCTCGACCACCTGATCCAGAGTATGCCAACCCGTTGTGCGGCCTGAGTACGTGTGCATGGTGATCATATCCCATATCGACGTCGGGGTACAGGCGCAGGAAACAGTGGCGTTTTGTAGCACATGTATTGTTGGACGGTTTTCTCAACCTATCACCAATACCGTGGACTTACAGGTCTGGGTCGTGTGTGTTTCCTATGTATCTATGCTATTAGCGCCAGTTTTGTGTAGTGCCACGTTGTGTGGCACCACATTTTGCAATTATCCTTAATTTATGAGCATAAGTGTGATTTCCACAACGAAACTATGTCCTGGAATCTGGCAGAAAACCCAAAGAGATTCTGGTCATTCATAAAGCACACCAGTGACAAGGCGCCATCAATACCTTCACTGCGCGATAAAGACGGTGAAGTCATTGATGACGGTGCCACAAAATCAATGTTATTAAACACTGTTTTCCGAAACTCCTTCACCAAAGAAGACGAAGTAAATACTCATGAATTCCCATCAAGAACAACTGCCAAGATGAGAACCATAGAAGAAGATATCCTCGGTGTGGCAAAGCAGCTTAAATCACTTAATAAAGGTGAGGCCTTCCCGTCCAGATTGCATACCAGTCAGGTTCCTTTCAGAGTATGCTGATACAATAGCTTCATATTTAGCAATTATATACTCCCGCTCACTCACAGAAAGATCCATACCTAAAGACTGGAAAATTGTTCAAGTCATACCAATACCCAAAACGGGAAATAGGAGTAATCCGATTAATTATTGGCCCATGACACTAACGTCGGTTAGCAGAAGTGTTTTGGAACATATACTGTGTTCGAACATTATGAATTACCTCGAAGAAAACGATTTATTGAATTATAGTCAGCACCGATTCAGAAAATATCGTTCTTCTGAAACACAACTACCTCTTTATACTCATGAAGTAATGAGTGCTATCGACAGAGGATGTCCAATTTATTCCATATTGTTAGATTTCCAGAAAGCTTTCGACACCGTTCCTCACACGCGTCTTCTAACCAAACTGCGTGCTTATGGAATATCACCTCAGTTGTGCGATTGGATTAGTGATTTCCTGTCAGGAAGTAATAGACGGAAAGTAATCGAGTAAAGCAGGGGTAATATCCGGTGTTCCCCAAGGAAATGTTATAGGCCCTCTGTTGTTCCTGATCTATATTAACGACCTAGGAGACAATCTGAGTTGTTTGCAGATGATGTCATTTACCGTCTCGCAAAATTGCAAAATCATTAGATGACCAAAACGAATTGCAAAATGATTTAGATACGATATCTGTATGGTGCGAAAAGTGGCAGTTGACCCTGTAGAGAGAAAAGTGTAAAGGTATTCAAATGAAACGAAAAGAAATCTGGTAATTTGGATTACGCGATAAGTCACACGAGCCTGAAGGCTGTAAATTCAACTAAACGCTTAGGAATTACAGTTACAAATAATCTAAATTGGAACGATCACATAGATAATATTGTGGGGTGCAGCAGGTCTACTAAAGAGACTGCTTATACCACATTTGTCCGCCCTATTCGGGAGTATTGCTGTGCGGTGTGGGATCCGCATCAAATGGGACTGACGAACGACATCAAAAAGCACAAAGAAGGGCAGCTCGTTTTGTATCATCGCGAAATGGCGGAGATAGTGCCACAGACATGATACGTGAATAGGAGTGGCAATTTGAAATAATTTGGCACGATATTTCTTAGAAGGGCATTTAACAACTGTGCCAATCAATGGAAAGCAGACTGATTGCATAAGCGCCAGAGGTGGACAAATATGTTATTGACTTGCTCAAATTGTGAAATCCCTTGCTAGTTGTTTTCTCCGTTCTCTCCATATTTTCACACAAAGATGCTGCTTCAAGATTACATTAGCCACAGTTCGTTAATTATGAAATAAATAGTTTTAGATTACTTCAGTAAGTTTTACTTTCATACATAAACGCATGCAAAGCATGATGACGAACAAAAAATGTTGGAAACGCGCCTCCATGCATTAAACTGAAACGAAATAAATATTGCGACTGGTCGCTGTACAAAACAATTTATTCATAAACGTCACGTTACGTACTTGTAGCCACTGTGACTACAGTTAATATTCTGAGAGCATGAAGAAGAGAGATTAGATGTCTATTGAGTAGTGCTTGTATAGGCACAGAAGGGATTTTCCTGCACATTCGGAAGTCAGTAGGGCTTCTTTGATGCGGATTACCTATACAAGATTACGGAGCTCATGACCGCAATCCACCGAGTTCAGACCAGGAAAATTTGGAGGTCAATACATCAACGTACCCAATCATGGTCCTGAACACTGTAGCACGATTCTGGTTAAGCTCTTGGGAGAAGCCATCACCTTAGGCGAAGTCATCAACGATTGCCGGATGCAGGTGGTCTACAATAGTGCTCACGTAGATCACGGCTGTCATGATGCTTCGATTGCTGCCACAGGTCTATGTAAGCTCAGGTGAATATCTCCCAGAGGGTGATACTGTCCCCGTAGGTTTGTGTCCGTGACGCGGTGCTTGCCTGTATGACGGCATATATGGTCAGAACCGACCCCCTGGTGTAACAAGGAACGTAATTCATTCGAACAGGAGACAACATTATCATTGATAGAAAACACAGTCACGATGGTCCCATGTCCATTGCAGTCGTCAATATGGGTGCATTTAGGGGTCGTCTTTTAGGTAGCCCCATGTTCAACTATTTGTGCTGAACAGTCTGTTCCGAAACAACTGCGTCTGCAGCAGCCCTGTAGTATCTCATCAGATCTGCTGCAGGTCGCCTTCTACCCCGCTTTGGAGAGTGACTAAGCCTCCAGCTTCCACGTTTTGTGATGCAATGTGGACGCCTTTGTCGCCTACTCATGGTTTCACCGTCCTTGCGTCACTTCCCGCAGACACTCTCGACAGTAGCAGCTGGACCGCTCGCCAGCTTCGCCGTTTCTGAAGTACTGGGCCATAACAAATCTGCCCTTTGCCAAAGGCGCTTATGACAGCGGATTTTCCCATCTGCTAGAATGATCCCCGATTTATCTCTGTTCCTTATCACGTCATGTGCCCACAAACTTGGCGGCATTCAGTTTCGCAGTAAGCGGTGGTCGTAATACACTCCTGGAAATTGAAATAAGAACACCGTGAATTCATTGTCCCAGGAAGGAGAAACTTTATTGACACATTCCTGGGGTCAGATACATCACATGATCACACTGACAGAACCACAGGCACATAGACACAGGCAACAGAGCATGCACAATGTCGGCACTAGTACAGTGTATATCCACCTTTCGCAGCAATGCAGGCTGCTATTCTCCCATGGAGACGATCGTAGAGATGCTGGATGTAGTCCTGTGGAACGGCTTGCCATGCCATTTCCACCTGGCGCCTCAGTTGGACCAGCGTTCGTGCTGGACGTGCAGACCGCGTGAGACGACGCTTCATCCAGTCCCAAACATGCTCAATGGGGGACAGATCCGGAGATCTTGCTGGCCAGGGTAGTTGACTTACACCTTCTAGAGCACGTTGGGTGGCACGGGATACATGCGGACGTGCATTGTCCTGTTGGAACAGCAAGTTCCCTTGCCGGTCTAGGAATGGTAGAACGATGGGTTCGATGACGGTTTGGATGTACCGTGCACTATTCAGTGTCCCCTCGACGATCACCAGTGGTGTACGGCCAGTGTAGGAGATCGCTCCCCACACCATGATGCCGGATGTTGGCCCTGTGTGCCTTGGTCGTATGCAGTCCTGATTGTGGCGCTCACCTGCACGGCGCCAAACACGCATACGACCATCATTGGCACCAAGGCAGAAGTGACTTTCATCGCTGAAGACGACATGTCTCCATTCGTCCCTCCATTCACGCCTGTAGCGACACCACTGGAGGCGGGCTGCACGATGTTGGGGCGTGAGCGGAAGACGGCCTAACGGTGTGCGGGACCGTAGCCCAGCTTCATGGAGACGGTTGCGAATGGTCCTCGCCGATACCCCAGGAGCAACAGTGTCCCTAATTTGCTGGGAAGTGGCGGTGCGGTCCCCTACGGCACTGCGTAGGATCCTACGGTCTTGGCGTGCATCCGTGCGTCACTGCGGTCCGGTCCCAGGTCGACGGGCACGTGCACCTTCCGCCGACCACAGGCGGCAACATCGATGTACTGTGGAGACCTCACGCCCCACGTGTTGAGCAATTCGGCGGTACGTCCACCCGGCCTCCCGCATGCCCACTATACGCCCTCGCTCAAAGTCCGTCAACTGCACATACGGTTCACGTCCACGCTGTCGCGGCATGCTACCAGTGTTAAAGACTGCGATGGAGCTCCGTATGCCACGGCAAACTGGCTGACACTGACGGCGGCGGTGCACAAATGCTGCGCAGCTAGCGCCATTCGACGGCCAACACCGCGGTTCCTGGTGTGTCCGCTGTGCCGTGCGTGTGATCATTGCTTGTACAGCCCTCTCGCAGTGTCCGGAGCAAGTATGGTGGGTCTGACACACCGGTGTCAATGTGTTCTTTTTTCCATTTCCAGGAGTGTATTTTGGCTCATTAGTGTACAGGAAGCTCTTCAACATTAATTGTTTAATTACTGCGTCTTTATTTATATAATTATCTCAGTGCCAGCTGATGCTCTCGCGTAAATTATATGTCCTGCACAATCCGTTTTTTTCTTTAATGGAATTTTTATGTTGTTCACAAATTGAGACACCTTCTAAACTATTCACGGTACTTATGGACAGACAAGCATGGTCTTTCCAGAATGTACTACTGACCAAAAGCGATTAAAAATCGTTCAAATGGCTCTGAGCACTATGGGACTTAACTTCTGAGGTCATCAGTCCCCTAGAACTTAGAACTACTTAAACCTAACTAACCTGAGGACATCACAAATATCCATGCCCGAGGCATGATTCGAACCTGCGACCATAGCGGTCACGCGGTTCAAAGCAATTCATGTTGCTAGAGTCGTTTATTTCTTTAATTCTGCCTTTCGACTTCTTGTCGTGATAATTCAATAGAAACTTTCATTCCCCAAAACATTTCTTTATTTCTAACCACTAAGTGGAACTCCATATATATAACTTTTAAAATATATTGATAATACTAAATATTTTCCCAAAAATTTTCATCCCCTATTTCACTCCCTTAGGCAACGAATTTTGAAAAACACTCAAAGACATATTTTTTATTAACAATCGAGACGCCAAGTACAAATTTTCTGAGGTTTAGCTTAAAAAATTCAATCGTAATGACATAAAATTTTCGTTCCCTGTTTGACATCCCTAGGGGCTGAATATCCAAAAACAATAAACACGTGCCTTTTTTTCATTTATAACCTGAAAGTGAAATATCAATTTTCATAGATGTAGCTTTGAAAATGTTTTAGTAGTTCTTTGATAATAATTTGTTTAGAAAAAACTTCCACCCACAATTTTGTCCCCATAACGGTTACATTGTCAGAAAGGAAGAAACTTCCATTTATTTCTGACTGGGAAACCAAATACCAATCATAGTAGTCTTAATAGCGACATATTTTCAAAAAACATTTCAACCCCTATTTGACCCACGTAGGGTTGCAATTTCGGAAAATGCCTCCCTAAACGATGCCTCTCCAAATTTCAAGTTTCTATCCTTAGTAGACTGGGCTGGACGATGATGAGCCAGTCACTGAGTCGGTCGGGACACATCCTTTTATACATTGAAGTGCCAAAGAAACTCGTATAGGCATAAGTATTCAAATACAGAGATAGGTAAACAGGCAGAATACGGCGCTGCGGTCGGCAACGCCTATATAAGATAGCAAGCGTCTGGCGCAGTTGTTAGATCTGTTGCTGCTGCTACAATGGCACGATATCAATATTTAAGTAAGTTTGAACATGGTATTATAGTCGAGGCACGAGCGATGGGACACAGCGTCTCCGAGGCAGCGATGAAGTGGGGATTTTTCCATATCAGGAATCCGGCAAAACATCAAATATCCGACATCGCTGAGATCGAAAAATGGATCCTGCAAGAACGGGACCAACGACGACTGAAGAGAGTCGTTCAACGTGACTGAAGTGACACCCTGCAGATTTCAATGCTGGGCCATCAACAAGTATCAGCGTGCGAACCATTCAACGAAACATCATCGATATGAAACTTCCTGGCAGATTAAAACCGTGTGCCGGACCGAGACTCGAACTCGGGACCTTTGCCTTTCGCGGGCAAGTGCTCTACCATCTGAGTTACCCAAGCACGACGCACGCCCCGTCCTCACAGCTTCACATCTGGCAGTACCTCGTCTCCTACCTTCCAAAGTTTACAGAAGCTCTCCTGAAAAAAATCCTCCAGGCTGTGGCTAAGCCATGTCTCCGCAATATCCTTTCTTTCAGGAGTGCTAGTTCTACAAGGTTCGCAGGAGAGTTTCTGTTAAGTTTGGAAGGTAGGAGACGAGGTATTGGCAGATGTGAAGCAGTGAGGACGGGGCGTGGGTCGTGCATGGGTAGCTCAGATGGTAGAGCACTTGCCCGCGAAAGGCAAAGGTCCCGAGTTCGAGTCTCGGGCCATCACACAGTTTTAATCTGCCAGGAAGTTTCATATCGGCGCACACTCCGCTGCAGAGTGAAAGTCTCATTCTGGAATCATCGAAATGGGCATTCGGAGCCGAAGGCTCACTCCTGTACCCTTGATGACTACACGACACAAAGCGTTATGCATTGTCTGGGCCCCTCAACACCGACATTGAACTGTTGATGACTTGAAACATGTTGCCTGGTCGGACGAGTCTCGTTTCAAATTTTATCGATCGGGTGGACGTTTACGGATATGGAGACAACCTCATAAATGCATGGACCCTGCATGTCAACAGGGGACTGTTGAAGCTGGTGGAGGCTCTGTAACTGTGTGGGGCGTGTGCAGTTGGGATCCTTGATTCGTCTAGATACGACTGTGAAAGGTGACACGTAAGTAAGCATCGGCCTGATCATCTGCATCCATTCATGTCCCCTGTGCTTTCCGACGGACTTGAGCAATTTCAGCACGACAACGTGACTCCCCATACGTCCAGAATTGCAACAGAGTGGCTCCAGGAACACTCTTCTGAGTTTTAAGACTTCCGCAGGCCACATAACTCTCCAGACATGAACATTATTGAGCGTACCTGGGATGCCTTGAAATAGAGCTGTTCAGAAGAGATCTCCGCCCCATCTCACTCTTACGGATTTATGGACAGCCGTGCAGAATTCGTGGTTTCAGTTCCCTCCAGCACCACTTCAGACATTAGTCGACTCTATGACACGTCGTGTTGTGGCATTTCTGCGTGCTGGTGGCTTCCCTACACGATATTACGAGGGTTACTCCAAAAGAAATGCACACTATTTTTTTTAATCCATCTTTTATTCTACATGTTTGAAAGTCTTACAGTGTGTAGATACATCCTTTAAGAACAATATTTTCATTTCTGCACATAATTTCTATCCCTTTCAACTGCATTACGCCATCTTGGAACCAGCGCCTGTATACCCTCATGGTAAAATTCTGGACCAACCTGTTGGTGCCACTGATTGACAGCGTGCACAAGGGAGTCATCATCTTCAAACCTTGTTCCATGAAGAAAGTTTTTCAGTTTCCCAAAGAGATGATAGTCACATGGAGCCAGGTCAGGACTGTAAGGCGGGTGTTTCAGTGTTGTCCATCCGGGTTTTGTGATCGCTTTCATGGTTTTTGACTGACATGTGGCCATGCATTGTCGTGCAACAGCAAAACATCCTGCTTTTGCCGATGTGGTCGAACACGACTCAGTCGAGCTTGAAGTTTCTTCAGTGTCGTCACATATGCATCAGAATTTATGGTGGTTCCACTTGGCATAATGTCCACAAGCAAGAGTCCTTCGGAATCGAAAAACACCATAGCAATAACTTTTCCAGCAGAAGATGCGGTTTTGAATTTTTTTTTCTTGGGTGAATTTGCATGTTGCCACTCCATTGATTGCCTCTTCTAGGCGCTACAGTCTGGAACCGCGCGACCGCTACAGTCGCAGGTTTGAATCCTGCCTCGGGCATGGATGCGTCTGATGTCCTTAGGTTACTTAGGTTTAAGTAGTTCTAAGTTGTTGTGTACGTAGTTCCGCGTAGTCAGCGCGTACACAACTTTCGCAATAGAGCGCGCCCCACTAAGCACAACAGTGCAGGCGCAGCGCTCGTCGGTCTCCGCACTACGAGATGGCGCTGTTTTAGAGACGGACCAAATTCTGCTTCCGCCGATCCGCGTATTAATATGTAATGCAGCCAATGAGCTTGCTGCTAACGTAGAACCTTTTCTCCTCGCGGATCACACTCGCGCAGTGATACCTGAACGCGTGAGGTATTATAACGAGTGTACAGACCTCCGATTAGTCAGTCTGCATTTGTCTGCACCAGTCTGCATTAGTCTGTACCAGTCTGTACTAGTTCTGCATTTGTCTGTACCAGTCTATCGTCAAGTTTCAGTCTGCGCCTAATAAGATTACCATATTCCTGTACATAGCCATGAAGATAAATGAATAGACACTTTGTCAAGTATCAGAGATATGTGAGAATAAGATTAACGTACCAAGACCAAAGCAACTTCATATTGTCAATTGTAAACAGCACCCAGAATCAAGTTACGAAATATCTATGATTGTTATTATTTTAATAAATGTGTGTGAAAATTAATCAAGTTCTGTTTAAAGTTGGTCACCGTCAATCTGCTCCTCTATGCGTGCAAGTGGCATTTCTATCGTCTGACCTAACGGAAGAAGATAAACACGCCACGATAAGACCACAGACATATTGCTGACACTCGCCTACTTCGTTAGAGCGACAAGTCAAATAATCTGATGGTGTGTGTACCGAAGGTCTTACAGTACGCACACCACATAAGTCTAGGGGACTGATGACCTCAGAAGTTAAGTCCCATAGTGCTCAGAGCCATTTGAACCATTTGATTGCCTCTTCGTCTCTGGTGAAAAATGACGGAGCCATGTTTCATCACTCGTAACAATTCTTCCAAGAAATTCATCTCCACCATTCTCATACTGTTCCAAAAGTTCGCTGCATACCGTTTTTCTTGTGTCTTTGTGAGCCACTGTCAACATCCTGGGAACCCACCTGGCACAAACCTTTTTTAACGCCAACACGTTCAGTATTCTGCAGACACTTCCTTCCCCTATCCCAACGTAGCATGACAATTCGTTCACTGTGATGCGTCTGTCAGCAGTCACCAATCCGTTAACTCTCTGCACATTGTCTGGAGTGTGTGCGGTACGAGGCCTGCCGCTGCGAGGACAATCCTCTTTATTGCCGTGCCCGCTTTCATCGCGTAACCAGCTTGCCCACCGACTAACTGTACCGTGGATGTTTCCCACCGTCTCGTTTTCACAGCACAGGAATTCTATGACAGCACGTTGCTTCTGACGAACGTCAAGTGTAGCAGCCATCGTGAAGACATGCTGTGACGGTGCCACTCACGGGAACAGGTTGAACTAAGTTTGAAAAGAAGCGGGAAGGACGTATCTACACACTGTAAAACTTTCACACATGCAGAATGAAAACTGTATTTTTACAAAAATAGTGTGCATTTCTTTTGGAGTGATCCTCGAATTAACTGTTGCGCAGATTTGTGTGGAGTTGGACTTCTGCTGAGGATTGTAAGAGCATGGTCTTATTTTTAAATAACCTATATTTGTCACTCATAGCAACATCAAGGGAAATCTGTTCCAAAGCTAAAATCAGAAATAAACATTATTGTTCCCATGAATACTCACTCCTGAAATTGGGCACAACAAAATAATAACAAAACTTATTCTGAGCAGATCCAGATATTGGTAAACAATGCTCTTACTCAATCAAAGTGACATTACAAGTGGACACCACTCAAGCAACAAATATCGGAACCTCAGCCCGTACTACTGGCCGGTTATAATTACAGTGCAGCTACTCACGGAGGTCCAGTGCGGACTTTAACTATCGTATGGCGGCGAAAATTGGTAGATATGCTCAAGCGTTCATATGGAACCGGTTTACGCCGAAAAAGAAATTAGACTATATTTTGGCCACCAGGTTCAAATCTGGCACTATCCAACATATCGTCGACGTCTCTGGTGCTGATATCGAACAAACTGTGTGAGCGGCGGTTGATAATAAAATCAACAGTATTGCTGTCTCAGTTGTTTGATCTTTTATGCCCACATCCCGTTCCTAATCCATTACATATGGAAACTTTTTTTTTTTACTTTTTGCATCCACAACCCCAGTTTATCGCCTCGTAGACAAAATTTCAACTAATTTCTAGCGTAAATTAGTTCAGCATTAACACTTCAGAATATCTACCGAGTTTCGCTGCCGCACGATAATTACAGCTCACTTTGGACCTCTGTGAGTAGCTACACTTCAATTTCAACCACCCATTAGCTTTACACACTGAACCCCATATCACACGAAATCACACCACACAACTGAGACTAGCAACTGTCACAAAATCAGTCACCATCGATTACCCAACCAATGTTAACGGACAACACAACTACGTAGAACTATCTGAAATACAGACAAAAGAGACCAGAAAACTGTATTTTTACAAAAATAGTGTGAATTTCTTTTGGAGTAACCCTCGTAGTCAAGTGCACCATTTCTTTTGCTCTTCACTGTATGTATTGTCCCTGCACTCGAACCTGAACTCAAATTTCAAAATCTGTAAACGAGTAGAGCACAGTGCTGAGGCGGGCAGCTCGGCGGCAGTATCCTGGAGCGCGTCCGCGGTCAGCGCCCCCCGCGGTCTCGCAGCACCGCGGCCGGGATGCGCCGCACGCGGAGCCGCGCCGCACGTCGCCGCCTATCGCCATTGTCCACGGCGGCGGGGCCGGCAAGTGGCAGGTTTATTAGGGCTGCGGCGCAATTTACACTGCACACCTGGGCCTGCCGCAGCCTGTAATCTCGCCGTAATCGGCGGCATTACGGGGACGCGCCGCCATTGTGCACCGCCGAGGTAGCTGTAATTCCCAGCTCCAGCGGCGAGTGCCATGCGCGCCGGTGACACTGGAACAATCTTTCCCTCTGTCTCTATTCCCCCCCCCCTCCCCCTCTCTCTCTCTCTCTGTTTCTGCTCGTCCCCTACCTCCCACTCCCTGTACGTCTCTCTCCCGATTCAGATTGCCACACGGGCAGTCGCGTCTGCACTTAGCCGGAGCACGCTCGAATTGCAGCGAGTAATTCTCGCCGGCGTCTCTCAAAGCGGGACGTGTCAGCGCCGCCGTGGCCGAAGTCCGCCCCTGAGCTGCGCGGCCAATTTTTTAATGCGGGCTAACTGCCACGTACCGGCCGATTGATATGTAATTTAGAAATGGCGCGCTTTACTTCCCAGTTCGGCGGTTACAGTAAGGGAAACTTCACTGCCTCTCGGTCCGACCGCCCGCGGCTGGTTTTCTCCGGGCGACAGTCGCCTCCGACGTTGGAGAGTTCCGGCGCCGTCTGGCGTTACCAGTCGGCCCCGGTGCACAACTTTTACCTGAGAATCTGACTTCTAAAATACCATGCTCAACGAATTTTCTGTTTAAATACATCCTGTCACAAGAAATAGGTAAATAAAACTACACCAGATACAAAAACATTTTATAATAAATTTATTCCATGCCAGTTTTGTCCGAAAAACTTTCACCAAAATCGTTATCAGAGGTTGGGCTTTTTCGTCCACTCCGTCTCCTTTAAAACAAGTCAAGTAGTCTCTCCACTGTTGTTCCTTACGATCTTATACTACTTGATTTACATTATCGCATAAAACGTTTGACACTGTTCTTTTTTTTAATTTCGTAATTATTCCGACCGGTTACGGGTTTAAACCGTCATCCAGGGGCTATCCAAAGTCAGACAGAGAAAAAACAAAATCTTACAACATATTTAATCCAAAAACATATCTGTTAAACCATACGTAATTTCATACTTACAAAATATAAGTAAAAAAAGGTCTTGTAATATCTCTTTATATTCTACTAATTATCCCTGCACAATTCTATGAGTGAATTACGTTTCCTACTTGATCATCTATACACTCGCAGAATCGATGCGCAAAGTAGTACAGTACTATTACTATTCCATGAGCGCATAATTACTCTTTGTAATATTCTCTCTGGTGTGTTGAGAGGACTTCTAGGATCTTCTCCGTCCCGAATAGCCGCATTGAATAATTGTAATTTTGCTATCGAGATTACTGGAAGATGCCGAATAGCCGCATTGAATAATTGTAATTTTGCTATCGAGATTACTGGAAGAAAGAGATTGATAATATATTGTATGCTACTCAAGAAAATATATACTGAGCATTTACATCAAAGGTGTGTAAGGAATTTCATTATATATGTATTCTCTAATTGGAAATTTGCACGGAGGTGTCGTTTCGTTGGTAATCAGAAGGGAACTTCCGATGAATTGGAAACGAACCTGCAATTATTAGATCCAAGAACGCCATTATTTCATCGGATAATTAAACTCTATCAAAGCAAACTTTCCGCTGATCTGAAGTTTCCCGACTGACTACGCAACGCAAGAAACCAAAACATTTTATTTACACAGGATTGCAGATCGCTTCGAATCATCGAGACTGCGGACAAGGAGAGTCATCGTCCGATTTTGATTAAAGCTTAATTATAACTTTCTTGAGCGAATGTGATGAATGTGATATGGCTGCTTATGAATGAGATCATTAATAAAATACTAATAACTAACTTTCGTCCTCACCAGCAACCAGTATAAACACAATATTAATTAAAATTATAGTCTCACGTATCTTACATCGTACAAATTCGCCATTCTTATTGAAAATCACAGCTGTAATGTACGACATAATATCATAGTATCCAACACAATGATATGGCCCATTCAGTGGCAAGAGACAAACTGAACGTTATAAATTCTGGTGGAACCCAAAGAATTCTACACGATGCAATACCAACGAAGCCACGTGCCAAAGATACTCCTATGGCAGTCATTATATCTATTGCTATAAATTCTACGAAAAACTTTAACACAGAAACATGAAGCCACATGCAGATATTTATGCCATATAACGAAGTTTATTTAATTTTTTGTGTACAATGTCTAGGACAGCCGTTTTCACAAATTTAATATGCTTTTAAAGTGTTTCCAATCGCTGGAAAGGTTACAGTGGTAGTTGTCGAGACTGATATACGTTCATTGATTTGAACCCTTTGATCTTTGTGGTGGGTCAGGAGTGATAATTAAAGCTTTATCTTTGTGTTTCATGATTAGAATTGAGCATGTTATTTCATCTTTCAAATGATGTAATGAAGGTTGTACGGTCTACTAATTGTGATTTGCATTTTGACTCCTATCTATTAATAGTGTTACTGCCTAGGCACATATATTTCTTCAGTACGTCTGTCATGTCAGACAAGTAATAAATTTTCGTGGATACTAGAGTAATAATATTATGAACAGTGAGACCTACAGATGAGACAGACAACTTGAGAATACTCTACCAATGTAACTGAAGTGTAAATACATATTTCTTAATGTTTGTCTCCGTTATTCTTCCATAATTCGCTTAGATATATTAGAAATTCACACTAACTGACTAAATAATAAAAGTTATAACATGTATTACACTTTTCAATACATGTTGATGTTCCTTCATCACGTGGAAGACTTGTCAATTTTCTTTTTGTCTTCAAAGAATTAGAGATATCAAAAAAATGGTTCAAATGGCTCTGAGCACTATGGGACTCAACTGCTGTGGTCATAAGTCCCCTAGAACTTAGAACTACTTAAACCTAACTAACCTAAGGACAGCACACAACACCCAGCCATCACGAGGCAGAGAAAATCCCTGACCCCGCCGGGAATCGAACCCGGGAGCCCGGGCGTGGGAAACGAGAACGCTACCGCACGACCACGAGATGCGGGCTTTAGAGATATCGGCAATGTTTTTCCTGGTTCGTTTGTTTTTCAGGTTGATTCATCTATGGTAAATTTAATGTAGCGCATAACTCACTATGTTATTGTAGAGTAGAAAACGACATCCATTTATATGGATGCTGGCAATAAGAAATGCACATAACATAATTTTCATGATAGTATTTTCCTGTAATTAATAATTGTACATGTTAGAGAAGAACATCATGTGTAGATTGCGTCCAGTTTTCGAGAGGTTCATACACTGTACTGAACCTTGTTTTAGTTTGTATTTCATCCATTCCTTGCATGGAGTATCTTAATGCATCACACGCATAGAACAAGTTGTTTCATGATTGTAAAATGAATGTAATTTACATTACAGACATGAAAACTTTATGGTGTACATTTACACTGTGGTGTACTTTAAAAGCCTATTGTACATATTAGAACGACTGTACCATTCCTTGTATAAAAAAATTTAGTTATGTGGCGTAAACGTCCATATGGAGGTTCATGTTCCTGTCTAAACGTTTCTCGTAGAATCTGCCGCAATCGATGTGATGGCCATAGGAGCTGATGCCATAGGAGTATCTTTGCCACGTCACGTGGCTTCTTCGGTATGGTTTCATATAGGATGGATTTGGTTCCACCACAAGTTACAGAGTTCAATTTGTCTTTTCACACTGAATGGGGCGCATCATTGAGGTGGATGCTGTGATATTCTGTTGTGCACTACAGCTGTGATTTTAATAAGGGTGGCTATCTCGTTTTGTATCTTGTATGACATGTGAGACATTTCTTTTTATTATTTTTATTTCGTTAGTGTCAGATTACGTTTGGTTTGCAACAAGCGTTTTTGGATTTTGTACGTTTCTACTTTCTGTTTTTTTTTCTGTATTTGACGTTGTAACGCTTCCTGGATGGTGGTTCAAGACCGAGACCGATCAGAATAAATACGAATTTAAAAACAACACTGTGTCTTACATTTTATACGATATGTTTCGGCTGTTGATTGTAACCTAAAAAATAATGTTTCATTTTCAGTGCTTTGTTCTTTTAACGACTCTTCCCTGTGGCATACTTTCTATATGTTCATCTTAACTAAAATAATTTTATTGTGTCATTTATGTTTTGCATATTCAGTTCAACTCAAATGCCATGACTTCAAGTAGTATTGTCGGTGGGGATTCCAGCACACTTTGTTTATATAGTGCATTTTGGCCTACTTTCTTTACACTTAGTGATGAAGTCATTGGTTCTTTTTTCAGGCCGTATACATTAGTACTGTAGGTGGCGAGACGAGAGCACTAGACTCACACAGCGCCTTGTCCTTCTCATGGAGTGGTCACGTCTACTCATTACAAGAGAACGCCATCATCATCACTAAGTGACTAACCCTATTCCCCTTTCCATCCCTCCTCGTCCCTTCCCTTTCGACCATCACCCTCCTAACCTCCCCCCCCCCCCCTCCCGTACCTCTTCCCTCCCCTCACCTTACCGGCCAATCACAGTGCTCAGTTAAAACGACACACACAATTTACGGAGTTGTGGTGAAATTTACTTGATTATTTTAACATGATACGAACTTTCAGAGCAGTTGGATGGTTTTGATACATGGTGATTGGCCTTTTTCATTATTATGGCCAAAATGGTTCAAATGGCTCTGAGCACTAAGGGACTTGACAGCTGAGTCATCAAATGGTTCAAATGGCTCTGAGCACTATGGGACTCAACTGCTGAGGTCATTAGTCCCCTAGAACTTAGAACTAGTTAAACCTAACTAACCTAAGGACATCACAAACATCCATGCCCGAGGCAGGATTCGAACCTGCGACCGTAGCGGTCTTGCGGTTCCAGACTGCAGCGCCTTTAACCGCACGGCCACTTCGGCCGGCACTGAGTCATCAGTCCCCTAGAACTTAGAACTACTTAAACCTAACTAACCTAAGGACATCACACACATCCATGCCCAAGATTACTGTGGCCATTAAAATACTAAGCTGAGTTTGGTTCTGATGGACAGGGGAGAGGATGTGGGGGGGGGGGGGGGGGAAGTAAGCTGGCAGGGGTGGGGGAAAGGAGGGAGAAATGAGGGTGGGGCTTCTCACTTGATGATGGTGATGGTAACGTCATCAGGGGCGTGGCTTCGTCACAAAATATAAATAAAGAGGGCCAGAAAATATAACATGAACAAAGTGTGCTGAGATCTCCACATTCGGTATTACAATCTCCTTTTTACCAATTAAAGTACATTCACCCACGTATGTAAAGAAGTTTATTTTACATGATTCTATCTTTTTTTTCATGAACAATTGCAAGCCCCAATCCGTAGCACGAAGAAGTCTCTGAAGGTTACCCCGACCTTTGGGCGTAGAAAGACACGCTGATTTCTTCACTGTAACGCGCGTGCGGCCCATAGCTTCTAAGGGCATAACAGATCTGTTATTGCTCAATCTCGTGTGGCTAGAATCCGACTGTACCTCTAAGAAGAAAAGTAATCGCTGACAGTACGAAAGATGTAATGTGACTAGTTAGCAGGCTGGGGTCTCGTTCGTTATCGGAATTAACCAGGCAAATCGCTCCACCAACTAAGAACGGCCATGCGTCATCACCCACAGAATCAAGAAAGAGCTATTAATCTGTCAGACCTGTCGGTGTCCGGGCCTGGTGAGGTTTCCCGTGTTGAGTCAAATTAAGCCGCGGGCTCCACTCCTGGTGGTGCCCTTCCGTCAATTCCTTTAAGTTTCATCTTTGCAGTTTCCGCAATCACAGAACGGTGCATGTGTAGCTATACAATATAGAACTTCTTTGGCGACAATAGTCAGTAAATGTCTGAAGACGGCCTTGTAAGCCGAAAACCGGTTAACACAATCAATGAATACTGCAGAACGAAAGCAAACTAGTGCTTTTCATTTGATATCTTTGTCACTCAGAAATAGTTAAACAGGTCTGACTTATTTTCTGTTTCATTATTTGGCCAGTATGTTGTATTGCAACCGAAATATTCAATTGAATTACCTTGCTCTGTGATCTGATTATCAGTTTCTATCTTAAATTGCGTGGGCTGCTGTCCTAAAATGAAATTTATTTTGTCTTCATAGTAGAGATGTTGACGTGGTACTCCCTGGCTTTTTTACTTAAACCAAAAACAGCTTGTTGCAGGTCATTTTTAATTATCATCAGAAAAAGTATACTAACATCCACATTAATTTTAAAATGTTCTACTGTCTGCACTGAAGTTTTCGTTAGGATATCGATATGGAGGGTGTTAAAGAAACAGTAATCCATGTTTTGAGGGGTGGTAGCATGGCCTAACACAAGAAAAAATATCCAGTAAAATTGGGCTCTAAAATGCATACCTTATTATCTATAAGCACCTTACCATCTTTCCTACTGCGAAACGCATCTTTTCTACTGCAACTCCTTTGGTATTACGAACGACGTACAGAATGCAGTACACAAATGAGTAAACAAAAGAAAACAAATTCTTTTGTTACTGTGAAACATCAGAGCTTCTAATGTAATACGCTTGCTATTACATGCTACCTGCCACAATTAAAGATCATGACTGTCGTTTCCCGTGTGGAATAGAAGGATTCCATTATGTTGGTAAGTGCAAAGGTACAGCTACACCGTGAAAAAGTTTCACAAACTTATCAAAACACACACTGGATGCATTAGAACCAATGCATGCGCTGGACTTACTCAGGACTGTGAATTAGTTTACAGTAACAACTGTTTACTGCATGCTGTGTCCCTGGACAGTAACAGAGAGATGTGTCCTCATATGTTCACTGCATGGACATTTTTTTCTTGTGTCTTCTTTTTACCATACTATCAACTTTCAAAATGTGATATACTGGGTGACTGGGTACATCCTTGTCTAACTTCTTGGTTTATTTCAGCCAAATTATGTCTGCTGTCTGCTATTTTTACTTGTATTTTGTTGTTCATTTATAAACTCTGTACAGCTCCCTTTCTTAAGTGGAGGAAACATTTGTTTAGAAGATTTTTGTTACCCTCCAGTCACGAGCACTGTTTGGAGATAAATCGAGTGTTCTTTCAAGGCAGTTCATTTTATAGAGAAAACTACTACTGAGGATGAAATAAGTCATATTTTTAAGAAATATTACAGGCACTATGCCTATTGGAGCTAATATTTCTATTTTAATCAGTAAATCTGGCACAAATTTCTAACACGTCCATCTAGTCACTATGTGATATATATGCTAAAACAATAGAGATAACGAAAGCAGACTGGCTTGGACGAAGAAAGCTTTCTTAAACAAACTACAGGAAATCAGGTACTGAACCATCCGACAAACATAAACCAATCTGTCGAAGATAATACCAGCGAGCGCTTTGACAAAGCCGACATCTACTGGACGCCATGTCTCGTAATATCACCAGTACATCTTAAAGTGGAAGTCATTGTTATGGTCAGCAGCCCTAATGTTCGATTGACGCACTTCTCTGGTCTTATCGCTTGTCAGCTACAGTCTGTCTTCAAAGTGAAGAACGAACAGGCAAGTCATCTCTCTCTTTATCCCACTAAGCTACAAACAGGGCCTACAGTCTGTTGCACAAGGTTTTACTGCCACTACCGCGGACCACCTACAAAATCAGTCACGACACGGTGCACATACACTCTTGAGGAATGTTTCCTTCCCACAAAATGCCTTAACTCTATACAGAATAGAGAATGAGTAACTGATACAGCAAACGAAAGAAACAGGCACGAACAAAATCGACGTAAATCACCACACGCTGCACTGCTCTACTAGACGGAAAATTGACTTAGTCGTCCTGAATGGCAGTTGTAGCGTTCTTCCAGGAAAAGTCACTTCCGACACAGCAAGTGGTACTCGCTCTCCAGTTTGCAGACTATGCGCTCGATCAAGAAAACGCTTGTGACAATGTAAAATTGTAAAATGTTGCAAGATGTTCAAATGATCAATGTAGTCATCTGCGACGGAGAGGGAGGGGGGACAAGACGCGCACTTGTCCCCCCCCCCCCAGCAATATATCTGCGTTGCTTCAGTTCATCATAGAATTCTTCCGCACCTCTGGCAATGATTGTCTGCAATGCTACTGGATCGCAGACTCGGCATTGCCGAGAGCGATGAAGAATGCTGTGGCTTTGGCAGTCACTGTGAAGGGTGAGTTTGCTAAATGCGAACAAACTACAGGAAACGGTCCCCGAGAGCATACAACTTGACAATATGGGCAGTCACAGCCGTTGTTCATGATTTATTCACGACCAGTTTCGCTGCTTTACAGCAGCATCTCCAAGAGGTTCTACATGGAAAGGAAAGCGTTCTTGTAATCTATATACTATAAGATTGGTTAAGAACAGCCACTAAAGGAAAACCTAAATAAAAGTACTTACAGTGGTGTACGTAGATTAGCAAAGGGAGACACCGACAACGTTCGTAGTTACAGTATCCAACCCCATGAAGAGGGGGAGTCGTCAACAAATAATAACGGGCAACACTACGATTCTTTTTGTCATAGTGCTTCATCCCCTGCACTGTTCGCCCCAGTGATCTGTCGGTTATTATTTGTTGACCAGATAGCCTCTTCATGGGATTGAATTTTGTGACTACGAACATTGGGGCCGACTCCGCGTGCTAATCTATTTGACACTACTGTATTTCGGTTTATTTTTATTGGCTGTTCTTAATTAATTTTTTAAGTATATAGATTACAAGTATGTTTTCCTTTCTATGTAGACTGTCTGAAGATGCTGCT